>NW_004797273.1:3590477-3594630 GCF_000002075.1 Aplysia californica
AAATAAATAAATAAATAAATAAATAAATAAATACGTTACTTCACTCTTATAACGTTTATTGGTAAGTTACACGTTTAAGTGTTGCCATAGCCCCAACTGGAGATGGTTACAAAAACTGGTTAGTAGTTAATTGTTTAGAGCATGTTACTCCTACATTCCTCTGTTCTTTCGAGTCACAAGGTGGGCACCCTCTGTCCCGCTCCCTGGTGGAGTCATCTTTACAGTGTCACCGAAGGTTCAGAAAGTTTGCACGAAGTCTCATATTATGGTGGTGACATTGTCAGTATCAGTACCTTAACTACTGGGTCAAGACGAGCAGGTATAGGGGAACAGATAGGGATACACATTTTGCTGGTGTGGTGATTTTGTTTTTGTGTTTACATCTGTAAGTCTCTTCTTAATATGTGTGCTCTTACGTTGATTTTAGTCGAACAAACCCTGTTTAGTATACTTCTATTTCATGGATTGTTTTCAAACTGATCGCTTATCGAAAATAATACGTACCATGACTTGTGCGTTGACCTGTTGGACGACTCACCGACCCGGGGCGAGTGGAGTCATCACAATACAATGAAACCACTTTTCCCGGGGGAAGCCTCCCCCCCCCCTTCCCCTAAACTTCCGAACCAGGCAGCCCTCCCCAGTTGAACTCTGCATGCAACATGTAAAACACATATTAAAAAAACAAAAAAACCAGTTATAGTAATGAATAATGTTGATATAACATTTGTTAACACTACAAACAAAAACAATACAAATAGTAATAATAAATAACTAAAATAATGTCTGATTTTTTGGGCACTCCAAAACTAGCTATAACACGGGTGTATAACGTTTCCCCATTATCGACAATGTATATGCGGGCTTGTTGAAATGAGGGTGAGAGACAGAAAGTTGAGGATAGTTCAGAGGACCCGAGGTAATACTGAAAGGACGAAGTGGGAGGGGTAATATCTAATGAGGCTCGTGATCTTTTGTATGCCGAAATAATTATATAGCGCCTTATCTACACCTCTGTGGGATAAATGAAATAATTAATTTATAATGAAATACTTACACTACTCTCGTCGTTCTTCACACAAACCGGCATGGTGTAACAGGACTGCAGTCTCTTATTTGATCATTTTTCTGAAAGTGAAAACAAAAGCTCCCCTCACTCTCACCACCATCATACATAGTTTTTATCCTATGTTTCCCACGACTCTATCTTTGAAGAGAAACATATCTGTCACAAGTGACGGTGCGATACTCTGGACAGTTTTTAATGCAATTATTAATATGTTGTGGCCTAAAACACAGCGGCCATATACGCCAAATGTTTGTGTATATTCATCTAGATTCAGAACTCGCCTTCCGATCGTTATGTCATTTACTCTTATTATTCCTCTTTTTACACAGGAAGGAAGACAAATTCTCTCATTTCTATATTGTATATGAGTATTATTAAAAAGAGGGTCACTCCTTGATGGAATATGATGTGAACAATTATTGTCTTCAAACTGTAACCATGTTGTGAGGACCTCTTGCCAGAATGGACTAGGGGTGGTATTCATTTTCTTAAAATGAAACCTCACTCTGTCTTAAAGACATGTAATCCCCCAAGATCCTTAAAGAAAGACTAGACTGTACTATATCCTCCATTGTTTTTGTCTCGATTTAAGGAGCGTTTCTGCCCATGCTAAAAGTATTGAATCTTGGAAACGAGATATGTTTTGCATCCTTATTCCCCCATTCTAGTTATCATTACACAGAACATTACGTTTCACCTTTTCATATGCTTTTTTTAAATTGCTGAAACGATTTTTCTCCAAAAACCTTTAAAAAAATCTTATTTATATGTTTTAAGACACTGTTTGGTAGGGAAATACTTTACATTATAGAGTTCAACAGTATTATTCCAAATGTCTTTTATAGATGCACTTTACCGAAAATTGTTAAATCACCCCGTGACCATCTTCCCAGTGCTCTGAGTAGGTTGTCTACCTTGCAGTTGCTGAAGTACAAGCCGACAATTTTTGTACAATCTTTGAACTGTAATTCTATACTTGCAGTACTGCAGTGTCAATGTGGTGCTCATTTGTAGACTTGGCAAATGTTTTGTCTAGGTTCAAGTATAGACCAGAAAAAATTGAGTACTCTTGCAATTACTATACCCTGTAATGTAGGAGATTGTATTCTTCTAGCAAGAAGTTCAACAGCAAGAATGAACAATTTGTGGAGAAATTGGGAAACCCTGCCTTACTCCATTAGTCATCTGGAACGTATCCGATACCTGAACCCCGTTTTTAACGCACGTTATCCTTTCAGTATTTAAAATTTTCATCAATTTTATGAAGTTTGGACTAAAATCAAATTTTCTTAACCTTTCTAAAATATGAAGGATTCAAATAGAATGGAAAGCTTGTTTAAAATTAATGTCTAATAAGAGTCCGGATCTACATGTATTAATTCTCTGATATTTCAAAAGATAATATATTTCTCTATGTATTGATGCAATATTCCTCCCTTTCATAAAAACTACCTGCAGTTCTCCAATTAATGTATTTACTCGTTCTCCAATTAATGTATTTACTCGTTCTCCAATTAATGTATTTACTCGTTCTCCAATTAATGTATTTACTCGTTCTCCAATTAATGTATTTACTCGTTCTCCAATTAATGTATTTACTCGTTCTCCAATTAATGTATTTACTCGTTCTCCAATTAATGTATTTACTCGTTCTCCAATTAATGTATTTACTCGTTCTCCAATTAATGTATTTACTCGTTCTCCAATTAATGTATTTACTCGTTCTCCAATTAATGTATTTACTCGTTAAAACTGTATTAAGACATTTAGACAGTGTTTTTGCCAAAATGTTGTAGTCAACTTTAGTAAGTGAGATTGGCCGCCAGTTACCAAGTACGTCTGTATCACATCTTTTCCTTTACGAATAAGGGTAATTACAGATACCTTCTCTGATAGAGGGAGAATGTTTTCTTTACAGCTTAAGTCAAAGTATTCTGTTAGATGAACTTTCAGATGTCGCCAAAATACTTTATAGAACATGACGGGCAGTCCCTCAGTTCCAACGCCGAACCATTTTTCATAGACTTTAAGGCTGCTGTGACCTCCTCCTCCGTGATAGGATCATCACTCAGAGCCACCCCGGGTTCTGTCAATGTAGGCAGTTCTAAATTGTGGGCAAAGTCCGTGAATGTGTTATGAACTTGTTCGTTAGAGTTCTGACTTCTCTGTTGTATAGTTTTAAAACGTAAGCCTATTTCTTTAGAAATTTCTATTTCATTTGTCAAACAATCACTACAGGCATTTTTGACTCTTTGTATGGTATTGGCGTTGAACCTGTTCTCCTCCAACGATAGAAAGTATTTTGTGCATTTCTCCCCTTCTTCTATCCTTTTGACACTTGCTAAATATTGTGTTTTTTATACTTTGTCTGTGAGGTTGAACTTACACCTGTTCCATATAATATCAGGTTTCATCGGGTAAGAGTTGCATATTACATGTATATCCGCTTTCAATGGGTAAGAGTTGCATATCCAGTTTCAACGGGTAAGAATTAGGAGAGCAGAATGAATTATGAAGTAAAAAAGAAAACGAGTACCAAAAAATGAGTGCCTCGTTAAAGTACAGTTGGCGTGTCTGTATTCAGTGCTAAGAGTATCGTGGAAGGAAAAGAAATCAAATGAGGTAGTGCTTGATAAAGCCCCCGTGAGACACTCAATGTAAAAAACAATCAGGAAACGACAAACGCAGTTTTGGGGACACATAAATAGACATAAGGGTCTTGAACATCTAGCTCTCACTGGCAAAATTGAGGGGGAGCGAGGCAGGGGTAGGCCCAGAACAGCATACTTAGGGAACCTAAACAAATGGGTAATAAATAGGGAAAGATCAGGGAAACAGCTTTTTTGAGAGCCTGAGAGCACAGGAATGAATGGAGAACCATGATCGCCGATGTCTGTCGCAGATCTGGCACTGGATGACGATGATGAATGTCCTTTTCCCGCGCTAAATCGTCGTTATTTTTTAGGTGTACTCATTTTAAACTATAATTTTAACAACTGGATATAACATTTCTCCTGACCACACATGAACAAAAGAGAGAGAGAGAGAGAGAGAGAGAGAGAGAGAGAGAGAGAGAGAGAGAGA
>NW_004797273.1:3596877-3599813 GCF_000002075.1 Aplysia californica
AGAGAGAGAGAGAGAGAGAGAGAAAGGTGGAGGGAGAGAGAGTCGGTGACAGACAGGATGACGGATGGATCTATTTTTATTGAAAAAATGATAATGTATCATAATACACATGCGATCATATCAAACCAATAAAGGTATGTCTCTACTTATCAAATCACTATTTTGTTCGTTTGTGTGATAGATTTAATGGGTGTTCATTTTTCAACACATTCAGTTATTTCCAAGTCATCGCCCTTGTAAACTGAATTGAAACAAATCTCTACGGATAGGTTACAAAACCAAACAAGCGCATCTTCAAGTGTTGTCAAATGAGCAGAGTGTGTTTTTCCTCAACCAGTTAATCAACTTAGGTCCAAGACCAACGCTTTTAGAACTCATTATTTGGATAGTTGATACTTTGCTATTGTGTGGTTGACCCTGTTTCGTATACTGAAGCAAGGTCTTGAACACTGAATGTTTGAGGGGTCGTCAAGACTGTCTGTATACAACGCTATCTTATAATTACAAAGTTCTGACATTTTTGGCCGCTTTGAGTTACCAAGACCATGAGGTCAGAAATCATTTATGTTCTATCTGCTCCATCAAAATCGAAAGATTACTCGAAGTAGTTAACAAAATATTTAATGAATTTCAAATGAAATAGCTTGACGTGTAGTGAAAGGCAAAGATTTTTAACGTCAAATTTCTTAAAACTGGGTTCTAAACAGATAGGACTTTTTAATTTTCTAAAGTAGCGTAATATCCTGTTATGGTGTGGATGATCCTGTTCCGTATCCTGAAGTAAGGAGTTCTCAATCGTTGAATGTTTGAAGAATCTTTAAGGCTGTCCGTGGATTGGACACACTCTCAGGAAGTCAAGCAGCTGCATGACAAGGGAAGTGTTCAGATTGGAACCCACAGGGTAAAAGATCAAGGGGAAGACCACGTGGAATCTGGAGAAGAGTCACGGAAATGGATGTACTGAAAGTGAAAAGACATGGAGTGACATCAAGCAACGAGCCCATGATAGGGAAATTGGAAAGTGTTTGTTCGTGGCTTATATCCTGATCCAGGGTGAGAAATGCAGCGATGATGATAAAGGCTATCTGTATGCTTGTCATGGTGTAATCGGATAAAGTCACACAAATCAGAGGTCTTGTCAGGCAAATAGACTTATAGCACAGTGTTGAAAGCAAAAAGCGTACAGCCCATGCCGCACCACACCACACAGCAATTTCTACTTTCTTACGCATATATTTAAAAATGAGAGTTGGGGAAGGGGTGTGAAGGAAAGGAATTGGGGTAGGGCGGGGGGGGGGGTGGATGTGGAATACGTCACTGACATCTACTCTTTTGGAATCCAAAGGAAAATGAAAAATAAAGATAATACGTCTTTGAGTAAAAAAAAATAGTCTCCGAGAAAGTTTGAATGCCTTTCGAACATCAACAGAGGTAAAGAAGTAGAAAGAGAAATAGTGCGCGGAGTAATTTATGCAAATTTTTATATTTCAAGTGTGAGGTATCAGCTTAGCCAGCCCACGTGAAATAAAAGATTTATTTTTCCGGAAGCGCAATGCTAAAACAACTCCAAGCATGGTATAAAAGTGATTACGTCACAGTTGCCGTATAGGTTGTTGAAGGACAGGCCCTAAGGCGAAATGAGCAAACTCGTCTCTGCCGATCCGGATGAAGGATATATATAAATAAGATACTCACAACGTCTGCTTGCTTATTCTCTTAACAACAAGAGCCTTTCTCAATAGGATAATGGCGTTATTACAAAAGACGCATACGCACAAGGCTTTTGTCGAAACGACAGGTTTCCCTTTTCTTCATCACAAACAAACACACAAACAATTTCACAGAACACCCACCCACCCATCCACACACACACACACACACACACACACACACACACACACACACACACACACACACAAACACTCACACACACACAATCACACAAACAAACAAACGAGACAAGCAAGTCATCCAATTCTATGGTTGGGCAACTATACTCCAAAACAAAATTAGTTTACATATTCGCATGGTACACCAATTCTTGATAAAAACTTAAGTTTCAATACGTATTTCTAATAATGATTCACAGAAATCTGCTTTCAGGCTTATGTTAAAATTAAGACCCTCAACGTTGTGGCATGTGGCAATGGTTGAATAAATCTTGGTGTGTACTATACAAAGAAATACCAGGGTAAGTGTAACACAAGCGCCTACGTATGTAAAACAATATACTTGACCGTAACGTAACGAGAAATAGCTTTTATCGGAAACTCGTCATGTTCCCGTGAGCTGTGTTGCGTCAGTTTCATGCGTTTAGTTTTGAGATATGAACGGACAGTAACAGCCACATTAGAATAAAGCGCCATCTTTAAAGTGCTGTTGTATCCTCGGTAAAAGGAAAAGCGTCATAATCTTGCCAATCACGCAGTTTTTAGCTCTGGTCTTGTAGCAAATAGATATTAAGCGTAAACACACAAAGCAAGTTTTCTGTTTTGGGTCATTGAAAAAAAAGGGGGGGTGTTAGTATTCCCACATCACACACGTCCAGAAGAAGTGCTTGAGACAATCATATAGTTTCTTACCAACTCAAGTACCCACTTCTTTCTGTAACTTCGTGAACATTCCGTCTGCTTTCTCTGTATCTAGGTGTAGTAAGAGGATCTCGCCTTAGACACTGTGTCTAGGTATAGTAACAGGATCTCGCTTTACACAATACCCTGGTAAAAAGAAAGAAAATGTAAATGTCACCTCCCAGAAGTTTACAAGAAGGAGTTACTTTGTTACGATGAAGCTTACGTAGAAAGAAAATGCTTGTTACTTACGTAATTGTATTATATCTAGTGCAGGTGTTTGTTTAATTATTTCGTGACTACGTGTACACAAAATCTTTCAGAAATAGATAGATAGATAGATAGATAGATAGATAGATAGATAGT
>NW_004797273.1:3600655-3603209 GCF_000002075.1 Aplysia californica
GCTGCCGCTGCTGCCGCTGATAGTTGCGCATATCATGTCATACATGAACAAATCTTACCCTAAAATATTAAACTTCAAGGGCTTTTTGGGGCGTTTTTTTATACTGCAAAGGCCTCAATGATGTCATTGAAATCCAATTTTCCTGACTCAATGCTCAAGAGGCTGAAATCTGACAACCTCCCCTAGGCCACTGTAGATCTTCCTTCATTTTTTATTCTTTTCAGTCTTGAAAATGATCTCTCGCCATTACAGTTTGTCACCATCAGGGTAAGAAATAGTCTGAGCTGAGGGTGATCTCGATGTTGGGGAAAACTTCTTGAATGTTGTCTTTTGTGAGCACGTTATACATTTCTGGGTATCTATGTTTTTCTTTTTCAGGATGTTTGTTTCAGATATCTCTGAAAGTGCGCAAGCTCATCCGCAAGGTTGGGGTCCACATCATTCGGGTGTTGTGCAGTCAGTTTTTCAACATTGTATTGAATTTTCATTCTGTTTGTATCTAATTCTTGCAAGAATGAAAATTGCCCTGACACTTCTTTGTATACAGTTGCTCTTTTTATGAGATTGGTTGAGAGAACGTCAATAAAGTAAAGAAAGATTTTACTTTGAACCTTTCCATTGCAGGCATGTTGTCTAGTGCTTTGGGAGAAGGACCATCACCCGCATGTGTCATTCTTTTCCTTTTGGGGGTTTTGTAGTC
Organism: Aplysia californica; assembly: GCF_000002075.1. NCBI lineage: Eukaryota > Metazoa > Mollusca > Gastropoda > Aplysiida > Aplysiidae > Aplysia > Aplysia californica. The sequence continues at coordinate 3,601,356 of NW_004797273.1, forward strand.
AACACCTGGCAATGTTTGCTGTGCATTTTGCTCATTTTGTCAAAAGTTGTCCCGAGTTGTTGAGAGAAAGTCTTGCAGAGAAGTATAAAGATTTGCACAAGTATTCAACGTCACCTCAGGATTCTGCAATGTCTTGCTGACTTTGTGGAAACGTTCAAGAAGAATTGTCCAAGGAGGTAGCATGAAGGCAAATTCCCATTTTATTCTGCCGTCTTTTGATGCAGAATTCCGGCCTTTCGTCTGGTAAAACCCTTCTCATTGGTATCATCTTGGATGCTTTGCAAAGCCTCTATTAGTTGAGGGTATCTATCCTTAACTGCAGAAGTAGCTTTTGCATGAGCCTCCCAGCTTGTAGCAAATAATTAATGTTCGACGACTCTTGACTTTGGTAATAAGAAGCGTTTTAGAGTAGCTCACCGTTTTGTTGAAGCAGAGAAAAAACAGTATACTTCGTCTACGATCCCCCCAAAATATTAACTGCCTCCAAGCATGAATTATCAGCAGCACGCCTTATACGGCTAAGAGAATGGCCGGCGCATGGAATAAATTTTGCAAATTTGTTTTTCTCCTAAATTCTTTGTTGGACTCCATTATACTTGCCAGACATGTTGGCTGCGTTGTCGTATGACTGATCTCTACATTTACTGAAATCGATCCCAATTTCATCCAAATAGTTAAAATCAGCTCAGCCATGCCATTTCCCGTGTGGTCTTGAGTAAAAAAAAAAAAAAAGAAGTAAAAACCTCTCGGTAGGAATCCCATCATCGGGATATACAAATCTAACGATGAGAGTGATTGACATGTGAAACATCGGGTGTCGAGTCCACTAATATACTGAAGTACCCAGCTTGTTTGATGTCATTGATAATTGAACTTCTAACTTTATTGGCCATCATTTGTATTATTTGCTCACAAATTGTTTCTGACAAATAAGATGTTTGGCCAGACCCTCTGTTGCCATGCTGCTTGATGTGATCATGTAGAAACGGGTCAAACTTGGCAATAAGCTCTAACAATCCCATGAAGTTTCCATTGTTTGGTGAACAAAAAGTTTCTTCATCTCCTCTGAATGCCAAACCCCGCTCTGAACCCCTCTCTGACTTACAGCTAGAATCGAGATCTAGATCTACCCTTCATTTCACCAAATGCGTCACTTTATCTTTTTTCTAGTCGAGATAGGACATATCGGTGCTGAAACCATGTTATCCCAGCCTACCTTACCCGTAGAATCTTGATTCTAGATCTAGGTTACAGTATCTTTGGTTACAGTTACAGTACAATAATAAGATGTTATAGTCCAGTACATCGATGAAGGAGGTTAGTCATGGACTAGATTTAGATAGTTAATAGATAGAACGACTTTGCTCCAACACAGCATTTAGCAGGAAAAACTTGTTTACATCGGATGTTGCCAGATACTACTCTTTTTTGGGCCCCCCCAAAATTATTCTCAGTATTAATTAAAAGAATGGAGTCTTGTCTACATTTCGTTTATTGCATGTTGTTTCTTCTTTTTACAATTATAACGCCTGTTACTTGTTACCTTCCCCAACTCGAGGCCCACTTGGTCATAGTTTCCCCTTTGCTCCGAGGCCCTGTGCTTAAGCACGCCCAGCACATGCCTAAATCCGGGCCTGCCTACGGTGTCTTGGCAACACTATGACGATGACAAACTCAGCACACGACCTTTTTATTTTTGACTGGGTGGGGAAAACGAATCAAGGGAGATAAGAGCTGAAAGTTCTCTCACAATGCGACTAGTTTAGTTGCCTCCCTTACATCCACTAATCTCCTCTTTCTCTCTGGAACAGTCAGCCCTCCTCTCTCTCGCTCTCTCTCTCTCTCTCTCTCTCT
>NW_004797273.1:3603951-3607216 GCF_000002075.1 Aplysia californica
CCATTCCCCAACCCCCTCTGGACTCCTGACTCTCTGTCTACTGCTATTCCTGGCGCCTTCCTATAGCTGTCTTTCAGCCACACTCCTGATCTTACGGATGGTAAGATTAAACTCCCAGCCTTCTCGGATTAGCGCGAAAGAAATCTTGGAGGACCAGCGTGCAAGATGCGCATGTTAAAGATCCTTTGGGGGCTTCCGTGGCCTAGAGGTTAAGGTGTTCGCCTCTCTTTCAAAGGTCCCGGGTTTAGCGACGGAAAAATTTTCTTCTCTGACATTGTCTCCTTTCACCTCCTTTCCTGCTCCCTAGCAATGTTCTGTCGTCTCCTGTCGTCTCCACTTTCTGCCCCCACCCCCTCACTCCTTCGCCCCCTCACTCTGGGCTCCTGGCTCTTTCTGCAGCCTTTCTGCTGCTACTCCTTGGCTTCTCCTTACTACTGTCTTTGAGCCACACCCCTGATCTTATGGTAGGAAAGATCTACACCTAGTCTTTTCAGACAAGGGCGAAAAATCTCGGAGTTCCCGAATGTAAGTTGCGCACATTAAAGATCCCTTGGTGGCATGAAGTCATTAACAGTAGGCTTCGACCGTTCAAATTTCTTACCGACTGAAAATGTTTAATGTGTGCTGCGCGCCCATATGACCTCATGCAGTTGCGAGCGCCGTAAAACACTTTTTAAAAAAATTCCCTTTAAGGTTCTAAAATCGTTAAGATTTGACTTCGGCCGACACCCGGGCTAAACTCTAAAGAAATTCCTACTAAACTGGAAAAGCGTATTAATGTGCCCCGCGCGTTCGTATGACTTTATACTGTAACGAGTGCCTTAAAACACTTACCAAGGGGAGAACTCTTACTAAGCTGGCTATCGTGTGCACACACAGTCATAACAAGGGAGACAACAACGGCAAAACTGTATATTGTTTTTTAAATGAATTACTTCCCTTCTACCAAATCTCGTTGGACACAATTTTTTTTTTTTGTAACATGTATTTTTGGTCATCTCTGGGGGTTTTTTCGTGTCCTTTCTCTCTCCATCTCTGCTGCATCCTCTCTCTCTTTTATTGTTATCCCATTCCTTCTTTGTCTTTATCGCCCCCCCCCATTCCCCACTCCCTCCACAACACCCAGAGAACGACACAAACTGAAGAAACAGTTCATGCTCAAACTCCAAAATAATTCATCTTTTATCTTTCACAAACTAACCTTGCAAGAAACATATTACTGTGCAGTATATTGGTAGTTTATTGATTTACTAAGGACTCGCGTTATGTTAATTTCGTAAAAGAAAACCACCACATATGCTGTAAGGTCACTTAAGAAGCAAGACCTCCGAAGTGTCCTATATAAAAAAACCCAACAGGGTAGAGACGCTTGAAAACTCTATAGACCTCCCAACAAAAATGTCTTCATGGGGATGCGAACCACGGTCCTTGACACTGTAATTTAGCATGAATCAAATTATTGCACAATTTATACACAGCTAATTGAACATATAAAAGCTTTTAAGAGATCATTGACCTCGCTCGTCAGCTTCACCATTCTCCCCCTGCCCCTTTCTACCCCAACCTCACCATGCATTTTCACACTACCCTAAATAAAAGCAATATCGTAATCATTTTCCACCTTCATTTTTTAAATTTAAATTATTTTTTTTTAGGAATCACCTAAATACAACTCTTCTCCCTATTTCTATCACTTTCCTCCCTTTTCACTCTTTCTTTTCAACTTATTTTCCTATCCGGTAATTATCAACTCCCATATTTGCCCTCTCTCCCAGATTATTTTACCTCGTGTAACACAACAGTCCTTTCGATCCTTTCTGAAACAATAAGCCTACCCCCCCCCCTCCTTTTTTTTTTTCTCTCTTTCATTTTTGGGTCTTTACAACTACTGAACCATATTTTTGTGTTCTTCATTTCCTGTGACTTACCCATCCCTTCAAGTTCCAGTAGGCTATATCTTCCCTTTCACTTTTTCAATGCATATTATTACTGTAAAACACTCCTCTTCTCGGAAACAATGTTTACTCAAACGCCCCTTCCCTTTCCCCACTTTCCCATTCCTTTTCCTTAACTACTTTATACACGTTCTTTCTCCGCCTTAAAACTAGGGTGAGGGGGGGGGGGGGGACAACAACACAAAACGAATAACAGAAACGCAAACGAAAAAATACAACTACGAAGAAGGAAACAAAAAACAAAAAACAAAAACCGAAAATAACAACAGCAAAGAGAGACATAAAAAGGTAAACGAGAAATAAGAGCACAAAAGAGAAGAAAAAAAATAGCAAACGAATAATGCTGTTAATAATAACAGAACAGAACCCATGATTAGATAAATAAACAAACAACCAAAAATCTCAAAGTAACAAAAAATCCAAATATAAATACCCCAAACAAAACAGTTAATCAATGAAACGATAAAAAGGGAAAAAAGAAAGGTGGGTGGACATGACAAATCTGTGTCAATATTAACATTAAGCAGAGGGATCAAATGTAAAATTTCATTACTTAATTACCTTCTCTCGCCAATCAAGGTAGTTTATAAGAAGATAAGGAACGTTCTCTTTTTAAAATAATAAAAAAAATTATCCCCCCCCCCTTTAAACCAAAACCCCCCAAAACAATAACCCCCGTTCAACCCCCCCACCCCCAACCCCCACCAAAAACAACAACAACAACAAGAAATAAAGAAACAAACAAACAAACGAAGCCCCCAATAAATAAACAAGCAACACCAATGGTGTAGTCGTAAGTTTCATAAAAAGACCTGGCAAGGAAAGCTATCCCACAATTCAGTGAGCTATACGTCAATGACGGACGGAGTCTTGAACAGCACTTTGACGAGTTGTTTATTGAGATACAAGGGACTCGCTTTATGGTCATTTTGCGAAATGGAATCTGAGGTTGAAAGTTTTGAGGATTATTCAGGTTGTGTTTGTTAGTTGTCTTGCTTTGTTCGTTGCCTCGGTTTGATAGTTTCAGTTTTAGCTACTTTTAAAAAAAAGTTTTTCTCTTGTACAATAGCATATTTATATATCAAAATTCGTTGAAAACTTTCAGATCTACAATTTAAAGAATTGAAATGTATCCTACTATTTCATGTACAATACTTCGCATGTTTTGATCGAGGCACAACGACCGAAGAGTCATACTTCTCCAACAATAATTTTTTTTTTTACATATTAAAAAAATGAATAAAATAACATAATAACAATGATAATAATAATAATAATAATAATAATAATAATAATAATAATAATAATAA
>NW_004797273.1:3610766-3613265 GCF_000002075.1 Aplysia californica
CTTCAAGGTTGCGAGTCAAACGATCTCAGATGTTCACAACGTGCGCACAGAATGTGGTCATGGACAGTGTAGATTTGAAGAAGCTGATACCGATAGCTCTAGAAAGCTATTGCCATTGTCCATGTCTATAGGATTCAAAAACCTTTCATTATAGCAACCGCGACATGTGGCAGTCGGTATACTTGAAGTCGCTATGGAAGGAAATGGCTATGTTGTGAACGGTACGTTTTGTGTTCGATAACAACGTGCGCCGGTCAAAGTTTTGTAATCTTGTCAAATTCTGTCTTCAATGGACCCAATTCGACCCGATCCGATCCACAATGGGCACCACCCGGTATTACTTATACACTGGCTGATTGAAAAAACGGTGAAATAGTAAAAGTTCAACGCCCCTATCAATACTATTAGGTTATTTAAAAGGCTGGTCCTCCAAGTTTTAACGTCCATCTCCGAAAGGACCGAACCAAATAGAAAATTCGTGTAAAGTGTCTTTCCCAAGGACACAACATCGGACCGGCTGCGGGTCGAACCCCCGAACCCGCAATCTCAGGATTACGGGTCCGGTAGCCTAAGCACTAGGCTACAGACGCCACGGACTGATTAATACACAGGCAGATTTACAAACCCACAAAAACATAAACAGACAAACAGACATGGTTACGAACTGACATAAGTAAATATTTACATAGATAAATACGGAACGTGACAGATGCACAGACTAGCACAAAAAAAGAGACCCGTAGATGCTTGGTTTTGTGTCATAATTTGTACAGGTTATTACTCGCCTGTTGTTAACAACAGCTGAAAGTTACATTATCCCCTCTACCACCAAACTCCAATTTACCTCTTACCTCTTGAAAGTGCTCAAACCCCTATTATTCATTCATTCATTCATTCATTCATTCATTCATTCATTCATTCATTCATTCATGCATTCATTCATTCATTCATTCATTCATTCATTCATTCATTCATGCATTCATTCATTCATTCATGCATTCATTCATTCATTCATGCATTCATTCATTCATTCATTCATGCATTCATTCATTCATTCATTCATTTATTTATTTGTTATATTTTAATTAATTAATTTCTTATTTTATTTCATTTTATTTATTTATTATTGTTTTTTTGTTGTTGTTTTTTTAGGGGGGGGAGGTGGTATATGATGTGCTCTCCATAACTAATAGTCCATCTGGGAAGTGGCCACTGCAAGATTTCCTTCCACTTGGTAAAGCAAATTAGATAACTCGTATTTACAAATTCACCAAACAGTAAAGAATTGGCTTGCCGTCACAATACTTTTAGCTCGACTGCGGAAGAGCAATTGCGTAAAATATACTTGAAAGCAAATTGATAACACTGAAACAGTACCCCTATTCCCAAACGTAATCCTAACCCTATATTCAGCCGCTATTAAGGTGCTGTGTGTGAACTACATGCACGTACCATCTCAATAAAAGAGTTTCTTTCAACCAATATAGGTCGCACGACCTAGACTCCCAATATTCTAGAATAAAAGGAACAACAACAACAACAACAACAACAACCACAACAACAACAACAATAACAGCAGCAGCAGCACCACGACCAACAACAACGGCAACAACAAAAACAACAGCAACAACAACAACAATAACAACAACAACGACAACAACAACAAAGAAATCTACGACATCCACTTATTGCAACCGAAGAACTGTAAGGTTCTGCCTTCGTTGTGAAACTCAAGAAGGTCGACCTCTTCGGTTCTTGGGTCTAGCTCCAACGCAAAAATAGTATAACAAATAAGAGGCCAAATCGTCTCATGGGAAACTAGTGTTAGGACCGGAAAAAATGTTTTAATTACGTTATCTATTTTTTAAAAGAAATCAACAACAACAACAGCAACAACAACAGCAACAACAACAGCAACAACATTTGTAAAGTCACGTTTTAATTAAAATGGGTCGGGTGGAAAAGAAAGGCGGGTTGTGGGAGTGGGGGAAGAGGGGGGAGAGGGTGTTCGGTTGTGTGGTGGTGGTGAGGCTTGTACTGGTGGTGGTCGGTTTAGGTGTGGGGGTGTAAAGGGGTAGGCGGTTGGACCATAAGTGGCACCACGCACCCATAGCATCTTGTCCTGAAGAAGTTCTATGAGGCACTTGACGTCACGATTACCACCTTGGTGTGGGCGACTCGAGGGTCGAGGAACGGTCGCATCACGCTCTTGAGATGTACGACACGGCTATATGGAGAGCTCTGCAGTTGAGGGACTTCTAAGGGACACCTGCGAGAGAACACGATTGGGGGGACATTAAAAAAAAAAAACACCCAAAAAACCGTGAGGTTTATGTCCTGCGTGACTTAGAAATAGTGTGTTGTGTGGTGTGGTCGGTGCTTTCCAAGATGGTTTTAAGAAATAAACAATGATGATGATGATGATGATGATGATGATGATGATGATGATGATGATGATGATGATGATGATGATGATGATGATGATGATGATGATGAAAA
>NW_004797273.1:3615790-3617346 GCF_000002075.1 Aplysia californica
CTGCTGCTGCTGCTACTACTACTACTACTACTACTACTACTACTACTACTACTACTACTACTACTACTACTACTACTACTACTACTACTACTATCACTACTATTATTATCATTATTATTGTTGCTGTCGTTGTTATCACCATCATTATCTTTATAGTTTTTCGTTCTTCTGTCGGCTCGATTGTCTTTTGGTACCGAGAACAGGAAAGAAAACAAAGTGCGACAGAAAAGCAAAGGCGTATTGCTAGTCCAGAAAAGTAATTGCTCTCGTAAATAAATGTATCATATCTTTCTGAAACAGGAGTGAGGACAGCACAATCGAATGACATCATTCGTATCTGAGATTGTGAAAACACAGAAAACAAAACAAAACAATAACTTATGGGGGTTGGTGGAGGCGGGGGTGGGGAGTGGTAAGGGTTATACTGGCTGAGACAATAATGCCAACAACGTAATTACAGAAAAAAAAAAGAAAGACATGGTACCTGTCATGTGGGTATAGTGATCATGTAGTCCAAAGTTTCTATGTGGTGATAAAGCAGTCTTGTATTTTTGACTAGTCATATCAACTGTCTGATTTCTGTTCTAAATTCACACCGTCTTGTGTTCATGAATTATGCATATAGGCCTCACTGTCTGGATCCCTTTCACTACTCCTTGAGACGTATGGAGAGCCCGATACCAATAGTTAACAGGGATATGATGACGCAATTCTCAGGTGCTCAAGAGCATGAAGACTCTATCTAGATACGCTTGTGCCGAGAAAGATGGCTTGCGTTACCAGACTTTGCCTTTGTGTCCTGAGCTCATGTGATTTTCTACTCCTTGTTAAACAACCCAGCTATTGAGCGTGCAACAAGGAGCTCACGTCCAGGAAATATTATGCAAAACGTTTTACAAACATGTGGTGTCAATTTTACCACCCCATGACAGAACTGCAGGAAACTGGAAAATTTTTCATAATTCCATAGCTCACGATCGAGTGTATGATATAAAATAGTTATCTCTGCAACGCCTGCGATTAACTCACCTGACAGCAGCCTAGCTTGCTCCAGTCGTCTCGTTAACAGTGTCTCGAAGAAGAAAAAAACTCAACATACGAGAGCGGTCAACGCCAGAGGGGGAGAAAATTTAGTCTGAGAACGGGCAATAAAACTGCCGGCTTCCTTGTGAGATGTTTGCCGGCGAGCCGAAAGGAGCAGCTCAGGTACTCCAGGCTTGTCCTGTGTTTTGAACAGGGTGTTGGGGAGGTTTGAGAGGAGGGGAAAGTAGGGAGGATATCAAGGTGTTGAAATGATTTGCAGGCCTGCTCTAACCTGGGCTGAGAGGACTCCTCCAATGTTGTTAGCCTCCAGATTTTTACGGGGACAAATTTGAAGATTTTTGTGAGGTGTTGGGAGATAGAGTGGAAACAGACACAGGAAAAAGAAGTGGAAAGGTGTTGTTTTCCCGCCCCTTTTCTACAGTAGGGTATACTTCTTTTGTTTTGTTTTGTAAGACGAAAAATGGAAGAAATGTAGAGTATTTTATTATTCTAAGTCATAAAAGTTGGGGGGG
>NW_004797273.1:3617446-3618822 GCF_000002075.1 Aplysia californica
TTTTTTTCTTTTTATGAATGCACAGAATGCATGGTAATATCTAACAAGGAAGTAAACCTAGTTGTAATATCATAAACAAATGTGAAAAGATCAAACAAGTTCAGCACGTCAAATTTATTGGATACGTCATTACATACGATGCCAAATGTTCCACAAAAATGAAACGTAGAATTGCAATAGCTAAATATAGCTTCAATAAAATGAGTCAGATTCTGAAAATAGAAACAGCTCAATGATTACAAAAATATGGGTTCTGTGCAGGGAGCCGCTTATACGGCCATGAATGCTGGACAATTTCCAAAGGTAGTGAAAACAAAATAGAGGCAACAGAAATGTGGTTCCTTTGGAGATTTTTAAAAGAATGTTATGTACAGAAAAGAAATCAAACGAGAAAAGTACTTACAGAGGGTCTCGTAATCCACTCACTAATAGGAACAGACAGGAAGCAACAAGTTTTTTTTTTAGACCCATGATTCGGCATAAAGGCTGTGAATATCTTCCTCTCATGTGAAACATAGAAGATAAACGAGGCAGATCCACCGGAAGTTAGTTGGAAAACCTGAAAAGATGGGTGACGGGGAGGCGCCGGGACAATATAGGATTTTTTAGAGCATCCGAGAGGAGGATTGAAAGGAGAACCCTGATCGCCGTTTCAGATCTGTCACTTTACGATGATTATGGCGATTTTGTATGCACTATCGCTACCGTAGCAAATCATATGTCGTGATCTTTTTGCAAAAGAAAAATCTTTTATTGCCTCCGTTTTCAAGGCTACAGCAAAGTGCACGTAGTTGTTTCTGAATACATGCAACTGAGAACTTAAATTAATAAATACATGTACACATGTAATTAAGAACTTAAATTAATACGATAGACAACATGATAGCTATATGAAAAAAAAAAAAGACTAAAGCAACACATGTGTGTAAATAAATATATAAATGAGTATTGTAACAGAATAATAGTATGTCAGAATGAACGAAGAACAAAATGAATGAATGAATGAATGAATGAATGAATGAATGAATTCAATCACAAAATGTATTGGTGTTTTACGGCGCTCGTGACTTTATAAGGTCAGGTAAGAGCGCGGGACACATCAATAAGCACTTTCAGTTTGGTAGGAATTAATTTTGAATTTTGCCCAGGTGGCGGCCGAAGCCTACTCTTATCGATTTTAGGGCCACCAATGGATCTTTAATGTGCACAACTTACACACGGGACCTCCGAAATTTTTTTGGCCCTTATCCGGAAGGCCAGGTGTTTGATCTTACTTACCCTAAGATCAGGGGTGTGGCTGAAAGACAACAGCTGTAAGAATGAGCCAAGGAGTAGCAGTGGAAAGGCTGCAGAAAGAGTCAGGAGCTCAGAGGAAG
>NW_004797273.1:3619376-3620488 GCF_000002075.1 Aplysia californica
AGGGATTTTCTCTTTTTTTAATGTCAACTTTTTTGTTTGTTTGTTTGTTTGTTTGTTTGTTTGTTTGTTTGTTTGTTTGTTTGTTTGTTTGTTTGTTTGTTTGTTTGTTTGTTTGTTTGTTTGTGGGCGGGGGCTGCTGTTCTTTTTAAGCTTTACTATGTCGAACGCATTTAACGTTTGGCCTGGAATAATCATTTCGAAGTATGAAAACCTTGGCTCTCGGCATGGCACTGGGACACGGAAGAGATGGAGATGGAAAGGTGTGTGTGTTTGTGGGGAAGGGGAGCCGACGTGTCAGTCAGGCCAGTATTGGTGTCAATAAATTCGCCACACTGAGCATCGCTTTGCACTCGGATTGCTATCTGTAGTCCTTCGAGCTACTTGTCTCCACCCTCACTTACTCTAATTCCGTTGCCTTCCGCTCCTCACCACAATAGGGGACCTCACTAAACCAGCTCTGACAGGTTGTAATGAACTCCGGTGACGAGCAACACCGCTGATTGTTAAAGCTACAGGTTTTGGACAGCTCTTACCCCCGCACAAGCCAGCCCCTCAACTGTTAATAATAAGCTTCCATTTCGTCCAAACGACATCGTTCTGACAGCTATCAATAAAGCATCTACTACCACTGCTTTGGCTCACGAGTCCATTTTCTCTCCACGCCGGCCACTCTGCGCCTCGTGGAGCACCCCGAGAGAGACACGTCACTGCAGCTTGGAGGATGCCATGAGGACTCTCGAGGTAAAAACCCTTTCCGTGTCCCCGTGCGCCGTCCACCAGGTTTGGCGCGAGCCGACGGGGAGCTCTTGTTCTGCCTGATTTCACCGCTTTCTCCCGCCCCGCGCTCGCCCTAACTGGACGGTCCACGGTCTGCTGGTGTTACCATTATCTGCGTGGTCATCTCCGCTGCTTCGCGGGGGACCGAGGAGGTTGGTGGTGGGTGTTGGGAGTCTCTTGTTTGACTCCTGGAGGGTGCTTGTGCTCTCTACAGTTGGTGCTGGACCGTGTTGTGGTGTGTGGGTGAGTGTATGGAGGCTGCTTTTTTGTTTGAAAAAGAGAAAGTGGGAAGAAGAAAGAGCGAGGACGAGAGAGAGAGAGAGAGAGAGAGAGAG
>NW_004797273.1:3622741-3624646 GCF_000002075.1 Aplysia californica
AAGAAGAAGAAGAAGAAGAAGAAGAAGAAGAAGAAGAAGAAGAAGAAGAAGAAAAAGAAGAAGAAGAAGAAGAAGAAGAAGAAGATTATAGATAGTTTTCAATGTCGAAGTTTTATAGAGTCTTGAGTTCCTTTTTTAAGCCTACTCCTCATTGGCTGCAGTCTGTCACCAGGTTACTTCCCTGAGAGCTGCCAACTGGGGTATCATTTTAATTTAGCGTAAACCCCGTCGCCTCATCAAAAAATAAAAATAAGATGATCGCATCGGACGCACATAAAAGACACACCAATCCGAGGGCAAAACGTCTATTCAATGTTATTTAACAAAATGGTAGTATTATGGAAAAAAACAACCACACTAACATTGCAATATCAACAGAGACAACAAACTATTAACAAGGGTAATAGAATTAATGATAAAAGCAAACGGTAGAGCTAGTGATGACAACAACATCAGCTTGACAGCTACAGCAGCAACAGTGGCGGCAAAAGAGAACAGCGACGGACATAGTAATAACAATTACCATACAGAACATCTGCATGATTCACATTTGCATAAGTATTATTTTGAACAATTTGGTCTTGGGGGACATTTATTCAGCAAAGTCCAAGCACCAAACCTCAGCTCGACTTATATCGTATTACATTAGCCCGTAATTGTATTACTTTCCGCAAGCTTAAACGGCTAATCAAAGCTGGCTTTCTAAAGCTGACAAGGTATTTGAGTAGTTTTGCTAGGGTTTTTTCTTTTTATGTCTCCTGAATCCAAATGCGACGTTTGATTTCCTGGTCAGACCGTACGTTCTATTTGTTTCTCAATGACCACTTGGAAAGCCTAATGACCTCTCCAAACAGCCCACAGGGTTTCGAACCCGAATCACCCACGTTGTTGCCAGGCGTTCCACTGATTCAGTAAACATCGACGCACGCTGGCTTGCGCCAATCGTGCTAAACACGCTGCTGATTACATCAGAACCAATTGTTGGTCGGAATCACGTCCCATTTCTGATCAGTTCATCAAATTTGAGTGGCAGAAAAAGGTAGTATAGTCAAGTGTCTGGATTGAGCTGGGTATTTTAAAAGCTTAAGAGCTAAAGAGATTGATTGATTTTGGGGGTAATCTTACTGGACAACTAACTGTATCACCAGTGAAAGGGAACCTACGAATTGCCAAGTTCCTTCGTAACAAAACACGCCGAACGTTAGTGCAAAGCACGCCAAAACACCTCGGGCAATGCTGCACGTGTCCACAGGTATACGATGGGGACAGACTGGAGTGTTTTCCCCTAAGGTTTCCCTTTCTCTCTCTCTCTCTCTCTCTCTCTCTCTCTCTCTCTCTCTCTCTTTCTCTGTCTCTCTCTGTGTCATTTTCTGTGTGTACCCCTCGTTCTTTCTGTCTTGCTCTCTCTCTCTCTCTCTCTCTCTCTCTCTCTCTCTCTCTCTCTCTCTCTCTCTCTCTCTCTCTCTCTCTCTCTCTCTCTCTCTCTCTAAGGGTGCCCTCCCCCCTTTTTTGTCTTGCTCTTTCTCTCTCTTTTTTTCTCTCTCGCTCTCACTCTCTTTCTCTTTCTGTCTATCTCTCTGTATCATTTTCTGTGTGTGCCCTCCCCTCCCCCCTCTCTCTCTCTCCCTCTCTCTCCCTTTGATCTTCTCTTATCTATGTCTACATCTCTAGCTTATAATATTGTCCTCAAGAAGACACATTCTGTGAGTTAGAAGAGCGATCACTTTAGAGAAACGGAACGAGCAAATGCCGTGCACTTCTGTTTTCTTTTAATCACCCTCCTGAACACCCCCCCACCCTCTTCACCCCTCCCTCATCTTTCTCCCCCCTCCCCCTCCATTAACCTCATCACCCCCTCCACCTCTCACCTTCCCAACTCTCTCCTCAGCTCTCAGCCTCCCCCTC
>NW_004797273.1:3626448-3627094 GCF_000002075.1 Aplysia californica
GATAGATAGATAGATAGATAGATAGATAGATAGATAGATAGATAGATAGATAGATTTTAATACGCTTGCGCCAGTCCTATTCCGAATTGTAATACTGCCAATGTACAGCTTTTTTGGCCCGATGATCCCGCCGTATTATATCCACTTGAATTGTCCACTTCTCACGAGTACCTGATCTCTCCCCACCTGTCTTGAGGGTCACGTGATTCCCCAGGCCTGACTGCCAACACAGTAACACCAGTAGAGAATCTTTGGTAACACCATCAGCTCGCACACCTGGGCTATCCTGCTGACAGTAGTTAATGACGTGGCATGGCAGCAGTTTCTTTCCACACAAGAACTAATGGCGTCTTAATACTGAGGGCTCTTACCTTACCAACTTGGTGTGTTATCTGATTGAGATGGAGAACGTGCGATGTTTTGTATTGTACAATGCTATAGTTAGTAACTCCTGGTTCAGTTATTGGTGTAGTGTGTAGTGGGTGGGTAGTGATCACGTGCCTGTGGTGGGTTCTTCCAAACGAACTGAGTTTGAAATAGCGAATCAGTCAAACGTATGAACAAGTTTTAGTTCTTTTCCCCGAAAAAAAGATACTTGCGAACTTATGAGATATTCGCCGTCCAAGTTCGGTCTCTTTAGGGGAGG
>NW_004797273.1:3627974-3629244 GCF_000002075.1 Aplysia californica
AAAAATAACGTGACTATGCACTTTATACTGAATCGATAATAAATCCGCTCCTCTTTCAAGATTACTTCAAATGTGTTTAGATCCATTTGTCTCCTTGTTTGCGAACTGCGGTTCTATTCTTTCTCATGATTTGTCAGTTTGTTCCATTCAGAAAAATTGCATTCTGTACTTTAAAAAAAAAGTAAAATAATCTATTTGGTTATAGCACTTGTGTTTGTTCCCATCACGTTTAAAAAAAAATTCTATCTTTGATGTTATTATTGTGAGTGCACAGATCGCTGCTGTAGTACTCGACAACCCAGTTACATCCATCATTCAGGGATTTGACGAACTTTTACCGCGCTGCACGGAATTAAAGAAGGAAAAAATACAAATGAATTCATCAACAGTAATATAGCAGCCCCCCAAAGCAACAAAAACAAAGAAGGAAAAAGAATATCAAAAAGAAAAAAAACAAAATTTTAAAAATGAAGAGAAAAGAAAGGAAAGGAATAACAACAGAAACAGACCCACTCCTCCACCTCTCAAAAAAAAAAACCTAGCTAAAAAAAAAACAACTAGATCTAAATCTATATATTAAAATTAGAAAATAAAATATAACATGAAACAAAGCCAAGAGCGCAAAAATTATCTTCTTCCCTGCCTCTGTCTGGTTCCTCTGACCGTCACTGGCTGTGTTGTGAGTGCGCACGCGCTCGGACCTGCATAATGTCATATGAGCGAACGGGGCACATTAAACATTTTCAGTTGGAAGGAAATTTTGAATATTGCCCAGGTGGCGGTCGAAGCCTACTCTTATCGATTTTAGACCACCAAGGAATTTTTAACGTGCGCAACTTGCACACGGGACCTCCGAGATTTTTCGCCCTTGTCCGAGAAGGCTAAGTGTAGATCTTTCCTACCAGAAGATCGGGGGTGTGGTTGAAAGACAGCAATAAGAAGGAGCCAAGGAGTAGCAGTAGAAAGGCTGCAGAAAGAGTCAGGAGCACAGAGGAGGGGGCAAAGGAGGTGAGGGGGTAGGGGTAGAAAGTGAAGACGAAAGCAGACGACAGAACATTGCTAGAGAGCAGGAAAGGAGATGAAAGGAGACAATTTTAGAGAAGAAAATATTTCGGTTGCTTCGCGGATTCGAACCCAGGACCTTTGAAGGAGAGTCAAACATCTTAGCATCTAGGCCACGAGAGCCTCCTGTTTGTGTGTGTGTGAACGCGCGCGCGCGCGCGCGTGTACTTGTGTGTGTGTGTGTGTGTGTGCGTGCGTGCGTGCGTGC
>NW_004797273.1:3630030-3638364 GCF_000002075.1 Aplysia californica
GTGTTGTTGTTATTGTTGTTGTTGTTTTTGTTGTTGTTGTTATTTTTTGCTGTTTTGTGGTATCTTTAAGAGGAGAGGCGCTAAGACTGAATGCCTGATGGCTGTTGGGATGAGTTTATGAGAGCAGCAAAAAAAGTTTGGCTTGCAACATTGAATCGAACTGCGAAGGAAGGACTTCAGCCCTATACTCTCACCTTGAACAGAGATCAGCCAAACATGAACAGCTACAGCAAGAATAACAACTTTAACAATAAAGACAACGACGACAAAGCTTATATAATAAATAAAAAGGAAGAAAGTGAGATTCGAAGCTAGAGCTAGATCTCTTTGGCCGCCAACTTTGAAGTGTTTTAACGTTTTCAATATTTAAAACCCTTTACCCCTCAAGTCTGCAGCAGTTAATGGGATACCCGGTGAAGTGCGTAAACCGTCCAAATGGTCTGCGCAATTTAGAAGATGGTGCAACGATGAATCGGTGGATTCTGTGGATTTGACGCAATACCAGACTTTCTCTTGTTCGGGGAAAGGTGAGGGTTAGATTCATCAAATATTTAGTACTGATTGTGAATCATTCTCACCGATTTGTAACTCAAAACAGTGCGTTATGTTATGCTTGCCGCAAGTTTTTGCTCCAACGTTGAAATTGAAGTCATTAAAATTTATATTTTCCTTTCACTTTCACTCACATCTTTCACTCCCACTTCCACCCCCACCCGCCCCATGTTTCAAAGTATTCTTTCACTAATTAAATGTAATTACGGGATAAAAGGTCTTTCTATGTGGAATATATATCTATCGGTAAACACAATACTATTGTTCATAAAATAAATCCGAATCTCAGTCTTGTATTGCTACTACTTGAGTTTCTTTTGACTCTTGCTGCATGTAAATGTTATGATTATATTGGTTTGATTTTTTAAACAAACCTCATTTTAAGCGAAAACAACTTGATTTTGTTTCAGCCCGTGTTTTTGATCGCTATACTGCTGTTGCGAAGAACGCCAACAATTGTCTGACTGGTAAATGACAGGATCAGTTGTGTGTGCATGTGTGTGTGTGTTGGTGTGTATGCGCGTGTGTGTGTTTGTGTTTATGTTTGGACATATGAGTGCGAATTTGTATGTGTGTGTGTGTGTGTGTGTGTGTGTGTGTGTGTGTGTGTGTGTGTGTGTGTGTGTGTGTGTGTGTGAGTGAGTGTGAGTGTGTCTGTGTGCGTGCGTCTGTGTGTACGGGTGCGTGTACGTGTGTGTTTTATTTTTTTTTTCGTTCGCCCCTTCTTTTCCTTCTTTCTTTTTAACTTTTTATCCTACTACTTTTTGTTATTGTTGTTCCATCAGTAAGCCTCATAATATATCCGTCGCAGCCCGCGTATTCCTGATACACACGGTCTAAGCATCTCGCCTTACTTGTTCTAAAACTACAGTCAATTGGTGCGCAGAATACTTACAATAACAATATTTCTTTCAATGTACCCAACACATCCCTCACCATCACCTCCCCCCCCCCCATCCCACCTTTTCCACGTTCCAATATCAGAGGCCAGTTGAAAAATCTTTTGTGTTGGAGTATGAGGCCACAACCATCATCATCATCATCATCATCATCATCATCATCATCATCAACAACAACAACTACAACAACAACAACAATGTTGCCGTTTTTAGGCTATTATTTTCCTTCCTTCCTTCCTTCCTTCCTTCCTTTCTTCCTTCCTTCCTTCCTTCCTTCCTTCCTTCCTTCCTTCCTTCCTTCCTTCCTTCCTCTCTTTCATTCTAGGCGTTGGTCGCTCATTGCAAGGTGAAGTCCAGCAACTACCTCCAATGTTTTATTCGCACGATCGCGGTTTTCCGTGTCCATGATTTACCCGTCCGCTTTCTCGCCGCCGTTTTGGGGGAAAGGAGGAGGCGTTTGTATTACCAGTATGTATCGCTTTTGTGTTTGCGTTACTAGTTCCAGTTAGTTGTTCGTCATTACCTTAGTTACTGTACCAGGGAATGTGCCACTCTCGACAGCCTTTTGTGAGGTAATTTTTAGACTTTCGTCTTGCACACAAAAGATCGGAGTTCGATTCCCGCCAGGGGAAGTTACTTGTGACTGAATACCCCTGTTTTTTCGGCCTCACATCTAGAGCATGGATTAGCCCTGATTAAAGCAGCCCATCTCCTAATTGGTAAAACGTGTGTGTATTGTGTGTGTGAGTGAATGTGTGTGTGTGTGTATGGGTGTATGTTTGTGTGTGTGTGTGTGTGTGTGTGTGTGTGTGTGTGTGTGTGTCTGTTGTGTGTGCGTGCGTGCGTACGTGAGCAGGCGTGGTAAAATTTCAAACAATTTTTTCAGGATTAGGACAATAAAGATTTATCATATCTATATCTTGTCTTATTGTGTCTCTGAGGATGTATAACTTTCAAAATCAATATCTTATTTTTGACGCCAAGAGAAGGGAGTGTAACATAACTGATATCAGACCGACTCCCTGTAGTAAACAATACAATGTACATTCAACACGACTACATGCCACTCTTCTCTTCCTTTCCCACAGTTCTGTCTTTCGTCTATGCTTCATTGACAGTAACAAAAACATTGGTCTCTTTTTCTTTAACACTAACCAGAGGGAAAATATACTGGACAAGATGACAACATGGCTAGGAGCAGCAAGAACAACAGACACCATATTATTTATTATTGCTGCAACGCAAGACAGAGTGAAGTGGAGGTCCATGATCGCCCACGCCAGTCGGCAAGGCACCGGATGATGATGAACCAGACTCATGAATAATGATCAAATAATTCTGTTTCTATGAACAGCTTCTTGCAGTGATCTATTTCTCATTCCTATCTACAGAATGAGCTCATCTGTTAAAATCGCGCTTGCAATGCCTATTTTCTCTTTACGTCAATTGTTCAGCAAGGTCTCAAGAGCAATATTTCGTCAAAATGTTTCATTTTAATGATTGTTTGGGCTTTAATTTGAGAGATAAAAAAGGAAACAAACAAGGCGGGTGAAAGGCCAAGGGAAATAATATGCAGAACCCTAAGTTTATTGAAAGTAAAATGCATGTATACATTAGAAGATAGCGCCAAGCTTCCTTTCAAAATGAAGCTTAGTATCTAAAGGCAACATCATAATCATCATCATCATTATCATTACCTTTCTCCCCATGCACCAGGGTATAGGCTACGGACAAACACTTTCCACCTTTCTCTATCCTGAGATAGCCTCTTGATCTTTTTCCAAGTTTTCCCACTTTTACAAAAGCAACATT
This sequence comes from Aplysia californica, assembly GCF_000002075.1. NCBI lineage: Eukaryota > Metazoa > Mollusca > Gastropoda > Aplysiida > Aplysiidae > Aplysia > Aplysia californica. The sequence goes on from NW_004797273.1 coordinate 3,633,294, forward strand.
ATTTAAGTATTTTTTATATTTTTTTTAAAACCCAGGCAAAAATGTGTCTTTGTAAGTACTGAAGACATAACTTTGGGACTTTCAACTGAATTGCTTGAAAAATAGACAAAAGAAAATGTTGAAACTGTATTATCATCTTTTTGTTCTTTTTAACGTCTGATAATATCATGGATATGTGCAGCAAAACAAACCGTCACCACTACGAAAATACCAAAACAAATACATTGATAAATTGATAGACATGTAGAGCAACATGTAAATGTGGGAACTGTTAAGCAAACAATATAAATAAATAAATAAATAAATAAATAAATAAATAAATAAATAAATAAATAAATAAAAGGGTCCATAATGTTCTTGTTACTGCTGTTGAGATTCCACCTTATTTTAACTACTGTTTCCATTTTTTAGTGTGGCATATTATATGTATATTATTACACCAATTTTCAAATGATAAAAAAAATAGATTTTTGTTTTTGTTCATCGGGCTGTCTTTGTCATCAATGGCGGTGATGATGATATGTGTGCGCATTTCTAAAACGGTATCGCTGCAATTAATTGCTTTTTGTTCGGTTGGTATTGTTTGTAGGGAATTTAGTCTCTCGCTGCTTTCTCTTATTTTGATAAACCTTTATGTGTCCTACCGTCTTGAAATTCAACAACTGGCTTTGAAAAAAGAAAGTTCTGAACTAGAACAAGGTCGGTAAAAGCAAAGTGCGTTCACATAATATATGACTAAATCACGTGGATGACGTCATACTCATCTTCTTTATCTTAACCTTTATCGATGTTTATCATTATTAAACGCTACGTAATACAAGGTCTCGTGGTACATCCCACTAAGTGGACTATGGTTTGTGGTTACATCCCCGCCGTAACGTTTAGAGGACAGTGTCCATGACTAAGACTTCTACTACTACTACTACTACTACTACTACTACAACAGTCACTACTACATCATGTACTGAGATTCCAAATGGTCCCTTTGAGAAAAAGAAAAAACTTTTAGAGAACAAGAAGAAGGAATAAATGGCCGCGTGTGTGAGCGGCCGAATGTCAATATCCCCAGCAGTATCCTGAGGGCCGTCGCTGTGTGAGCTGCTAGGGGGGCCAGCGAGCTCCTGGCTTTGTCCACGCATGGAGCCCTGCAAACGTTTGTTGTCACTGTGGCTTTAACGGAGAGCTCTCCTCTCGGACGAGCTAGGCTAACAGATTGTCATTGGCTGCGGCCGCCTTCACTCAAGCGCGGAGAGTTGCCCGTTAACCCGGCCTCTAACCCGTCCTCGAGCTCCGGCCAATAGAAGTCGGGTGGAAGAGGGCGGGGTTTAGCTACGGGTCGATATGGCCCTATGGGCCACTGCGCGTGCGCGGGGGGAGCGGCTTTTGTAACCGTTTCTCCCGTCCCTTTTATCCGGCTGTGTGCTGGTGATACGACAAGTCCCCCGCCTGCCTGTGTCCATCTCTCTCAGCGCAGCAGTGCGACCTCTAGAGCGCTATAGTACCTACTCGTAGACGGCGACGAGGAACCATTCAAGACGGTCGTCGAGGCTTCTTCTGGAGAGCCGCGAGTCGTCTGCGAGAGTCTCTTGTCCTGCTTGTTGTTGTTGTTGAACCAGTCTGTGGTGGTCGTCGTGCGCGCGAGCAGTCTGCCTGAGAAGTGTAGCAAGGCGGCTAGGGCCACTGTTAGCAGCACAACTGGAGCGCTCGTAAGTCGCTGTTTGCCTCTAATCACTGCTACTTAGGGCCCTGAGACAAGGGAAGGAGAGGCCCTGTAAGTTGAAGGCCTCCATGCTTCAGTAAATGACTGATTTATCCACACCCGCCTTCTCAAACTCTCATAAGGAAGTGGACAAGATTTCCTCAACGGCACCTAGGAGATACTTTTGAGTCCTGGAAAACCTTTCTGCACTTTTTTTACATGTCAAATTTTGTGAACTTTCGAGAGGAGAGGATTTTTCTCCCACCTGACTTGTAAGAGGAATCAAGTTTCTGGAGTGATCGTCCTGCATGGGAGGACATGCACAGTTTCTAGAGAACGGACCCCCGCCATCTTAGTGGCTCACTTGAAGATTTCCACCATCCCCAACCTGGACCAGACTCGGTGGGTACACCTTCCTTAGTCACTGCACACTCACATTTTATAATCTCACACACACACACACACACTCACACACACACACACACACATACACACACACACACACACACACACACACACACACACACACACACACACACACAGATATATAGAGAGATGCAACACACACAAACAATATTATCCTCTTTCTGCAAGAGATTATTGAATATAACTCACTGTCCCCTTCTCCTGTTAAATATGACTGGCTATAGTACTTTCTCTCATGCACAGCGAGGAAAACATATCTTTATGTCGGTGTTTTGCCGGAGCAAGGCTACTGCTTGCAAATTTTTCCAACTTTTTCTGTAAACGTGAACAAAACCCTCCCCAAAAATGACTTGGAAAGAAAACTATCAACACATTAAAATCTATTTCGAGCTATCTTTATTTTTTCCATCAAAGAATAGCTCCACCAGATTGCCTCAATAGTTGAGAATGTACTCACAAAATTACTGTACGTGGGGTACTCTTAGTAACCTAACGTTTTTCCAATTTCTCAATCATGACTTCCGGTTTTGCTCTCCCAATGGTACAATTAATTGTCGACTACTGGACAACTAAATTCAGAAATTAATTACTCTTTTTTTTTCTTCAACTGCAGTTTACCTTGCAACTTTAGAAGCTGCGGTTTCAATTAACCGATTCCTCACTACCAATGACATTTACACAAATGCAGGATGGGCTAAGAAAAACATTTCCTAGCTTCCGTCTCCTACGCTTGCTACCCGAGTTATAACAGAATTATTGTCAGAGCATTGAAGATCGGCAAGCTGGAGGTTAACGAGATCGTCTCCTCCTTATTTGTTTTTAGTGTAAATAGTATCTGTGTCCTCTGGCGAAACGGGGCCATAAGCTGCAACTCACAAACAACAACAGCAACAACAAAAATTACTACAACAACAATAACTACAACGGTAACAATAACAACAACAATAACTACAGCGGCAGCAATAACAACAATAACTATGTACAGTGACAGCATTAGCAACTATTTATGGCCATGGCTATTAATACATTCTCTCGTTTTTGTGAGTTATTTTTAAAAAACAATTCCTTAAACATTCTAAAAATTCTTCGACAATGATTATGTCCCTTATGCTTGATCTGTCTTTGTTTCTCTTGGTGTTGTAATGTTTTCACCATCACTGTCACAGCTGGTGTCGGCGCGGCACGAGTTGCTGTCTCTACTGAGTCAGTCATGCGGCTTCCTTTTGTCGCCACTGTTGCTTTTTTTCTGTCGTATTCTTCATTATTTTATCTTTTAAAAAATGTTTGTTAACAGTCCTCCACCTAAGAAAGACATAAGCAGTCCCGCCAGTAGCTCGTGAGCGCCATGCACAAAGTACGACTCACACAAGGGAAGTCCATAATACTTGGTCCACAAAGGACATGAACTAATTAATGATGAGCAAGAGAGAGGGTCTCGATCAATACTACGTCGGGTTTTATGTTTTACTGGCAATTAACTTAATTCACTTACACTGGGAAAAATTTGTTCGTGGCTAGAGGGTAAAAGTGCTCCAGGACAAGATTGCAATGTTTAAACAGTTTTGTAGTAAAGCATAATAACGATATTATCAAGAAAACAAGTCACGGATAGAAGGGGGTAAATACTAATCATTTTAAAACAAAAAAAAGCAACAACCAAAAAACAGCGTAGCGCGTCTTCATTTACGTTTGTCTCTGAAGAAAGTTGCATCCTTAGTAAAGTCTAGTCCTCAAGGCGTAAAAGACAATGTGTTTGTGTATACATGTGTTTGTGTGTGTTTGGAAAAAGAATGGTGGGGGTGGCTACCAGACTGTCAGTGATGATAAAAACTATAATTATACGATACGTACTAGATAATTTAATTAAGCAACAAAAAAAAAAATCCTTTTGAGGAATTTGCGACAAAATCATGTCAATGACATCGTTAACAAGGAGAGAGGGAAAAAAGGTTGAAAAACTAAAATATTTTAATGATGATGCAAAACAGCAACCAGGGAAAAATGTGCAATAACAAAAATCAATCAAATTATTAAACTTTCATGATAACGAAACAACAACCACATTCATTCACTCTCACTGAATAAACAATTAGTTGATTTGGTTCCTTTGTTTGCTCGTAGTAAACAATTTTACTTTCTTTTGTCATACATGTAACTTATAAACTCTTTATAACTAACTGGGAACATTTAATCTCATTTTTCACTCGCGGGTTAAAGCAGTAAAAAAGGATACACAAATTAGATTTGTATTTACTCTTCATTGCCACCTATGTTATTGTAGTTCTGTTACGAATTCATCAGTCCAAAGTGAGAAAGGGAACTGTCTGAAGAACTACCTGGTTAGTTACCGAACTAATTAATTAATAAATCAACTTCCGCAAGTGCAGAATTTCTGCTTATTTGTTGTTGTTTTTTGCGCTTATCGAAATCAAAACTCCCCCCAAAATATAATAAAATAATAGTAATAAAATAAAATAAAAACAAATAGAAGATAAAAGGCACCGAATTAATTCTTACTGTTCTTATTTTGGGCTTTAAGATGTGCATCAGAACCCCCACCTAAAACATAGATTTAAAAAAAAAAGAAAGGAACGAACGAAAAGAAAAAAAATATATAGAATAATGCAACAAAACAACAGAAGAAACAGCAAGCTATCGCAGTACCGACTAACTAGCAGAAAGAATAATTTTTACTGCTTGGTGAAAATATTGTACTGTTTTGGAACACGGCCATTTAACTGAATAAACATAAATTTAGTAGCAGTGGATTCTTCCCAACTGAATGAGCCTACAAAATAAGTAAACGGTTTGACAGCAATGAAAGAATGGACTGGGAAATTAAGATAGATAAGGTAAATCTTTATTGTCCTGATCCTGGCACATTTGTTTGCTTTTTTCTCCACGTACACGCACGCACGAACGCACGCACGCACGCACGCACGCACA
>NW_004797273.1:3641066-3642478 GCF_000002075.1 Aplysia californica
TGATGATGAGGATGATGATGATGATGATGATGATGATGATGATGATGATGATGATGATGATGTAATAATGATAATTATGATAATAATGATGATAATAATAATAGCAATAATAATAACAATAATCATAGAAACATAACAAACAAGAAGTTAAGTGTGATGTAACGAATACCATTCGGTAGTGAAAAATCATAAACATCTACTTTATCCCCCCACCTCCCGTTTTTTCCCCAAGACGCCTAAGCCAAAAACCGCTGTACACAGCCGAAACACTATAACACAAACGTTCTTCTTCTAAGTTAGCGTTTCCATCGTCCCCCCCACATCAGTGTCTGTAACAACAGCCTTTCTCCCTGCCTGTGCAAACACACCCTTAGCGCGAGTGGCGTGCATGACGTGGACTACTATGTAACCTTGTTCAAGCATGTGTCCTGTCAGTCTGCTTGTCTGCAAGGTGTGGCAAACGTTGGTTCAGGGTGTCAAAGATCGATTCCTCTCTCTTGTCAGTAATCATAGACATTCTAAATAACGCACGAGCATGTTATTAGCGCAGCACAAAGGAACGCTTTATATTGTATAGTTAGGCCACAGCTATACATACGCTTCTCTGCAATGAAGGGGGATGGCGTGTGTGGTCTCGGTAAATAGTTTATGCTCTTTTGTTTTCGTCAATTTTGTTGTATTAGATACTTTTTTTTTTTTGGAACTGCTACTTTGATTCTGGTGTGGGGCTGTTTGTTTGTTTTTTTCTAATTTATTTAATTTGTTGCTCTGGTAGTTACTGAGCTCAAGTACGAACCTTGTTTATTTGTCAATTTTAGTTTACTTTCATCATCATCATCATCATCATCATCATCATCATCATCATCATCATCATCATCACCACCACCACCACCACAACAACAACAGCAACAGCAGCAGTAGCAACAACAACAGCACCATCACCAACAATACCACCATACCACCATCACCACCATCAGTACGACCATTACCACCACCACCACCGCCATCACCACCACCAGACCAAAATCTACCTCTGTATCACCCGTGCGTCAATCAAGCCCATGCCCACAGCTAAAAACCACTATCAAATCTTCCCGGCCTCCCATGTTAAGTAAAGCTTCCCAGCAGAAACGTGTTGTTGACAAGTTTCCTGTCGTGTTTCTGTGTAGATAGCGAAAGATACCGTGACAGCCTGTGTAACAGGGCAAGCTTAATAGGGGATTGTGTAGACAGCCCTACGTGTCTTATTTCAATGTGAAGGCATAATGAGATATTAGTGATATTTTTATGAGACTACGATTTTGTTGCATTATTGATATCAACATTTTCACCACCCCTCCCTCCGGGTGTGTGTGTGTGTGTGTGTGTGTGTGTGTGTGTGTGTGTGTGTGTGTGTGTGTGTGTGTGTGTGT
>NW_004797273.1:3642578-3644487 GCF_000002075.1 Aplysia californica
GTGTGTGTGTGTGTGTGTGTGTCTGTCTGTCTGTCTGTCTGTCTGTCTGTCTGTCTGTCTGTCTGTCTGTCTGTCTGTCTCGCTCTCTCTTTCTCTCTCTCTTTCTCTCTCTCTCCCTCCCCTCCCCCCTCTCTCTCTCTTTCTCTGTCTTTTTTTCTTTCCTTGTGTGTATGTACACAAGCATATAAAAACTTCATCCACCATCACCAGCATCAACAAACACACACAGACCACTTTCTGAGAAGTAGACTTATCTGTGTTGGAGTAATTCCCGTTCGGACTGAATGTTACTGAGGGCAAAGACACACAAACCAAAGATGAGAACCATATTGATATCGATGAAGATGTTCTCTAAGAAAAGACAAGACAATGGAACGAAAACGGTGCAATGACTAAGAAGGTCCCAAAACAAATCAACAATTACCGATTACAGAACTTTATCTGTACAAGTGATACAGTCCAAAATGTGAACCTGTCCAAGACAACTATTTTTCTCCTCGAAAATGGGTGGTCGTCTTGAAAAAATTCCACTGTTTATTTTTGCTCATGTTTTATATGACACCAATCCTGATCCTTGTCAAAATTGTATTTCTTTCTTCTCCAACAGGTATCCTAGTGGAGGGTTGAAACAACCAACTTGATCCTATCAGGTACACTTCTGCAATTACAGTACTAGAAAACTCATCATTACGACTGTTTCTTCAATTACTGCCACGTCAGGAAAGGAATCTTCGGGGCTCCATTGACCTGTACACTGAAAAGCCCAAACTGCAATATATCGACATCAATCGATATCTGCGAAAACCAAAACGACATCAAATCCTTATCATCAACGACAAATCCTGCAGTAGTGTCAGCATAGTCACAACGACGACCAACCAAGACATTGAGAAAACCTCAACACTTTCACCTTTTTTGCTTTCACCATCATCATCATCATCACCATCATCATCATCAATATCATCAACACCACCGACACTCCTCAAAGCACAATCACCATTAATACTTCCACCACTAAAACCACCAACACCACCACAAGCAGTAGCAGCATCCCCAGCATCGCCACCACCTCACCGAGGGAGGGGCGGTCCTAGGAAATGTCCTTGAGTCCCCGCCCACATCTCTCCCATCACAGCCACACCACGCCCTTCTCCGTGACCGACATCCTGCACCCGCCCCCTACCTCCGCCCTGGATCCGGACTTCAAAAAGACGGTCGAGGCTAGCATCCCTCCTCTGGGACACAGCTACCGCTCGCCTCAGCACCAGGCCATGGGCTCTATGGGCATGGGCAGTATGGGCGTGCCCGTGACCAACCCGTACGCCAATTACGTGAACCAGTTCTCTCACCACACCTCCTCCTTCCCAGGGGCCGCCCAGTACTGCAATGGCGGGGATCTCTCGGCCTACGCGGACCCCACGGGGAGACACAGCTCGGCGGGCTGGTATGGGGGAGCTGCCGACTCCAGGTTCAGCTGTAAGTATATTTACGTTTTGTATTTACTTGTCTATCTGTCTTATTCACCTGTCTGTTTTTATTTACTTATCTTCCTGGCTGGCTGTATGTCTGTTAATGTTCTCTCAAGGTCGTCTTTTTCTTTGCCTTTTCCAATACCCCTGTTATCCGAATTTGTTCTTGGCAAAACTTGGATTTTGTTGTTTTAAGTCATTGTGAGCAAAGACAACAGCACAATTTAGGGCAATACTGACTGAGTTCTCTGAACTTCGAGTAATCTAAGTTTCCATTGAACGCAATCATGTTATCAACTTGGTTTGCTGTCTGCCTAATTAAAGACATTATTGCTACACTGACAGCTCACAGTCTTAGAAAGAAAATATGTGTGTATGTGTGTGTGGTGGGTGTGTGGGAGTGTACGTACGTGCTTTTGTGTGTGCGTGTGTGTGTGGGG
>NW_004797273.1:3646052-3649872 GCF_000002075.1 Aplysia californica
ACACCCACCCACCCTCAAATCCACACAAATACAATATAGATAATTATTTGAACATTTTTCTTTCGAAAACATAATAATTAAGCAGTGTATCCGTATAAGGAGACTTATGAGCTTATTTAATAAACATTTTTTTATAACGTAGGGAAGCAAAGTGAAAGGGGAGGATGTGGGAGGGGTGATTTATCCCCGCCCTCCCCCATCCCATTATTCCTTTTAAAAAAATATATATATAAGAGGAATAAATAAAGAACACTAGTAGGTGACTGAGAGGGAATTTCTTTGACAGAAAGCACGCAACGTCCATTGTTACGCGTCACCTCAAGGTGAAATCTGATCCACCTACGATAAAGCACACTTCAGGCTTGAGTGCGGTCTTCACTGCGCCTGCAATGTTTATGTCCTTGCTTGACAAGAACTTTCGAGATGCTCGCTCGTTTGCTTTCACAGTTTTCGCGAGATTTCGTTTTGAAGTGCGCTTCTGAAGTATACAACTTGAAGTCTATTGAAGAGCTCTGAAACCAGAACACGGCTGTCCCTCATTAAAAACCTCAGTAAACAAACATATAAGAGGATAAACAAAAAGAAAACTGCAAGATGTTTTTAAAAAAAGTTTTGTTTCTCTTTTTCTTCATATTCTATGGGTGCTAAATAGTTATGGACGCAGTAGTTCGTTGCGTCAGATTTAATACTAGAAATGAATACTAAATTGGATTATATCCACTACGAACATACCCAGGAGTCGAATCAAAGTGCAACACCCACAATGTAGATAGGCTAAATGACGCCATACTAATATTTATCGACCTCGTAAGACAGTTTACAATGCGCAGAAGAAAATAATTGATTTATGTCTATGTTTTAAAAACTCTGTTTTTTATGAAAAGAGGAATTAGTAGGGGATTAAATAAATGAATAAATCTTACAGAATTGACATGTCATTCTATAATAATGTTGAGGCTCCCTCCGTTCTGTTCTACGGCCATCTGTTGACAAGGAACCACACAAACGAACACAGAGCTGAACACGAGCGACACAGAGAACCCTTCTGTCACCAACACCCCCTTATCGGGGGGAGAAAACAGTCATTCTAGTGGTCGATTTGCGCAGGAAAGAGTGGTAAAAAAAAAAAGAAAGAAAAAAAAAGAATGTTCGTATTGTGCTATCCGATGACAGCTGTGACAGGGTCTGATCTGAAGGCTCTCCGGTGACGTTTGGGTCTGATGTCAATATTTATCTCTGGTCATGTCGATGACCTGGCTACGTTTCTCCTCGTTGGTTTTTGCTTGCACAATCTAGACAAATAAAATACTAATTTAAGTTGATGAACGTTTTCCGACCCTGCCAATATCATTTAGATTAGGTACGGGCAAGCGTGAACAAGTCTCTCGCAGAAAAAAGTGAGTCCGAATCGAATACTGTATCTCCCGAACCAAAGTAGGAGAAGGGTGGGGGAAATCGGTTGAAACACTCAAGCTCTCAAAAGTGAGACCCCCCCCCAAAAAAAAAAAAAAAAATATGACAGAAATGGGTATTACGTGAGATAGAATATTATTAGATCTATTGCTTCCATCTGGGGGGGGGGGGGGGGTACTTAACACATACATACATACACACAAACACACATTCTCTCTCTCCTCTCTCCCTCTTTCTTTTTCTTTCTCCCTTTTTCTCTTTCTCTTTCTCTCGATCCCTCTCGGTCCCCCCCCCCCTCTCTCTCTCTCTCTCACACACACACACACACACACACACACACACACACACACACACACACACACAAACACACACAAACACACTCGCACATACACACACACACACACACACACACACACACGGAGCCCAAGATGTGTCGGAGGCAGTGTAGAAAACAGAACTAAGCGGTTTACAAGCACGCTGTAGTCACTAACCTCTCCTTGGCTCTTTGTCCAGACAACGTCCTCAAGCAGGGGGAGATTACTGTTTGATTGATGCTTCACTATCGATTCATTCGATTCGCAGACCCTCCTTACTTTTTTTGGTCTTTTTTCCTCTTCCTCTGCCTCGGATGGACACAGAATAGATTTCTGTCCCATCAGCATGAGGGTGCGACTGCACACAGGTGACGTGCCATTCATAGAACACGACGGAATAATAATATAATGGCACGGGCGTAGGCTATGGCAAGGGTGGCATTTTTTTTATTCAGAATTACTTGGTTTTCTGATTATGTCTCCATGCGTCTGCGATACAGCGGTCAGGTACATTTGTACTTTGGATTCGCTCGCAGGATACCAGAGTTCGATTCCCGAATTGGGATAATCTTTATCTAGTTTTTCTCATTTAGACTCTTTCTGTGGGGGTGTTGTATCCCTCTCTAACTGGGTCGGCTCTTCGAAATGGTTATTTATGTCTAGTATATCGTAAAACGTAAACATGTGTATAATGAAATAGAAAGATGAAGGACTCCGGCTGGGAAACAATTACACGTACATTGTATTCCTTTCCGCCAAGTTTTTATTTTACGCATCCGCTGTGCTTCTCCGTTTTCTTCAGTTTTCAACCTACCTCGCTACCTAAACAATATGAGCTCAGCAGTGAATCTTCTACACCATCCGGTGACATATCATTGTCTTAATGTAATAGATGCGAAAAACGACCATTTAGAAAAATTTAGTCATTGTTAAAGCTAATTCGACGATAACTTTATCAAGATTGGTTTGTTGTTGCTTTATTGTTGTTTTTATTTTATTTTATTATTTTATTATTTTATTTATTTATTTATTTTTAAATTATTTTTTATATATATATATTTTGTTGTTTGTTTTTGTTGGGTTTTTTTTTTTTTTTTGGGGGGGGGGGGGGGTCTAAAATCTTCCGAGTGACCCTGAGCTATTCAGCCAGCCAACTAATTTAGTAAACTCACTAGATGAACTGTCAATGAATGTGTGTGCATGTGTGCTCTTTCGTCTGTCCACCTGTATCGCTTTTCATCGCCAATGTATTTCCGTGTTATATCTGCTCACCAGACCCAAACAAGACAAACTTTGTCTACCCATCAACGTGCATCTGCCTTTGTTCATTGTATGCATGTACCGCTTTCAGATGTTTCTGTTTTCAGCATCATCAATTTTGGCTTTATTTCCACTTCTTTTGGGGGGGAGTGGGTTCCAATTTGTTCAGTTGAAAGGGGAACGCACCTGGAGAGAAAAGACTTGGGAACATAAAAAGAGCCACGTTTCTTCCTCTTTTAGCATGCATTCATCCATCTTCGCAGCTCTGTCTATCTCCCCACAAATCACAGCACTGACGATGCAACCTCGATAATTTCGCTTTAGCTCATTTCCCTTTACCGCCGCCCCTCTCTCTCTAACTATCTGTCCCCGTGTGAATACCGATACCCATCTGCACAATATTATTATTATCAAACCACTCCATTAAATTTCGTTCTCAGTAAATAAACAAGAAAGGCTTTTGAAAAACGAGCCCCGGGACTTAATGCTCGTGTGCATAATAAACAAATCGCTAAATGATCCATTGCAAGACCAGAGCGGCCGAGAGGAATGCATTTACGCATCATTGCACCCCCAAAGAAAACGGACCGGGTTGCGCGCGGCAAATGTAAAAGCCTGTCCGTAGTAGTAGCAGCTGGCGCGGAAATTTGTTCAAACCACAAACACAAATCATAATTTCACTTAGAGGTGATATGGCGCAGTCTCGAAATACAGATTCCAAATTCCACAAGGTTTCCACCAGTTTCAGAATTTCTATCAAGTATTCTCGTGTTAGAAACTGGCGGAGAGAGAGAGAGAGAGGGAGAGAGTGAAAGAGAGAGAGAGAGAGAGAG
>NW_004797273.1:3651296-3651938 GCF_000002075.1 Aplysia californica
GAGAGAGAGAGAGAGAGAGAGAGAGAGAGAGAGAGATCTGAGGAGCCTTATCAGACTCACACGCATGACTCAGAACGATGATGCAGGGACGCGTGAGCTAGTCCGTACACATTTCTTCCCTTTAAGAAATAGGTATACATGTACATGCAATATCTTAAATCATTTTAGACCATCTAGGATAATGATTATTTTTGTGCTATTTTTATTTAACAAGTTTAAAGTCAATTTGTTCCCTTTCAGAAATACAATACAATATTCTTAGATCATCTTTTTAGACCATCCAGGATTATTCTTGTGCGATTCTTCTTTAACTTGATTAAAATCATTTTAAAAAACCATTTTTCTCCATTGCTCATGAAGTTTTCACGCCATAGATACACAAAGAGAACAGAAAAATAAAGAAAAAAATTGATTCATCTGATACAAGAATATTTAAAGTATACATGTGTCACAAATAACATCGTTTACACAAAGAAAACAATGTAGCAGCCAACTCACAACGACAAACGTGATTATTATTGTACCCTTATTTTTTATCCGCCCAAACGATTTTTTTCTAGTCTTTTTATACATATGAAGGTGAAAGATATACTCTCTCTCTCTCTCTCTCTCTCTCTCTCTCTCTCTCTCTCTCTCTCTCTC
>NW_004797273.1:3653078-3654291 GCF_000002075.1 Aplysia californica
CTCTCTCTCTCTCTCTCTCTCTCTCTCTCTCTCTCTCTCTCTCTCTCTCTCCACGTGCATGCCCAAAGTCAAGAAAAAGATAGATGGCTCACAATCACTCGCGATTTGATCGAAAGCGAATACGCTTAAGAAAAACACCAGAAAAAGAAGACAAACGATCAAACAAAACGATACCCGGTTCGTCGAGGCTGCCTGGACGCATTAAAAAGCAATTAGTCCCACGTCTGAATTCTACACACACAAACGCGCTGACAAAATACGGACCTCCAGACAAGCAATGGATAGCTAGCTGGCTGTGCGAGATCTTCAGACCCTGTTCTGCAACACAACCACCTTTAGTTGGCATGGTGTTTGAACACCAAAATTATTACCTTTTCTTTCATCAGACCGGCTTGACTCGGGTCTCTGTTTTACCTGCTATATTCTTGATACAACAAACATTGTTTTGTTTGTAGAAAGACGGTCTTTCTAGCATTTATTGACAGTTCTTTTTGCGTCTTTTGTTTTCCGGGGTTTTTTTTCTTTCAACTACGTCTCTGGGTTCATGAAAAAGTGTAAACATTTGACACTGCAAAAGCGACGCTCCTCTTATGCGACTCAGATAAAGCATCTATAGTTTCTCAAGAGTGATTTTTTATAAAAGAACATCGTAAATCTCCGCCATGTATGTTCAGTGTGTGTGTTTTGTGTGCTTTGTGTGTGTGTGTGTGTGTGTGTGTGTGTGTGTGTGTGTGTGTTGTGTGTGCTCGGCCAGGCACGACCCTTAACACGTGGGGGTGAGACAACACAATAATCAGGTATTGCATTACAGTCCAACGGGGAATACAAACAGAGGGAGCGGGGTAATAAACAGAATGTCGTGTTTTATGTGCATCCCAACTAGGCTGAACCCTCAGTTCTGTCATCCCAATGCTTGCTTGCCCTTTGTAACTGAAAGCCCCAAGACCCCCTTCCTCCTTCCGTCTTTTCTAAACCTTCCAGCATCTCCACTTCTAGCTTTCTTTTCCTCATATCCCATTCACCCATGTCTGTTTATCTCTAAATTTCTATCTGTCTTTGACCTGATGTATATAAAACGCCCTCTCTCTCTGTCTCTCTTTCTCTCTCTCTCTCTCTCTCTCTCTCTCTCTCTCTCTCTCTCTCTCTCTCTCTCTCTCTCTCTCTGTTTTACTATTGTACCCAAAATTTCTTCTTCAACAGCAAAAGTAGACCT
>NW_004797273.1:3656673-3659083 GCF_000002075.1 Aplysia californica
GAGAGAGAGAGAGAGAGAGAGAGAGAGAGAGAGATGGTTGGAGTAATATATTAGCACCATTTCGTTTTAGTCACTTCCTCTTTCCAAACCCCAATCTCAACCCTTTCTAAATCCCCTTCTCGCTTTTCACCCTTACATACCCATCACGTTCCTTCTTTCTCGCACAACTAAATACACGTATTGTCGTCAACTCAACAACAGTCACGCGACATTTTGGAAAACTGACTCCGAACAATATGTCGAAAATATGTGACAGGCGTGATGACATAGGTGAGACTGGCGAGAATCTACACCCAGATCGTAGGCGGCACAAAATCAGAGCAAGGTTTTGGTTTTGTTTTGTTCTGTTTTGTTCTGTTTTGTTTTGTTTTGTTTTGTTTTGTTTTGTTTTGTTTTGTTTTGTTTTGTTTTGTTTTGTTTTGTTTTGTTTTGTTTTGTTTTGTTGTTTTTTAGTTTGAAGGCCGTGGGGGTGGAATTCATGTTTCAACAAAAACGCTACTTTTGGTACGGATAGCAAAATAATATAGGCCCTTAGCTACCTGATATCGTTTAAAGTCAAGAATCGTGTATTATTTCTAACAATCTAACAACTGTTTTTAAAAAGTGCACTCTTACTGAGGGATTTTCTTTTTTAATGCGTATTTTAATTTTCAGTGTTATTTGGTTTAATTAGTCAAATCTAACGCACCCTGGTATCTCAAGATTCTGTAATGAAGAACCACTTTACTAAATATAGAAATAATCAAATCATTAAATCTCCTTCTTACACCCGATGAAAATTCATTTGATCTGGCTGTCAGTCCGATGTCATTTCGTTGGAAAATAACACATGCTCTGCTAATAAAAGTTACGGAGCACGCTACGAGCAAAAGTGCGTTCAACACAAAACGTAGTAACAAATTTTAGTTACCTGTATTTTGCTAGATTTATTTACAGTTATTTTCCCCACTTTTTGTTGTCAAGTGTTGCCTTGGTTTAATTTTGTTAGAGGAGCATAATAATAATATGGAAGCAACAACGTCGTTTTGGTGATGGAAAAATGTACGATCTTAAGAGACAAACAAAGGAAAGATAGTGAAAAATGCAAACTTAATCAACCGTACTCTCCAATCACCCACAGCTATTTAAGAATTACGACCAACATAAAAACAAAATAGAAATTTAAAAAAACAAAAAACAAAACAAAGGAAAAAAACAACACAAAAGAAAACAAAACAATAATCAACACACACACAAAAAGCGAAAGAAAAACAAAGATTGAAAAAAAGCGTAATGTCGTGTAATGTTTTTGCTGTTGCCACAGGCTGGTGCCATTAATTTTCCTGACAAGAAGCCAGTGAGAAAATGTTAATGTCTTTGAGGAAATAATTACGTAATGTAAATGAGGACAAGCCAGACGCCTGTTGCATGCACTGATGTTGATATGTACGTATTAATGTATGGTATGGTGGTTTACTCCCTATAGTGTTGTTATTAATCTTGTTGTTATTGTTGCTGTTGTTGTTGTTGTTGTTGTTGTTGTTGTTGTTGTTGTTGTTGTTGTTGTTGTTGTTGTTGTTGTTGTTGTGTGGCCGACATGTTTAGGGGACAATGAAGTCCGTAATGTTTCTTTTTCGACTATCTGCAACCCTAGAAGAATATTCCTTGCCAAGGTTACTGGCTCTAAACTGTTATTGTTGTTATTGTCATTGTCGTCTTATTTATTGTTTCTAGTGATTACTCTATTGTCTTTTTAATCGGAGACACTTTCACCTACATCATCTTTACTATCATTAATGCTCCTACATTCAATCATTTGACATCTTGAATCCTGAATTTTTAATTTAATTTTTTTTGGGGTATTCCACAATCAATCTCACAAAGCCCATTATCCTGCACACCTATGATTACCCAAGTTACCCGTTTCTATAAGTCATCGCGGCAGGGGATACCGCCCTACCCCCTTGCTCCTCCCGTTGAAAAAGTGAAAGAATCCCTGCATATCCACACATGTATCACCATCATTGCATGCAGCTAAGGTAGCCTATCTTTTCAACGAAGAAGATTCCCCCGTAGAAGATTACTGTTATGTGTATCGCCGTTTCCCATTAGACTAGAATGACACGTGACCTTTGACATCAACCAATCAGCAGCTTTGATCGATGGTATTGTCCAATGTTTTCTCTGCTTTTATCACGAGGCAGAGAGACACGGCCAAGGGGTGATTGAGTGGGGAAACACCTGTTTCTCCCAGCCACCCAAAGAGGCAGAAAGGCGAAGGGAAGGGCGGGGAGGGATTTCTGTTCATTATATACTGTCTTCTGGCGATCTATTACGTACAGTCAGAAGTAATTGGTTTGGAAAGAGAGAGGATGGGAAGAAGAAGAAGAAGAAGAAGAAGAAGAAGAAGAAGAAGAAGAAGAAGAAGAAG
>NW_004797273.1:3659580-3661722 GCF_000002075.1 Aplysia californica
GGGAGGGAGGAAGGGAGGAAAAAAACGGGATGTGGGATGTAGAAGGGAAAAAGATTGAATGGGCAAGGGGGTGAGGGGGGGCAGTTGTAGCAACATGCAATGTGTATCAGGAACAAAGGTACAGACAAACACATACAGCAATAGGAACAAGAGAACACATACAGACTATGACGACTGAAGGAATTGCTGACTGACGTACCAAATTTGTTTTCCCCGGTGAACGACAGACAGCCATTGTTGGAGGGGACAGAGACAAATGATCTCAAAACGGAGCAGACAGAGGGAACGTCGGGATAGTTTCAAACAGAACTTTGCAAGTTGGCAATTGTAGAGTAATTTCTTCAAGCTTGTGTTTATTGAAACTTATCTATAAACAGAATCTCTTTCCGTTTGCACCCGGATTTTCGTGTCAAACCTGAAGCATTTAGAGTTTACCAGAAGGCAAAACTGCCAATCCTCAACTCCCTTTTTTTCTCCGCCTCCATAAAAAACAAAACAAAACAAAACAAATAAATGATAAAAAAAATACAAGCCAGGCAAAAACCAATAGAGAAACCCGCCAGATCATCTAGGGTGTATGTGGACTGGGTATGTTATTGACTGTATATTTATTATAATGCCCGTCCCAAACAAAATGAATGTCTTCTCTTCTTGGCTTAGCCGTGTCCTCCTCCATGGTAACACTAAGCATGAGGTAACGATGGGTGACCGACCCTCTTGCTCCAACAACAGCATCAGCCATCTCCAGGGTAGGGGACCTTCTTCCTGACTCTCCTTACGTTCTCTCTGCGAGCTGGGGGCGGCGGAAGATGCTGTTCTACCTGTGTGCAGCCAGGCACGGAGGGTGGTGGGAAGAAAAAAATAAGAGTATGTAATCCGGAGAGCCGCAGGGTGTCGCTGCGAGTCCCCGCGGAGCGCCACCTGTGTAAACGAGCTCCGCCTAGCGGGCACTGGTGCAGAAGACGAGGCAGTGATCAGCGCGGAAACTTGACCGTTGGCGCTCTCTCGCCACTCGGACACACGAACGAGCGAACTCCTGGCTTTTGGAAAACTGCAGTGATATTACGTTGTTTTATGCGCGGAGCTGAGCGGTGACTCCGCCTTAGCTGAGCGGTGATCTTAGCGCTCGGGCAAAAGAACAAAACGCATGCTTTCGGAACAGCATGACGCCAGTACTTCCACTTCCAGTTATGCCCTAATTCTTTTTATGCCAGCGACTCTTTCTGGGTTTCGGACAAGCAGATTAGGTGATTGGTTGTGGACTTGGTGTGGGGGGAACTTTGTCAACTTTTTTCACTTTTATTTGCATTCCTCTGCTCATATTCTTGGTAAAATATAGACTCCTCTCAGTCCCAGGTAAAAATAGACTCATAACATAACAGTATATTTTGTATCCCCCCCCCCCTACTGTCAAACCATTTATGCGTTCGCAACAACATTCTGGCGAGTGTTTGAGTGAACTGCTCGCTTTCGGAAACGATATCGCACTGCTTCTCTAATGCCGCCTGCCAAACACTCCACGTCGGGTCTATCTGAGAGTGATCTGCAAGTATGTTAATTGCGTGGTATTGTCGAGCCCTCTCTGGAACACAGCGATCGGAGTGCGCAACATTACAATGACCAATCCATTCCACGGTAAAATGTTTTCACTTCGTTGGTGGAGATTTGTTTGGAGGGGGGATTTTAATGTGACAACAGCAAAATAAACGCGCTTTGCAAGGTGTGTTTGGACCCATCAGTCTTTCTTGTTGTTTTTCTATCATTGATTTTTGTTTCGAAATTGCAACTGGAAGCAAGATTGGAGGAGGGGTTGAGTATCATATGTCTGACACACATGTGGGGGTAAAGATTGATCGGGGGTCACAGCTTCTCTGGGGCTTTGGTTGGTCCCTCCCAACCCCCAGCACAGGCACACGCATGCATACAGGCGCCCGCACACACGCACACACACACACACACACACACACACACACACACACACATACACAAACATACATGCACAAACACAGGCATACATACACACGCATACGTATACGCATACGCACGCACACACATACACACACATTCTCACACACACATTCTCTCACACACACACACGCACACGCACACACACACACACACACACACACACACACACACACA
>NW_004797273.1:3661822-3662918 GCF_000002075.1 Aplysia californica
CCAGCGTGACACACTGAATTCAAAAAGTGCGTTTAATCATTTGCGTAACGTGTCCTTGCTTAATTGGCGCTGATAAACCTCGTTCTATCTCTCTCTCTCTCTCTCACACACACACACACACACACACACACACACACACACACATACACACACACACACACACACACACACATACACACACACCTGTGGGTCGGGCCGGGGTAGGTGGGTGGCGTAGTGGGGGGAAGGGGGACGGTAAGGAAAAGACCCTCTGCCTCCCGCTCAAAGGCATGAGCCCTCCAATATTTTAGGATGGCCACACAAAAACATTGACACATAGACTCACTTCTAATGCATTTAACAGGGGTCATCATAACCTTATTAGATTCCTTTCTTTTTAAGGGTTTTATTTCTTTTCTTATGAAACGTTTTGTTGTTGTTATTATTGTTGTTGTTGTTGTTGTTGTTGTCGTTGTTGTTGTTCTGGTCGTTGTTGTTGTTGTTGCTGCTGCAGCTGCTTTTGTAGATTATAATGAAATCAGAGCATAACACAGTGTGAGAAAGTGGTCGCTGCTACGGTGTTTTCTGGGCAATATACTTCTCTTTAATGGGGTTACTACACTTGTCTAGTGATCACATCGCATTCTGTCGTGGCGTTAATGTTATGTTTGAGCTCTTTGACATTACTCATGACTTAGCTTTTGGAGAAGTTTTCTGATGGGGGGGGGGGGGGGGTCACCCCGACATGATTTCTTGATTAACCAATTGATTTGTTGATTGATCGATTGATTGATCGACTGTTTGATCAATTCGTGTTTTTAAAAAGTGCTTAAGTATTTGTTGTTATTTTTCTTTCTTTTTTATCACGGGTGTACGGGGAGGGGGCGAAATTTCCTCTGCTTTGAAAGAATTGTGCCACTGTGTCATTCTCCATTTCCCCCTTCATTTCTCTTTCCTTTGCACTATATCTTAATAATTTTATTTCTTAATTCCATTAGCCTTTTTTTCTATATAATTTCTCTTGGTGATTATAATATATTCCACATGCTAGAATATTGTTTTCTTCTCTCTCTCTTTCTCTCTCTCTCTCTCTCTCTCTCTCTCTCTCTTTCTCTCT
>NW_004797273.1:3663018-3667455 GCF_000002075.1 Aplysia californica
ACACACACACACACACACACACACACACACACACACACAAACACACTCACACACACACACACACACACCCACACACACTTCATTCTCCGAAGTGCCGAAGACTAGAGGTGTCAATAGAGAGTAGCATACGAAAAGAAATAAAAAGAGGAGAGATAATGAGGATATATTGTTTGAAGGAAAGAAGTAGCAAACCATACCGCCAGAGCAGTCGCCGACTACCCACATTCTCGAAACAACCATCTCTCTCTCTCTCTCTCTCTCTCTCTCTCTCTCTCTCTCTCTCTCTCTCTCTCTCTCGTTAATTGGTCAACATTAGACCATACTGCAAAGTATCACAATGTAGTATGTTTAGCACAGACCGTAACAAAGGGACACCAGTCATCTAAAGAAGAAAATCATCATCAGCAAGATCATAATGATTGAGAAGGCCGAATTTCCCTCCTCCTACCTCCCAATGCGCCCACCCTCGGTCCAAAAGTTTAGAAGGAAAAAAAAGCCCCCGCCAAACTCCGCGGGTAGCCGCTAATTATGGCCGGTTTCGACGGTGGATAATTCCGAGGCGTGGGGAAACAAAGGCCACGTGCGTAGATCCCGAAGATCCCTTACATACACAGAGTTTGGACCAGGTGTTCCGGCTATTGTGGAAGGGCGAGAGAGAATTTCACACGGTGTTGCACATCTATAGGCCACTGGACCCCGGTCTGTGGAGCGACGCGGCCCAAGGAAATCTTTTTTATGTGATCGTGGCTGGATTATCGTGGTCGTGGCGGGGTTTTTGACCATGTCACTTTCGTCACTTTCTCTCGCCAGTCAGTGCATTTGGGGAAGTCTGAGGTTGTCGTCGGGGGAAGTCATTGTTGTGGTAGTAGAAGTGTCAGTGTATTAGTGTCCAATTCCGATACGTCGGCGCTTGAAGGAAGAGAAAAAAAATCCCGATCTTCTCTGAGCAAAAAGGTAGACTGGCGGAAAGAAGGTGTGGGGTACAAGTTGATCGCTATGTCCTGAGTGGCCACACTTGATTTGTTCCTCGAAATTAGGAAGGTAAAACCTGAGTGGACTCCGACCATCTTTGTCGTCTTCATAGTAATATTTCATCCCTGTCTTTAAATTTTTCGTGGATGTCAAGTGTACTTACTCCAAAATGACAAGCTTATGGCAGGGTTTTAACCTAAATCTACTGCAACGACAACAACAACGAGAACTATAGAAACAGTGGCAACATCAAAAACAATAACAGCATCATGATCAACACCAAGATCATCATCAAGATCAACATCATCATCATCAACAACAACAACAACAACAACAACAACAAAGACATTGACAAAATCAACGTATATAATAAAAACGTTGCGGCACTCTTGAAGCTCTCAGCTATAGTGAAACTACTCAAGCGAACTTGTAAGTGGTGGGATAAATCTTCGTTATGTGCACACTGCAGAAACGGAACGAGAATCACATTATAGCCGTTCTCACAGCTCAGGGGATTCGTCAACACGCCACTTGGCTTCTTCCAGGTTACGATGAACTAGTCATTTTTAGATGTCACGTTTCTGCAAAGATACCGGTAATTATAGGTACACGTATATTGTGTGGGCTAATAAATTTTACTTTTTTTTCGTTCAAAGTTTCGGCCTGTAGAATGCCCGATAAGTTTTACAAGCGAAAATTCGCTACGTGATACAAGAAAGAGAGAAAGAGAGAAGTTGAGTCCGAGGGGAGGGGGGAATAGAAAAAGGAGGGGTGTAGAGAGAGAAAGAACGGGAATAAAGGAGGAAGAGAGAGAGGGAAAAGGAAAGGTGGCGAGAGAGAGAGAGAGAGAGAGAGAGAGAGAGAGAGAGAGAGAGAGAGAGAGAGAGAGAGAGAGAGATATGAAGTCATTTGGACTTTCATTTTGGTATGTGGAATTGCAAGAAAAAAAATATATATATACATGTCATGAGAGCACAGAATACTTCCAAAAGTATCCGGAGAGTTGTTCAAAACCAAGACGTTCAGCAACTGGGCCAACTGTTTAGACATAATGGCATTGTTCTGTACCGTAAGAATGTTCCTTTTTTCCCCTTCAGTTGCATGATCCAATCGCAAAAAGCGAGGTGGCAACAGTAACGACTGGAGTATTTATGTAGTAAATGTGGCCACTGGAGTAAGAATGATAATAATAATAGGTATATCGGGTAACACAGGTGTAGACAATGCAGCAGATTTTGTCGTTTGCTACTTCACCTCCTTCATTCCTGTCTGTCCGTCTGTCTGAATGTCTGTCTGTTTATCTATCTATCTATCTATCTATCTATCTATCTATCTATCTATCTATCTATCTATCTATCTATCTATCTATCTATCTATCTATCTATCTGTCTGTCTGTCTGTCTGTCTGTCTGTCTGTCTGTCTGTCTGTCTGTCTGTCTGTCTGTCTGTCTGTCTGTCTGTCTGTCTGTCTGTCTGTCTGTCTGTCTGTCTGTCTGTCTGTCTGTCTGTCTTACTCCGCCTTAGCTGAGCGGTGATCTTAGCACTCGGGCAAAAGAACAAAACTCATGCTTTCGGCATCTGGCGTTTAGCTAGGGCAGCAATAAAGGATCTCCAACTCTATCTGTTTTGGGCCATCTTGGTCAGCGTACCCCACAGTCTGTCTGTCTGTCGCTTCCCAATTTTCTTCTTTCTCTCTTTCTGTCTTTCTTGATCTATCAATTTCTCTTTTCCGCATATTCTTCCTCCTTTGTCCTTTCCTTCTATTTCACCTTCTTGACTCTTATCACTATCGTAAACCTCTTACCTCCCCCACCCCTTTTTTTTAGCTCTCTCTATCATTCTTTTTTCTCCTTCCTCTTCTCCTTCTCCTTAGAATCTACCGACTCTCCATTCTCCTCCATTCTTCTTCCCACCTCCTCCTCCTCCTCCTCCTCCTCCTCCTCCTCCTCCTCCTCCTCCTCCTCCTCCCCCTCCTCCTCCTCCCCCTCCTCCTCCTCCTCCTCCTCCTCCTCCTCCTCCTCCTCCTCTTCTTCTTCTTCTTCTTCTTCTTCTTCTTCTTCTTCTTCTTCTTCTTCTTCTTCTTCTTCTTCTTCTTCTTCTTCTTCTTCTTCTTCCTCCTCCTCCTCCTGTCAATCCTGACGGCAGCGGGCCTGCCTCCAGTCTCATCCCCGGCGACAAAGGGGAGAGAACCGCGGGCGCCGTGTCCTGGAGGGTGGCCCCGGTGTCATCAATAAATGAGCTCAGGCTTTAAGAGAAGACCCCTGACCAAACAGGCGAGCCGACTGTGCACACCGAACATAAACCCAGCGCCTATTTGCACGAAGCCGCCTGACAGGCCCACAGATTCCCTGGGCAAACACAACACACACCCACCAGATTTTAGGCGGTTTCTTTCCTTTCCTTCAGATTCTATTCCCTCTTTCTGTCACTCGGCTCGCGGGGGGAAAAGAGAAGAAATAAAGACTGATCCAATTTTGGCTGGCTTTGAGGAAAAGGGGGAAAATATTTCCCTCCGGCGTGTTTTCGCCGTCACTGATTTATTTCTTGAAGTGTTTGCGGTGTGGGATTTTTTGCGATCCAAGTCAACAAGTTAGGGAACACATTTTGTAATTCATAAATCTGATCCTTTGTGGTAGAGAATAGAGAAATACTGCTTGATACTGCCTGTGTCAATGAAACGTTCGATGTATTTATCTTTGCTGAGTTTGATTCAAGAATGTACATGTTCTATCGGTTTATCTTACTCCGTTTATTACGAGAGAAGAAACAAGATTGCTTTCTGTTGCTTCGTTTGATACAAAAGAATATTATACATGTGTGTTCTATCTGTTTGTCTTTCTACTTTAGTTTCGGGTAAAGAACCAAGTGAAGCCTTTTCTCTTACTGGGTTTGTTTGTTGGCTGAAGATATCATGCTTGTCGTTGTCATTGTATCAGTTACAGACACGAGTGACTTACAAAAGGTTGAGGCTCGAGAACGAAATGGGAATACGTTTTCTTTTCTTTGCTGAAATTTTTCCTAAAAGCCCGGGGTCCACCTTGTGATAGTCAAATAACTAAGTCTAAGACAGAGCTTGCCTACCTGGGCGATATTGCCCACTGGTGGTCGATTTGGTAGTTTTAGTGAACGGTAGAGATCACCCAGATTGTGACAGGTGTTATTTGATGCCCGGCTTGGAAATACAATGTATGGAGGCGGTACGAACATTTCAGACTCTTAAAGGTAGCAAAGGTGGGAGCTGGCTTTAAAAAGGTTGACAAGCTCTGAACTAAGAGAAATGGCATTAGAGAATAGAATTGTTAATGTTACTAACCTTAATTTTGAGTTCTACTGCTTCTGTTAAAGTCATGCGACAATCGAAGTTGGCTTGTGGGATCTCTAGCGTGCTCTGTCAATGAAATATTCATGTTGCTATTTCTGACTAATTGGCGAAGACAACAATTTAACTAACCCCCCCCCCCCCAA
>NW_004797273.1:3667555-3669369 GCF_000002075.1 Aplysia californica
AAAATATACGCAGAAGGAGATTGTTTGAGCGAAGTGATGGGTTGGGTGGGGTCGTGGAAAACGGAAGAAAAGCAGGAAGGGAAAGGAGAAGGGGGTAGGGTGGCTAAATGGGCAAAGGGATACGGAAAGAATTATAATGCCTTGAATAGAAGAAACAAACAACACTAGTCACCTTGAATAGAGGAAACAAACAACACTAGTCAATAAAAAGTACCACCCAAAACCGAAGAATTTAATTAAATATTCGTAAACCTCAGCATAAAGGAATGCACTTATTACGAGCAGAGGCGTGAGTTTGAACAAGCCTAGGATCACAAACGACCAGTAAACTGAAATAATCTGCCATCTCACCCTGTACATATATACGTATAATTGCAGGACACGGGGGAAGTGAAAGTCTGAGCTGAGAAAGTGAAACGCTTTGAGGTCCAAAGTAAATTGAGCTCAATGAATTATTCATAAAACACCGGCGTGCGATGTGGGCATGAACAGGGTACGATTCTGCGGTTAAATTTGAATACAAGTGACGAATATTGGGGACAGTAGGCCTATATTGACAGTTGTACGTTCTCTTTAAGGGCTGGGTTTTTTATACGTGTTTCAGTGTAATGTAAGTCCATCAATCGCGGAGTTTATACAATTTTCCTTAGTTTTAGATTTAGAAACTGTAACATTTGAAAAAAAGGGTTCTTCTTTCTTTAATTAGTTCATCTATTCCGATAACGTCTTGAAAGTTATATTTATCTACATCGTTTTGCTACACCCCCGGGGAGTCGTGAAAACGGAGTCTTTTTTGTGTTCTAAATACAAAATTCTTCCTCATGCAAGTGTTCAATAAAGTCGAATATACAGTTACCATTAATTTTACATGTCGTAAGTCTATTCCCTGCGATGTCGCAAATGAGCTCAGTTCACAAAATGAATAAGTGAAGATTTTCAGCATAAAAAATAGGTTCCAAGCTATACGCATGTATTATCCATCTACATTTTAAAAAAAAATGAAAATTTGATACAATTTGAGGATACAGTAAAATACAGATCAACAGACAGATAATTATGACAAATTAGTAAGACCAGAAAAAACAAGTACACAGCATCTAGTCAGTAGATGCACGGACTTCTAAGAGTTAAGTAACTAGCACAGTATAAAAAAATCGACCAGTTTAACTGCTCCCCCCCTCCCCTGAGTGTTGATTTACTCAGTTGTTGTTGTTGTTGTCGTTGTTGTTCCGGTTTTTTTTTTCTAACTTTATTGTGAAGGATAGGAACTTCCTTGAATCTCACTTAATCGCAAACTAATTGCGAACAGGTTTGCCGCCAAAATCCGGTTTATCGGGAAAGGGTGCTTGCCCAGCTCAATTGACTGACGTGTCCACCCGACAGACTTGAGAATATCGTCGTCTGCTTGGGTGGCGGGTAAAGATCAGAGGCAGACGAAGAAAAATATTGAATCTCTGGCTCTAAGTCGGAGTCGTAGCAAAAAACAACACGAGACAGACAGCAATACAAAGGAGGTGGGAAGAAGGGGTGAAAGAACAAGCTAAATATTGCTCACATAATTATGCATGAGAAGGTACGAAGAATTTCTAGCTTCATACATTATGATGTTTTAAATATTGCTCTTCAGGGGAAAGGAACCGAAGGAACGATTGGAATATAAGATTAAAAGTAATGAAACGAAGAGAAACGGAACGTGGGAGAAAGAAGAGTGGCGGAAAGTAGAAGGAAAACAAATGTTGCTTCTTTAAATTCGAGTTAATGTGTCTATTTATGTGTGTGTGTGTGTGTGTGTGTGTGTGTGTGTGTGTGTGTGT
>NW_004797273.1:3669736-3671605 GCF_000002075.1 Aplysia californica
AGAGAGAGAGAGAGAGAGAGAGAGAGAGAGAGAGAGAAACTGATAGAGAATTGAGGATGTTCAAAATATACGCAGAAGGAGATTGTTTGAGCGAAGTGATGGGTTGGGTGGGGTCGTGGAAAACGGAAGAAAAGCAGGAAGGGAAAGGAGAAGGGGGTAGGGTGGCTAAATGGGCAAAGGGATACGGAAAGAATTATAATGCCTTGAATAGAAGAAACAAACAACACTAGTCACCTTGAATAGAGGAAACAAACAACACTAGTCAATAAAAAGTACCACCCAAAACCGAAGAATTTAATTAAATATTCGTAAACCTCAGCATAAAGGAATGCACTTATTACGAGCAGAGGCGTGAGTTTGAACAAGCCTAGGATCACAAACGACCAGTAAACTGAAATAATCTGCCATCTCACCCTGTACATATATACGTATAATTGCAGGACACGGGGGAAGTGAAAGTCTGAGCTGAGAAAGTGAAACGCTTTGAGGTCCAAAGTAAATTGAGCTCACTGACTCATTCATAAAACACCGGCGTGCGATGTGGGCATGAACAGGGTACGATTCTGCGGTTAAATTTGAATACAAGTGACGAATATTGGGGACAGTAGGCCTATATTGACAGTTGTACGTTCTCTTTAAGGGCTGGGTTTTTTATACGTGTTTCAGTGTAATGTAAGTCCATCAATCGCGGAGTTTATACAATTTTCCTTAGTTTTAGATTTAGAAACTGTAACATTTGAAAAAAAGGGTTCTTCTTTCTTTAATTAGTTCATCTATTCCGATAACGTCTTGAAAGTTATATTTATCTACATCGTTTTGCTACACCCCCCCCCCCCCCCACACACACAAAACCTGCTTTTTTTTTGGGGGGGGGGGTCTTTTTTGGTTTTGGCTTTGATAAACCTATTAAGTTCGCAAGCCCCACCTCCGAAATGATACGAATTGTGTTCGATGGGGGCGGAAAACATTTGCAATACAATAATTCAAATTGTCAACCACATTATATTATGGTCAACCACATGATGGAAAATAACTGAGATTTCAACATGCCGTGCAGACGAGAAACCGGCAACACAAGAGTTCAACCCACAATAAATACCCGCTTAGTAAGAATGTGGCCAGATAATTGACTACAGACAAACTTTATCTAGCACCGTGTTCTTTTTATCTGTGAACATTTCCGGCCTGCTCTTTCTAACCAAACTGATAACGAATGAAGGCAAACACAAAAAAATGTTATTGTTCTCTATGCCGGGTTTCGCTCCGATTAATAAGTCTGAGATTTATAGTTGGATAATTAATATGTAACTGAATCAGTAGCTTAGAAAACTGCTAGTTCTAATTTGTTCTGAAGTATTTATTCATTCTTTTATTCACCTGTCTGTTTTTCAAAGATGATTTTTTATGCATCTGTTTACGTGTTTATTTATATACTTTTCTATCTATTTACACAGTTTGAGAATTTTATGAAAAACAATTGTCCGAATGATTTTTTTTCTTTCCTCGTATTTCTCTACATAAGCATATTTCGACAGATTAACTAACAGAAAACCCATAATATTGATTCTACATTTGTTTGCTCATGATCCATGTAAATGTGTATGGATTCGTGTGTGAGTAAGTGTCTTCGTGTGGCTGTCTCTGTGTTTTTTGTGTATGTGTGACGATGAGCGTCATTGAATGTGTGTGTACGTGCGTGTGTCTTTATGTATGTGTTGATGTGAGTGCGTTGTCGGCGGTAGCGCATGTACATGTAAATGCGCGCGATCAGTGAGTGCGTGTTTGTAAATGCGTTTGTAAGTGCGTGCGTATATGTTTTGTGTGTGTGTGTGTGTGTGTGTGTGTGTGTGTGTGTGTGTGTGTGTGTGT
>NW_004797273.1:3671705-3672926 GCF_000002075.1 Aplysia californica
GAGAGAGAGAGAGAGAGAGAGAGAGAGAGAGAAAGAGAGAGAGAGAGAGAGATTGAGAGAGAGAAAGAGAGAAAGAGAGAAAGAGAGTGCACGCGCGCGCGTATACGTGTATGTATGTATGTGTGTATGCATGTGTGTGGGTTTGTGCGCGCGTGCACGAGTATGTTTCGTTCGTATACCTGTATCTGTGCGTATCACGTATGTGTGCGTGCTAGGACCCACCAGTGTATTATTAGAGAATGAGTTGTTACGTCACGGACGTGGATAACTAGGATAACTGAGGTCTCCAATCACCAATCACATTAGTTAATCTTACCACAAAACCCCTCAGCCAGATGGCTTCTGTACTTGACCGCGACGGTGTTAAGAATCGGTTACAGAAAGTTTACCCAGATCATGGTCAAATGCCATAAACAAGCTATCGACACTTCAAAGTAGGCGGGAAGAAGGGCCACTACTCAGTGGTCAGTTCACAGGTCAATGTTGACCTTCCCATCGGATTATCCCCCGTGAGTCGGAACTTCAAAAGACGATGGCGACACGTTTTGTGTCTCCTGGTTTTGATCTAGTGATATAGAGGCTTCCCAAAAAATGAAACGGCGCTTTACAATCCATCTAGAGAGTATCAAAAGGTTTATATTATTATTCATATTCGAATTTGTTTCAAAACTGTCATAATAGTTTGTGAGGTTTTAATTATTTTGTGTTAACTTTTAGAATTCATTCATTCATTTACTTTCTCTATTAAGAAGCATGCTGCAAACATACAACGTTCTTTGAATCAATTATCTTAGACTGTTTTGTTCAGGAAAAAAAGAGAGAAAAAATCATCGGCATCTGAACTACGACGATACAGTGTAGATTTCTTCTTCTTTTTTTTTTTTTTTTGGTAGCAAATGACGTGTTCTGATTCCTATGAGGGAAAGGCATTTGTACAGGTAGATAATAAATTACAATGTGATTCTGAAATCAACTGAAACTCAAAGAAACAAGTTTTAAAATGGTATAGAAATGTGCCAACATCAACAACGGAAACAAGGATAGTAACAGCTACAGCAACAATAACAACAACAATTATAGGAGCAGTAAAAACAGCCACATTTACACCAATAATGGTAAGGTAACGATTAAAAGAAGAAGAAGAAGAAGAAGAAGAAGAAGAAGAAGAAGAAGAAGAAGAAGAAGAAGAAGAAGAAGAAGAAGAAGAAGAAGAAAAACAAC
>NW_004797273.1:3673026-3674437 GCF_000002075.1 Aplysia californica
AGAAGAAGAAGAAGAAGAAGAAGAAGAAGAAGAAGAAGAAGAAGAAGAAGAAGAAGAAGAAGAAGAAGAAGAAGAAAAACAACAACAACAACAACAACAACAACAACAACAACAACAACAACAACAACAACAACAACAACAGCACGAACAACAACAACAACAACAACAACAACAACAACAACAACAGCAGCAGCAGCAACAACACTAACAACAAAAGCAGTAAAAAATAACAGTGATAATAGTAGCAATAATTCACAACAACAAAAAGCTACAGTAACCATGCGACCAGATCAGAGTTAATCTACTATGGGGCTTGTCTGTGTCAAAAAAGAGTACAACACTTGAGAGTGAGAAGATCTTCAAAGGAAAACATGTCATCTATCCACAAAGAATGACGCAAGGCCGTGTTTGTACAACACAAGCTCTCCATAAACAACTTTGTTATGTTGATGCAAACACTCAAAAAACTGTTCACAGCTCACAAGTCCCCTTGCCCTGTACAGCAATGTCAAAAATGTCAGATTTAATACCCCACCCTGAGTAACATCTTAAGTCACCTGCTGTTTAAAAGAGCTACTTAGTTCTTGTTCATTCACTAAGAACTATTGGACTCTTACGTTCTTCAAAGTCAACCTAAAATAGTATTGTTTGTTAAAGTGTAACCTTCTTAACTTTGGTTGTTTTTTTTTAAGTTGTGGAAGATTTGACACGCATTATTTTAAAGGTTGCCTCCAACCTGTATCTTTCCTCGACACCATCAAAGATAAATCTCCCTCCCAACAACCTTGCTCTTTGGCCCCTTGGCAGCCAATCATAGAGCGATTGCAACCGTTCAAAGGCATCTCCGTACCGCTGTGCTAGGCTATCTCCGTGGTTCGACATCGGGAAGACAGCCCGAGGTCCGCTCTGTTGACTTAACCAATCTGAGGCAATCCTCAATGAGCTCCGGGTCCGCAAGAGGGCGTTCTGAAGCGCTTATCTATATCCCGATATTATGTCAGGCTGCTCAGACAATCATCATACATTTTATACGTACATGTAGGTCTATGTGTTTGGAGCCACGTTCGAGATTTTAGTGGGAGTTTTACGGCACTTGCAATACAAGTAAAGTGTCAATTAAATGCCGAAGAGAAGCGGTGTTCATAAAGAGTGATATGCAAAGAAAGGGAGAAGGGATAAGGGTAATAGATGTTTGATAAGAATGAAGGAGCAAACCACATAAGAACACCCGCCAACCACGCATGCTAGATCCGAAGAATTGATTTTTTTTAAAGTGCTGCAATATCATACAGCAGCAATGTCAAAGCAACAAAACACAAACAGCAGTTGTATTGAATGCATTTTGTATTATTAAAAGATTGTTTTCCCATTGAATACCCAATATCCAAGCCTACTACTTTCTCTCCCCCCC
>NW_004797273.1:3677352-3679384 GCF_000002075.1 Aplysia californica
CTCTCTCTCTCTCTCTCTCTCTCTTAAACTCACGCAAATTTAAACACACGCAGACAAATCATCTGCATACACGCAACATTGCACATAAACAAACAAACACACACACACACACACACACACACACACACACATCTACGTATGTATACACCTCCCATAAATGCTATGAAATACAAACCTTCCAATACGGACCTTTTCTCCCAAAGCCACACACAAAAAAGTAGTCAGATATAGCTGAGCTTACCTTTAAAAACACATATTATTCAATAATGCATATACAATGTACTCACAATCTTAACTAAACAAGTAAATACGTTTCTATTGAATGTGTCTTCACGTATGGGACACATTATACCTCTATTTGTTTTCTTTCTTATTTAATGACTTATTTACCCATTCCATTTAGCTATTTATTTACTCTTTATTAAGGCAATCTACTTAGCTGCGTTGCATGTTGTATTGGATCATATTACATTTGGTTAATTAATTGTATGATATAATATATGCACGTGTTATTAAATGAAGTAGAACATATTATGATCAGTTCAAGAAACCATAACAACTCAGGGGCTTTTTTTTTCTCTGTTTCTAATCAAAATAGCAACAACTATTTCTATTGTCCGCACTTTAAAAAACGTGCTTTGTTTTGATTCTCTATGTAAAGATAACGGTGTGTGTAAAGTGGGAAAAAAGGGGAGGGGTGCTTTATCAAAATTCTAAATTCTTCTGCAAAGGACTTACTATGGTATTATTTCTTATGAAGGTAATTCGACCCCCCCCCCTCCAAACCCTTTCTTCCTCCGGTGGTGGGCCATATGAAATAGAAAACAATTAAGAGTCTTTAAATTAAATAATGTTATGACTCTCAATTTTCCCCATGCAAAGAAAAATCATTTGCGAGATTACACGCGTTATGTCTACAACACTATGAAAACGACAGTGACAAAGGCTTAAGGAAGTCATTGGACCGTACCGAAATATGATAAGTACATATTATGTGGTTGAATATTTCGGCACACCCAATGACCTAGTCTGGGGAGAATGGTGCCTGGCGTTTTCCGTCTGCCCTGATTGTCCAGGCATAACGTTGTAACTTGCACTGAGTCTGAGAGTGTTCATATTTGAATGTGCAGAGCCATAATATGTACTAGGCAAAATCATTTTTTAAGAAATGAATTGAGGAAGTCACCAGTAAGATTTAGATCAACAGTCTACGTTCTTCAATCCTTTCCTTCTTCGCCCCCCTTTTTCTCCTTTCCCTGGATAAATAACGGTTTTATAAAAACAAGAAACAGCTAAAAGAAAAAAACAAAACAAAAACAACAACAATAACAAAACCTTGCTTATTCGCGATTTGTCTGTCTGACAGACTTGAAAGGCATCTATCTATCTAACCAGAAGCAAGAAAATTAAAACAAAACACGCCCACAGCCTTCATTTTCAATTATGAATTTACAGGAATTCCGCCCAGACGCGGGGCTCTTTAGCTTCGACTGTTGTGACATATTCTTGTTTTTGTTTATGCACATTCGTTCTCGGGGCTTTACGTGAGTGCAATAATTCTCCTGGAGCTTACCAAGCTCCTGACGATCAAAACAAAGAAGACAGACTTGACATTCAAACAGTAGACAAGAACAATACGGTATCCTTTAAGCCGGATCAGTGGCGGAATCTCTCGGGGTTGATCCTCACAAAGATAGAGAGAATGCTCTGAATCTGACAGTTGTTTTTCTCCGGCCTGTTTTGCTCCTTCCTGTCGCTCGTGCGTTGACCGAGTGATTTCTGTCCGAAATTATATTATAATAATATCCTGTTTTCTTTCCATTTACGAATTATTTATTCCGCTGTGGCCGCTTCAGATCGCTTTGAAATGGTAGACAGGAGCAGCCCGTGGCTTTGTTCCCACTTCTAAAAAATCACTTTGTTGTCGTTGCTGTGTATCTTTTTTATTCCTAGTTTTTTGGGGGTTATTTTTTGCTTTTCTCCATTTTCCCTTTTCTTTTTCACTTTTATTATATTATTATTATTATTATTA
>NW_004797273.1:3680613-3682803 GCF_000002075.1 Aplysia californica
TCTATCTATCTATCTATCTATCTATCTATCTATCTATCTATCTATCTATCTATCTCGCAGCACGAAACTATCACAAATCAAATCCCTCTTTCGTCACTAACCATATTCCTATCCCGTGTATCTCCCACAGTGTCCCGATTCGGAATGAGCCCAAGTTCGTGCATGGCGTCCTCCATGGGAGGTATGGGAGGCATGTCATCCAGCATCAACCCGGCCCTGGGCATGACGCACCTGGGCGACCCCACCAAGGGGGGGATGGCCGGCTTCTCCATCGCACAGCGCCGCAAGAGGCGGGTTCTTTTCTCCCAGGGACAGGTGAGTCCATATTTTTAACCCTGTGGTGTTCTTGTTTTTCCTTTTTTTTTTCTTTTTGTTGTTGTTATTGTTGATGTTGTTGTTTTGGGGTTTTTTTGTGTTTTTTGTGTTTTTTAGGGGGGTTGTTTTTCTTTTTTTTTGTTTTTTGTTTTTGTTTGGACTGGGTTTTTTTTAGGGGAAAAGGGTTAAAACGATATGTGATTTAGAGGATGACACTGATGGTAATATGTAAAGGTGATGACACTAAATAGAATAATCTTTTGAAAAGGCCATAAAAACCGATATTTGATAATAAGAAAAACACTAATAAGAATATTTCTTTCTTTTTTTAAAGTATTGTTTATAATAATAGCGATAACAGAACTAATAGTAAATAATCATTATAATGGTGATAGTGACAGTAGTGATAATATAGTAATGTTTCCAACAATAATATCTACAACTACAACTAATGTAAAAACTACTACACCCAAAAAAGAACACAAAAAAAAATCGAAAAAGAAGAAAAGGGTAAGGAAAAAGAAAAGGAAAACCCAAACAAACGAGAGAATAAATAGAATAATTTACACACATGAATTGTAGCACGTAATGTGTATAAAGCAAAGGAACGAACAGACTTTATCGTTAACACAAACGTACTTACACACGCACGCACGCTCGCACACACACATACACACACACACACGCGCGCGCGCGCACGCACACACACATGCACCTACGCACGCATGCACACATTCACACACATAATTGTGTATATTATAATTATATGTAATAAAGGTGATGTACATAGACGCTACATACAATACATGTATGTGAAAACTTGACAAAATAAAAGAAAGACTCATACAAACAATAAAGTTTAAACGTTAATTAAGCAAATACAAAAGTCTGTAGAGTCTGCTATTGTAATATTTTAAAATGTTCTATCATAAAGTTATTTGTAACCAAACAAGACAAGAAAACAAAGCGAATCCATCCCGTATTGGACCGAGCTGGGGTGGAGGGATCGATACGTCGCTTTAGTCAAGAGGCTGGAAACTGCCTCACCGCTGTCTCACCGCTGTCTCTAATCGATTTCCCTCATTTCACGCCGATTTCCAGTTATCGAGTCCCTCATCTCGCCCAATCTGGAGAGGCTAATTCTGTTCTCGAAGTCCCGCAGTAAATGCACCGACTGCAATTTGCCAACTTCCTTACTTAGAGGGTCAGATGAAAGATCCCCAGATTTTTTCACAAGGACACTTCAGAAGCTTTGTGGAGAGGCTCTAATTTTATTTGGTCTTTTCCATAATAAATTTGATGATTGTATCTCTTCACCAAACAAAGACTGTATTTTATGACTTCGCGTATTAGGAGTTATTAATTGCGACTAAAGAATAAGCAATTTCGTCAAGTCCCCAATCCCAGCTCTAACCGCATTCTATTATCTCGGCTTTCTAGATCTCATCTCATATATAAATTGTTTGCGTTTATCTAATAAATGTCAAGGAAGAATTATTAGAGGAGCTGAAATAACAATGCGAATCGAAGTACCTACCTGCAAACTTTTATTTCTTTTTCATCTTGCAGGAAAATAGAACGTATGCGGAAAAGTTCATAAATGTGGGTCTTTCTTTGTTCAGAATCAAGCCTTTTCAACAACAACAACAAAAATTGGGAAAAAATGAGAAAATAAAAAAGACAATATACAGTAAAACATTGTACAAGAGAAGAATACTTTATTGAAAGCTTTTAGTAACATAAATGTTACAATTTTATACCTTCAAAGGCGCCCTCCCCCTCCCATTTGTTTTCTTTCTTTTTTTTACAAATGAAAAGAGAAAAAGAAGAACGTTTAAATAGGATTGATAGACATAAAATTATTATTATTATTAT
>NW_004797273.1:3683876-3689277 GCF_000002075.1 Aplysia californica
ACACACACACACACACACACACATACACACACACATTCGCTCTCTCTCTCTCTTTCTCTCACACATACACACACAAACGCACAAACACACACACACACATACACACACACACACACACACACACACACACACACACTAACACAGACAAACACACACACACAAACACATAAACACTCAAATACACTCTCAAATACACATAAACATATACAAAGCGGAATATTAACAACAATACTATCAAAGAAAAATCAACCACTAACTTGAAACCCCCACCCGTGATGTGTCTAAGCAATCGTATCACGTCTTGTGCTCAATATCCCCAGGTGTACGAGCTCGAGAAAAGATTCAAGATCCAGAAATACTTGTCGGCGCCCGAGCGTGAGCAGATGGCCATGAGCATCGGATTGACCCCCACGCAGGTCAAGATTTGGTTCCAGAACCACCGCTACAAGCACAAACGCCAGCAGAAAGACCGGGAAAAGATGGAGTCCAGCCAGAAAGACTCTAGCAACGGCGGCGGGGGCGGAGGCCAGTCGCAACACAACAACTCCTCTAGTCACAGCAAACACAACAACTCGGGATCGTCAGCTTCGTCGTCGTCTTCATCATCCTCGTCATCGCCTCGGAAAGTGTCTGTGCCCGTGTTGATCAGAGATGGGAAGTCAACGGCTGACGGCGGATCGGGTGGTGGTGGCAGTGGAGGTGGGGGAGGAGGGGGAGGTGGTCACCAGACGTCCTCGGGTTCTTCTTCCGTGTCCGTGTCGTCCTCCTCGGCGTCGTCGCTGTTGGGTCACAATCAACACCATTTAGGCAGCGTAGGGGTGGGCTCGCCTCACGGCCTCTCCGCGGCGGCTCTCCACTCCTCGTGCGCTGTCAACTCCTCCAAGTCAGGCCTGACCTCGCACCACCATGATAACTTCCTCAGCACACCGTCGCCTGACCTCACGGCGACCTTGACCCACCACGGACTGAACCAGCACGGGTTGCCCCACCACGGACTACATCACGGCATGGGCTATGCCACTGGGGCTGTCAACGGTAACGCTCTAGCCTCCCCGTCCCCCTATCTCATCAACGGCCGGACATGGTAGGGGTGCGCTCAACGGAAAGCACATCACAAATACACACAGACCTCGAACTTTGACCCTTTACTTTTCTTTGCAATGAAAGGGACATCTATGACGAGGTAACTATGTGCTCACCAGAGGTGTGAAGGTCCCGCTTCGAGTTGCGTTCATGGGTTTTAGAACTTGGGATTCTCCGGTTGAATAAAGCTACCATGCAGCTCGGAGCTGCAAAAGTGCCCCCCGCCTCTGTCATCAGGAATTTGGCGCATCTACTTCTTTCGTCTACTCTTTGTCAAGAGAGTTCCATGTTACGTAATATTAGCATTGAAGACCAAGCCGTTCTGAAGACAAATGCACCGGGAGCACAAGGACCGACCAGCTTCGATACAGCTTTGGAGATTTATTGAATTACTTCAAGAATCTGCGTGTCCGAAATAAACTGATTCAAGCGGGCAAAGAGAACCGGCTCCTAGCCACATAACATCGTTTTGAGTTTTTTTTAAAAGGCAAATGATGTGCGAGAGCAGCTAAATCAGGACGATACGTACTGACAGAGACTGTTCGGACAGAATCGGTTTGGGAATATTGTGTTGTGCGAAACACTTCTGTAATTGCACATCTCCATAAAATTTGTACCCGACTTCAAAGAGCATCTCCAAAATTTTACCTTAAATCCGCACACACATATTGATGGTCAACGTCATAAGAAAAAAATCGAGAGCGGAATGTTTTCCAGTGCCAAAATAATGCAGAAAATCTTAACTGCCTCTTGGTCGTGAAGAAACAAATCTGGGAAATCTTATCTGGTTTTTTTAACAAAGCTGCAGAAGGGCAGAACGACACGGAGAAGGTTCCACTGCCAATCTGAGCAATCTGAGCACACACTGACGCCACTTGAGAATACCATGTCATACAGTTTATACGAACATTTTCTGTCCTGGGCTTTTTACTATTTTTTTTCAATGTATCAATGACTAGTGGAGTTTGAAGTAAATGTTTTGGGGTTCTATGTTTTGCTGTATGGTGGTATTTCCAAAATGTACTTGTGTCTGTTATTTTACCTGCAATCTTAAAAAAACAATCCTTCTTTGTCTTCACAGCTAAGGCGACTGGGTTGCAAAAGGTGTATCTTATGACATGATATTGTACATAAGAAATATCATTGTCTTTGTTCAGTTTTATTAAAACAAGCAGAAACGGCAGAATGATTAACTCGGAACAGGGGTACGAGGAGACAGAAAGCAGCGCCTGAAGTTAGGAAAATAACATCTTCGTCTTAGACTGTTTCTAGCCTTTCTGATGTTTATTAAAAATAAGAAAAAACAACAATGCTACAAAAAAAAAAAAAAGAAAAACAATTGGACTGAAATCGGAAATAGGACAGCAGCTCCAAGCGTTTTCATTCCAACTCCTTGTAAACATTCCTATTTTTGCTCACTTGTTACATTTACAAGTTTTCTTTTGGGCTGCTTTCACTTTCTTCAATTATTCCAGATTTTTTTACACCGTTTCCTGTACAGATTCAATGTATTTTTCTCAGACTGTTCTGTTTTTATTCTACTTTTAAAAAAAAAGATAAATATAGTAGAATTTCCCCTTTCCAAAAATATATAGAAATAAAATAAACAAACGTTGACGATCCTGATTCCGACAAACTTCGTAGAAGCTCACGAATAGTTGGACAAGACAACATTGGACTAAGTCATTGGTAATACGTTTTTTAAAAAAATCTTGGAATTCCTCCCCCGACCTTTACCCCAAACCAAGAACACCAAGGACCATTGCAGGACGCTTTTTTTTTACTTTCACACAAATATTAATTACATTCCGGTGTGTATATTTTTTTCAATTTTTTTCAATTTACTTTTAAAATTTATTATTAAACGTTATTGTTTGTTTATTTTTTCATTTTTTCATGTGATTTTTTTCAGTTTTTCATTTATTCATTTATTTATTAATTTATCTATTTACTTTTGTCACTCCCTCATTTTCGTTCTCCCGTTTCAAGAGGGTGTTTCCATTCCCCACCTAAGACGCCACCCATTCCAGCTTTTGTGGACCTTGTGTTCGGTAAATCTCCCCGACTGACCACTAACAAAAGTCACATTCCGAGCGCTGCCTACCCCCTGTCCCCAGTTTTTACTCCGTTTTATTATCTGCCATAAAACCTCCTCCTCCCCTTTTGTTGTTGCTGTTGTTGTTTCACCTTGCTATAGACCTACTATGTACATATTCCACAAACATTACACTTTGCCGTACTGTAAATACGACTCCCATGAATTTACTTTATTTGCTCACATTATCGCCAGAAACCAAAAAACGCTCTGTGAGCATAGTTGTTGTTGTTGTTTTTCTTATATAGTGTTGCCAAACCTGTGTTTCTATTTATATCATATGCAAAGCCGTATGGTGGCGTAACATGATAGCGAACGGGAACAGATAGCTAACCACATGATGTTCTGACGTCAGCAGCATGCCTAATCACGACTGAATGAAAAGTTAATTATTGGTATTGTTTTTCAAACATTGTATTTCGTGTTGATAAAATATCTGCGCCTCCATTCTCAGCCAATAAGCTTTTCTGGGCTAACGGTCCTAATCA
The DNA here is from genome assembly GCF_000002075.1 of Aplysia californica. Classification (NCBI taxonomy): domain Eukaryota; kingdom Metazoa; phylum Mollusca; class Gastropoda; order Aplysiida; family Aplysiidae; genus Aplysia; species Aplysia californica. The sequence goes on from NW_004797273.1 coordinate 3,687,543, forward strand.
GCCGATCCAAATCTTCGCAATACTATTTAGATCTATTGGAAAGTTATAGTTGATCTAGATGATTTTTATATTTAAAAGAAATGAATACGATGAACTGATTATAACCATTGTTAAGTCTGAAAAAAACCCGCTCCTTAGCCAAATAAAATCGTGTTATAAAAGATTTAGAGCCCCGACCTTCTAGATCTAGAGACACAAAATAAAAAACGATTTTTAAAAAATTTGGTCTTTGAAAACGTAATGTTTGTCACTAATTTTGATTACAACAACAACAACAACAACAACAACAACAACAACAACAACAACAACAACAACAACAACAACAACAACAACAACAACAACAACAACAACAAAATGAGTCAAAATAGAACAAGATAATACAAAACTTTTGCTCTGCCAAGTTTATTTGTACCGTTCCTGTCTTTAACTAGTTGAAGACAAAAACGCTCCCCGAAGTGGGAGATGAAAGTAGGGTTTAAAAAGGATAGTGCCCATACGTGTTTTAGTGAGAAGACTAATCGTTCTGGTCTGACCAGGACAAAAAAAAAACACACCAAAAAAATGCACTTGAGGCTTGGAGTGATGGCCCACTGTGGCCGTGGCTCATCTGACTAGTAGTGACGTGGACTACACCTACATAACCGACACTGAAACAGGGCTCTGTTCCATGTTTGCAGATACGCAACATCGTCGGTTAATCTGTATTTAACCCTACCATACACTCACCTAAGAAAATGATGTCACGAAAACAATCTGAGCTGAAATATAACTAGACGAAAGTCTATTTTGTACCCATTTCCATAATTGGCTACTTAATCTAAATAAGACTGCACCTCTGCTCCCTTAAAACAACATACATTGTGTCTAATGGCAGACAAGATCCAAACTTTAAAAACAGAAAACGAAGATAAAAACAAACAAACAAACAAACAAACAAAAACAACAGAAAAAACCCTCCTAGTTCAGGCTAATGCATTTGGTGTTTGATATGAGCAAAAGTTACAAAGTTGTGATTTCTGTTGTTCATCTGGTCGAAATAGTTGCCTCTTATTGTTGTTTTCTTCATTCCCGTTACTTTTTTAAAAAATCAGTGCATTTGGCGTGCTTGGAGTGGCCTCTTCAAATTTATTTCCGTACATTTAAAGAATAAAAGCGTTTCAATTCTCGTTATATAATAGTAAGTGTCGAAAGTTCTATAGCTTTTTCAATCTCCCCCCCCCCCCCCCAATTGATAAGAGAAACGAAACTTAATAACAAAAGACGAACCGGAAGTTGTACGAAGTTGAATAAAACGTAAACATACGAATAAAAGAGTCGGAAAGCCCCAAGAACATGCAGGCTTAGAAACTAGGTATTGTTATTTAGATTGCTTGTGTTTGAACAGCGTACATTCGGACATTTTTAGAAGCCACTCCCGATGTTTTAAGCCTGATTTTATGAGGAGATTTGAAAATGCGTGTAATGTGTGTACTGTGCCCACTGGATAATGAATGTTATATTATTGTTTTATTCATGTTTTGTATTCAAAGACGTTGTACATTATCAATTGTATGTTCCTGCCCCGCACACTCTGCGAGTTCGATGCTCTTTGCTATACGCAGATTCTATGGCAATGATAGAAAAACATTATAACTAGAGTGAGTAATAATAATATATTATTATATATACGAGTATTTGTGTGCCCATGAGTGAGACCAGCGTCTTGACAGTGTGCGTGAAGCGGGAATAAAGGGGG
>NW_004797273.1:3691596-3699636 GCF_000002075.1 Aplysia californica
TATATATATACATTCGGTTGTCCGTTGTATCACACTGGAAAATGAGTCAGATAGCCGAGGTTTGAATCTTCAATAGACTATTTCTGAACTTAATTTGCTTGATGAGTTTTCAACCCTCTCCAACAGCTTGACTTGGTCTATTTGGAGAAGGATGGTAATTTCGGAGTACTCATCTATAAAACAGCTTTACAAAGTTGATATGACCTTTGCTTTTTTGGGAGGTTTTGGGGGTTATTTTGTTTGTTTCTTATAGAAAACACTGAATTAGGTCTATTTTAAATGATAATGAATAATAGTGGTTAGAAGTGAAAAATAAACAAACAAAGTAAAAAAAGACAACAGCAACAAACAAACAAACAAACAAACAAACAAACAAACAAACAAACAAAAAATACAACCAGTTCGAGGTTCAAACTCGAGCTGCCTACTCTGTTATCAAGGACCGGGCTAGTGTTGTTTGCAGCGTCCTAATGTTCGAGCGTGAAAATAACAAGGTACAGGTCAAAGATTACATTTACTCTCAGTGACAGTGTAATCGTATGTACTTTACACGTAGGCCAAAAGTGCAGAATATAACTTTTTTTTTTCGTGGCACAACATTGGAAGGGCGGGACGTATAGACCTCAGGCTTACATAATTACATATATGTCGTTTTTAATCAGGCATAGCAATCGAATAAAATATACGGGTTTGGAGAAACTGCTTTAAGAAAGATTTGGCAGGAATTTGGTTGTGTGGGGTGGGGGAGGGGGGGGGGTCTTCAATGCCAAAATGCTACACCACAGAAAACTTGCTGCTAGGTCAAATGGCACGAGAAATCAAGCGATCTTTATAAATGTGTGTAATCCACAAATAAAGATATATCCAAAATCAGAAAATAGTCTACGAGAAGTTTCCAGCCAGTTGTCCAACATTTAGATTCTCCTAAAGCTGCCAGACAGTTCTAATTTGGCTGATAGAAGTTCGCTCTCTCTGTATCTTGTTCGAGTTCCTTCAAGCGTAGTTTCACGGATTTCCTTGATCCCAGATTTCCCAATAATTCTAAATAGTGCTGTAACTTGTGACAGATAAAGGAACTCAGACGTAACCCCCTGCCTCTCGAAACAAACCATCAACAGCAGAATACAACAACACAGCAATAACAACTTTTTATAAAGAATAAAGACATTTAAACCTTAAACAAATAAATAAACTATAAAGTGAAGAAACAAAAATATTGGTTTGCGCACCAGAGAAAAAGGAGACTGTTGCGGTATCTATTTTGGGGTCGGATGTGAGATAGTATAAAATGTCAAATTAATGGCTCAGAATTTAGTAACAGTGATTACAATATTAATGAAAACGAAAAATGATAATTATTATGATAATGATTGATAATAAAAATAATAGGAAGAAGAAGAAGAATGATAATAATAATGTGAATAATAATAATGTGAATAATAATAATGTGAATAATAATAATAAAAAAATAATAATAATTATAATGATAATAATAATAATAATGATGTTAATAATAATAATAATAATAATAATAATAATAATAATAATAATAATAATAATAATAATAATAATAATAATAATAATAATTTAAAAATATGATAATAATAATAATGATGATGATGATAATAATAATAACGATAATGAAGATAATAATAATAATAATAATAATAATAATAATAATAATAATAATAATAATAATAATAATAATAATAATAATAATAATAATAATAATAATAATAATAGCATAATATAATAATACAATAATAATTTTTAAAAAATAATAATGGGTCGGGGTGGGGGGGGGGGGGGGGGGATAGAAATTGTTGGTTTTATGTCTCACTATTTCAACGAAGGCAGCATTCAATATTCCATAGAGCGTGACGGAGCCGGAAATTCACGATTTTGAGAAGGGGAAAAAATACATAATGTATTAAAGGTTGATCGCAATGTATCGTTAAGATATTCTTCTTAAAATTGAGCCTTTGCTTTCCATTTCCAGGTTTTTTGTTTTTTGTTTATGTGAGCATCCACTCTTGAGGTTTTGTACACACTGCAGAGAAAAATAAACACAAATCAAGTGTGTGTGTGGAGGGGGTAGGGGGGGGGGGGTCGCTGGAGTGTGCCCTTGTTGAACACACCATATTTCTTGCTGAAAGAAAAAATGAAATGAAATGAAAGAGGGGGCTGTGCAGTGGCGAAAATGATGCGTAGGTTGTCTACGTTTCTACGTTTGATACTGTGTAGTATTCATGCATTTGTGTAATGTATAAATGCATAATTTGTCTTTTCATGTACGCCATTGCAATACTAAAAACATTCCCTAAGATACGAAAAGAAAACAAATGGTACCTGAGTCGAGAGGAATTTTTCTTTTTCTTTTTTTCCTTCTAAAGTTATGTTATTTTAACATTTTCATACACATTGTACTTCTTTATTTAGTAGATATATTCATAAGAAGTAACAGACATATTGTCGTCAATTGGCCCCAGCTGTAGTGGCTGTCGAATGCAATACATTATGATCTGAGCTCTGAGTTGTCGAGCTAAAGGCACGCTCGCAGAGTGTTGTATAATAATATTGATATTCGAAATGAAAACACAAATCAATTGCCGTTGTTTTATACCAGCAGCTACATATCTATTTTAAACTGCGAATCAAATACTCCCCCCCCCCTTCCGCCCCTCTCCCCTTTTCCATCCCCCAATAGCAATGAACAAGAGACACCACCACCACCACCCCTCAAAACAAAAGGTAAAGGAAAAGAAGAAAAAGGAGAAGAACAAGAAATGAAAACCCCAGGAAACAAGCTAACAACAAAAAGCAGAAGCGCAGTGACGACAGAAAGTCATGTTTTACAAGGGGTTATATTTTGCCATATTTGTTAAGACCTTTTATAACTCGTTTGAATACATGGGAATAAAACTTCATCTGAAATCAGCATAACAACAGCGGCTACGGAACTGTGTTGTCGTATCTTCCGCCATAGCGCCACCCTAGAATTACAGCGTTCTATCTTCCCTGTAGTTTTGAGTTATTTGACGGCATAAATGTTGAGTTTCACAACATTTCGAGCTTTTTCGAATGCAATTCTTTGAATATCTTGATAACAACTCCGAACAACCTAAGGATTTTGATTAAGCAGATAGAACATTTGGTTTCTGACCCCATGGTCTTAGCAACTCAGGACGTAATGTCATATAGAACCTTACAATTTTAAAGTAGCGATAGATAGTAACAAGACTTCATGGTTGATGGCGTCGGGGTAACTTGGAAATTATTGAAATAATACAGGTGCAATGTACCATTTATGCATAGTGATATTTTTTCTCTCTATAATTATATATCATGATAATGCGTGCACAGTATATTATGTTATATACACATATGTGTGTGTGTATGCGCACAATAATAAGGAGACTCTCGTGGCCTAGAGGTTAAGGTGTTTGCCTCTCATTCAAAGGTCCCGGGTTCGAATCCGGTGAGCGATGGAACATCTTCTTCTCTAAAATTGTCTCCTTTCACCTCCTTTCCTGCTCTCTAGCAATGTTCTGTCGTCCGCCTTCGTCTCCACTTTCTACCCCCAGCCCCTCACCCCCTTCGCCCCCTCCTCTGGGCTTCTGACTCATTCTGAAGACTTTCTATGGCTACTCCTTGGCCCCTTACTGCTGTCTTTAAGCCACACCCCCGATCTTCTGGTAGGAAAGATCTACACTTAGCCCTCTCGGACAAGGGTGAAAAATCTCGGAGGTCCCGTGTGCAAGTTGCGCACGTTAAAGATCCCTTGATGATCTAAAATCGATAAGAGTAGGCTTCGGCCGCCTCTCGGGCAAAATTCAAAATTTCCAACCAACTGAAAATGTTTAGTGTGTCCCGCGCGCTCACAATATGACCTTATGCAGTTGCGAGGGCCGTAAAACACTTACCAAAAGAAAAGAAAAGACACAATAATAAGGGTATACTTATTAGACACAATAGGTATAATTATACGGCGTAGTATCTTACTTTGATGATATATTGACTAAAAAGACAATGGCATTGCAATGTTAATGCGAGCCTAATGGGGTTGACAACTGTAGTCCTCGAGTTTGCTGTAAGAAGTCTACTCCCCCACCCTCTCTCTCTCTCTCTCTCTCTCTCTCTCTCTCTCTCTCTCTCTCTCTCTCCCTTGTCCAACACACACGTAGACAAACACACATGCTTGCACACGCTTACAAAGATCACCCATCCCCTCCCCACCTCCGTATAAAGATTGAGAATAAGTTATTTAAAAAAAACCTTTGTTCCATCCTTTCTTTTTCTTCAGGTTTTAATTTTAATATACGAAAGAAAACAAGCATGTTGTACCGTTAGAATTCCTGGGGACTCATGCTAATATCTTCTCTTCATTGTCCCCTCAAAACGCCTCACTCTTTTAGCTGTCTTCTTTTTGTTAAACTCTGTTATGTACCCTTTTTAAAGTCTGCTCCCCCCCCCCCCCCCACCCAACCCCCTGGTTATTTTTTTAACGAAAACACTTCTTGTGTGTTTAGATTTACAAAAAAGGGGGGGGGGGAGGGGAGGGGTAAAAAGAGGATCTGGTTTCGAATTAGATTTACGCTGTCACACTTCTGCTGTCAACAAATCTCATGGAAATAGCCACCACAAATAAAAACCTTCACAGCTTTTGCTTTGCCATAGAAACACAACACGGAGCGGACTCGGAAGGCGAGCCGAAAAAACTCAGCCGAAATTAGTTTAAACACCAGTAGAAAAAAAAATCTCGCTCTCTGGATGTTTGCAACGACCCTTTTGTCATATAGGAATATTTTCTTTTTAGCTGCTCAGAGAAGAAAATCGAAGCCAGCGAGATTTATTCGGGGCCTGCCAAATGTGGGAGCATCGGAACAAAGGGAACAAGAGCTGTCTTCAGCCCAAAAAGTGACACTTTTATTCCGTGTCTATGTGCTATTGAGTGCAGTTTAAAACTTGATAACAGAGATTGAAAGAGGGCTTGAGGCGTCGGGCGAGATGGGAAGGCGAAGAAAGGGTGGGACAGGAACAAAACAAGAACGGAGGGGGAAAAGAAGTGAGGGAATTTCACGAGTTACACGCATTCCTCCACCTCTTTTGTGGTGCGGCTCAAGACAGAATTCATTTTCCAACGACGGTGAACGTCCTGACAGTATAGTAACAACCGGGACAATCCGAGAATACTCCAATTTGCGAGAACGATATGCCGCTTTTGAAACCAGTTCTTAAAGGCTCGAGGGCCAAATCATCCTCGGAGAGGCGGGGGTTGTGGCAGTAAGCTGGTGTGTGATTTACAGGGGCGTCTTTTTGGAGGGTCTGACTTATACTCTCATTGTTTTGTGTAAGCGGTTTGCTGAAGAGGTATCACTGGCTCCTCTGCTGCTGCTGATGCTGTTGTTGCTTCAGTCGTTGCTGCTTCTGCTGCTTAAGCTGCTTTTGCTGCTGATAGGTGCTGCTTTTTTGTTCAGCTGTGCAGGTGATTGATTGGCGATCTGGTGTTATTAGATCTTCTTACTTCTTTTCGATATACAGTTGTACATCAATATCCTAAGTCTATGCAAAAAAGACGTCAGTTTTCGTGGCATATCAGGCCTTTTGCCTTGTGTAATGAAGACCGAAACTAAATGAGGAAGTCAAGGATAAAAATGGGACCTTGTCAGGCTCAATTGCGAAAGACCTAATACGGGGTGCCCACTACGGACGGGATCGGCCGATCGAGGGCGATCGCCCGACTCGATCGCCTGAAACTGAAAAACAAACACGTTTGTTTTTGAGGCGATCGAGTCGGGCGATCGGGCTGATCGGCCGATCCCATCCATAGTGGGCACCCCGTATAACGCTTTGACTTTAATCTTAGTTCTTTGATCTTTGACTACCACGGCGGAGCTTACAAACTAGATACTACTAGTACTAGAATCAATACCTTATATCACAAACATGTAAAGCTAACTCCAACGTTTATTAGTCTTAAGGCCCGCAACCGATTGACAGTAAATAAAAAATTCTGAAAACACAGAAACGATAACCCAAACTCTTAGCCAAACCTAAATCTAACACCAAATATAGCCAGCAAAGCATAGAACTTTCAGAAAACAATCTTGGCTTCCCGGGAAGCACACAGTCCAAGCAGCCAATTATGCGCTAAAACACTTTTAAAAAACTAACAAAATCTGTCGCTGCCTATAGCCGGGTACCCATTCCCACCTGGGTAAAGTGAGGAAGATTCGTGTAAAGTGCCTTTCCCAAGGGCACAACATCGGACCGCTGACGAGATTTGAACCCATGACATTATGGTTGAGAGTTCGAGAGCCCAACTTCTAAACCACTGACGCCATCATACCTCAAACCTAACCCTGTAACCCAAAAATAAAACGATTTTGGGTCTGCCAGATACCCATTGAGTAGGCCAGGGTCAGACCATCAGAAAATGTTGGTATTGATACATTTAAAACTAAAGAAAATAAAAATAAAAATAAAATTTTATTGATCCCAGAGGGCCAATTTGGTTTACAGTGACAAACACACTTACAGAAATACATAATTATAAATACAAACATACATAACATATATATACACATATACATACATAAATACGCAATTATACTAATATAAAACACTTTCACAACCATGCTAGTCGCTACTGAGCAGCGCCCTGTTTGTTGAGCTAGGATTGTCTTGTCTTGCACGAGAACACACCCTGTTGACCACCCATCTGACCCCCGTATCACCGACACTTGCCTGACTTTACTCTTGAACCTAAACTCACCACTCACTTCGCCATGATCATTAGCCCCTCCTCGTCGACAACACGATGACATGGCGATAGCTCCTCCAGGGTGCTCCACTTCGTCCTTCTGAATGAAATCTGTATCTCTCCCACCCTGAAAGTTATCCCTGACATACAGAGTCAAATACTCCTAAATAATCTAAATGGCGCTGATGGCGACTTAACACATGCCAAATTTCGAGGCAAAACTTGATCATCATCAAGCTGACTCACCCTGAATCGCAACCCGACAAGAAATTGTTCACATGCCTTTGAACTTGACTTTCAAGAGTCACACACTAGGAGCATTCGTTAGGACAAATACCATTCCGTCCATTAAAGAAAAAAAAGTTTTTAGTTTGGGACTTCAGCCAAATGACGACACCTGACCGTCCTCACTCTAACTGGTCCAGATTTTTAACTCAGCAGGTATTGCCAGTTCGCTGTCTTTTAGCATGTTGAGACTTCAGAGCCACAACGTTCTGCCTCCAAGACAAACCTTATAGAGCTCTATTCCTCCGGTGCCCCTAAAAGAACAGAAGATACAATAAATTGTCCCCTGTCCCAGTTCCAAATCCCCTGCCGATGAGGTGCTACCCGAACGCTGAACAAATTTAGTGTACTGGTGACACTTTTACTCCGTGCTTTTGAAAATACTAGTAAATATATCTATAAAATCACTGTTATTCATATTCGCTTATTTAAAAAAGGTGAGATGGTATAGGTTTAACGCCCCTATCAACACTACTAGGTTATGTAAGAGTCGGGAACTCCGAGTTTAACGTCCATCTTCGAAAGGACCGGTTTTCTTATTGTTTCATCGTAGTGTTGAAATTTCACTGAGCTTACTTACTACAATCTCATAGAAAGTGAATGTCAGATATGAATAAGATTATTAACACGGCATCCAATAGTTGGACACGGGACCAAAAAAAAAAAAGAAAGAAAGAAAAGAAAAGAAAAAGCAACCAAAAAAAAAGACTCGTACTTTGTCTTCCACCTATCGCTTCATGGAGCCAATCTGTCTACCGCATGTGCGACCTGGATGAAAGTGGACTCCTAAAACCCAACCACCCAGTTTTATGATCTTTTGTTTCTAGTAATACGGGTTGCCCACTACGGATAGATCGGGCCGATCGCCCAACTTGATCGCCGGAAACTGAAAACAAACATGTTTGTTTTTAGGCGACCGAGTCGGGCGATCGGCCTGATCGGCCAATCCCATATCCATAGTGGGCACCCGTATAAGGCTTAAAACTCGTAAA
>NW_004797273.1:3699808-3700819 GCF_000002075.1 Aplysia californica
ACACACACACACACACACACACACACACACACACACACACACACACACACAAACTGGTGGAAATCTAGAGGAACATCACTGAGTATATGCCTGTTTTGATATATTTCATTTCACCAGCTGTTTATTGTCAACCGCTGGAACTTGCAGGAAGATTGATCTTTGACTTCACTGACACGTTAAGCGAACTCGCTGATGTGACCACACAACCACATAAGTAGTAAGGCCCCCTCTGACCACAAACATATCAAAGATTACTCCGTATCAATATCAGAGGAGAAATAGACAGAGAAAATAGTCTACGTTTGTCAACTGAAATGGTGTAGCTAAGCTGGGTTTGTGAATTGCAGTAATGTTCAATTTTTAAACGCAGACTTTTGATACACTGGTACGCGAACAGTGATAATTTTGGGTTGGTAGTGAGTGAGCCCTAGAGAGACACACGAGAGAGAGAGAGAGAGAGAGAGAGAGAGAGAGAGAGAGAGAGAGAGATTGTGTGACTTTGTTCATGTTTCTCTCTGTCTACCAGAAAAACGCGTGTCTACTCCTCATAGGTAACAAAGAATAACCAACGTGATATTTCTACGTACAAACAAAGAGAATACAATATTAATTTTAGGCCTTGTGATATGAAGAAAAAAAAACCGCGTAGTGTGCAGAAAAAGACCGCACTTGTCAATGATGATGGCGTTATCAGGGACAGAGGAACAGAGGAAGGCCCGTCCCGGCGTGATAACTGAGATAGGGGAGGGGAGAGAGGTCCTTGACGTGCGCCCTCAATGACTGTTATCCAGGCTCTTCTTTTATCTCACGGGGCTGCCAGGGGACAGGGATGGACTCTGCTGGGGCCGGTGGGAACCACTACTGTCTCTAGACGGAGCGAGATTGTTGTATGTGTCTGTGCGCGTTTCTGACCGTTATGCGTAGCATGTTTGGTTGGTATAATATGATGTGGGTGATTGTTGTAAGTTGAATGAGGGGTGGAGGTTGGGGTGGTTGACAGAGAGAGAGAGA
>NW_004797273.1:3701684-3704847 GCF_000002075.1 Aplysia californica
CACACACACACACACACACACACACACACACACACACACACACACACACACGCACAAAGAGTGCAGTGACTAATCGAGACTTTCTTGTAGTCACAATGCCCTGAGACAACAGCCTGTCTCGTGACTGTATCGGAAGATTGCCTCGATCATACACAACGACCTGAGTACATCCAGAACAGCCAAAAAGTACAGAGCTGGCTTCTCTTGGATTAAGGGATGGAAGGCCACGCCGGTGTGCCTTGCTTTTTATGTCCACTTCGTTTTTGTTAATAAGCGTCGTTTTTTCTTTATTTGGTTTTGGTAAAATGTGGCTAAGAGACAACTACCTTGGCACTAAGAACAACCCCAAAGAAGCCTTGACTCTTCTCGAATTGGATAAAAAGATATTTTTTCCCTGATTCTAGTGGATGCATTTATTGTACTTAAAAACGACGAAAAATCAAAACTGAGTGCACCAAGTACACTGTGAAAGGAAACGAAACAAATAACTGTTATAAACTGTTATAATATGACTGCACTCAATTACTGTCTGCGGATAGGCTGTCTGTTTTGAGTAGAAAGCAAAGTGATGTACTCTACCGTTTCTTCGAGTGTTATGCATATACAGAAGTGCTATACTTTCGTCCACCCACAAACCCCCGAACCTTGACCATCAATGATTTATTTATAGAGGCACCAGCCATCCATGTCCAGGTGCTCTTTTAGCCACAAACCCCCGAAATAAACAAAAAGATAACATCAATAAACAAACAAAAACAAAACAAAAATCCCTTGAACCTCTTTGCTTTTTAGGTTGGCTTCATCGCTTAACATTAAACACCATCCAAATTTTCTATTGCATTTTTTGTACTCTCCTCCCCCCCCCCCCTTTTTCCGTCCACTTCCTCACTGGGCTTTGAACACTAATCTTCCTCGAGTCTACTACATTATTTGCAATTTAACTCCAACGCAGTAACCGGTGACGTATAAAGTTAGAGTTGATAAAAACGAACTTTATTAACAAAGAAAACGTGTTCGGGCTGCATTCCAAAGTAAGGTTCACACATATCCGACTAGCTGGTTCTGAACGATTGAAATTGACCAGAACCCAATTGGCTAGTGCTCTCATGTCTAAGGAAAAACATCTGCCTCGTTTTTACCTCTAGCGTTGGCCACCAGTCAACTTTTCTATCGCGTCACAATACTGAAGCTCCATGATATGAAACTGAAGCTCCATGATATGAAACTGAAGAGGTCATAGATATTGATTGACTGTCTAATGCTTCGATGTTTCAAGTTATTATTATTCCAGTATTTTATTGCAAAATAAATTGCCCATACTTTCTCCCAAGCTCAATATTCCGTCTTTTCATTTACTTTCCCTAAACTCTCTTAATTTCAGCAAAACGGGATGCATCCGACAAAATCGGAAGAATCCACCCCCCAAACTCTATCAAGACTTGCGTTTTCATTGTTGTCTGCAAAACCGCATACGGGCAGACTCGATTTAACAGACGGACAGACCAGGACAAAAACAGCCTCAACAAGAAAGGTGCATGAATTCTTCATCAGCAAATCTTAATGAGCACACTTTAAGCCTGTTGAAAGCATGAATGTTTTACATAGCCCGGGGCTATAATTACACGAGGTACCTCTCTTGAAAAGGAACCGACACAAGGTTCACGTGAGGTGGATCTATTTTACAAACTGTGTACGTCATTAAATTGTTCTTGGACAGTATTTATTGATAGTGCGTTGGTTTTTTCCAGTTTTAGTATTACATGACACAGGGCATTGTTTCGTAGGCTACATGTGAAGTCACGAAGGCTGTAGTATCATACCTAGCGACTAAGTAAGATTGCTTTTTATGATTAGGGACTCCGACTTTGGGTATTGAGGTAACTCGTAATACCTGCTCGAATTTACGATAAATATTACAGGGTCTTTTTTTTAAAACAGACTTGGAACTTCAAACACAAAAATGACGTAATACGGATCGTTTAATGCCGCTTAAAATGTAGTGCTAACCCGTCAAGTTCAACATCTATCTCCTTCATGCGAGGCTAAATAGCTCCGGCTGGAGAACGTTCAACACTCCTCAATCAACGAAACTTCAAAATTCGCTGTTGGGGTTAGACATGGGGTCACCAACGACATAACCCAATTTGGTAATAACTGAACCTTTCAGCTGCACAGCCTCGTCTTCACTTTTCCCTAAGCGATGTATTTAAAGCCATTTCGTACTGGAGGAAACTGACACCAACGGTATATTGTCCACTCAAACTGACTTCTCGAAAAGATGATCAAGCGACATTCCTAACATGTCTCCTCTCTGACACCGTGCTACGTATGCGATATAGCACTAAATGTAATTGCTGAAAGATACTTTTGGGGGCTCTCGTGGTCTGAAGGTACGGTGTTCGGCTTTCACTCAAAAAGTTCCAGGATCGAATCCTTCTGGGGACAAAAACGTTTTCTTCTCTAATAGATAATATGTTTTCCTTTGTCTTCCTTTCCTGTTCTCTAGTATTGTTCTGTCATCTGTCCTCATCTCTCCTTTCTCCACAAATTCCCACCCCAGGCCTATTCTGTTCTTCTCTCCCTATTACTCCCGACTCTTTCTACTGCCATTCCTGGCTGCTTCTTACCGCTGTCCTTTAGCCACACCCCTGATCTTAAGGAATCGAACACCTAGCTCTCTCGGATAAGAGCGAGAAATATTGGAGGTTTCGAGTGCAAGTTTCGCAAGTTTTAGATCCCTTGGTAGTCTTAAAATCGATAAGAGTAGACTTCGACAAAATTCATTATTAACTAGATAAGGACGATATATGTTTGATTGAGAAAAAAGAAGCAAACCACACCAAAGTACCCGTCAACCATCCCTATAATCAATGTAAAATAACTTCTAGTTTTTACGCTACCAACGTCAAGATTCCACTGTGGTCTCATTCATCTTATATTTCAGTGATGAAGACTTGTCACATAATCACTGTTCATATTACATCATGTAATCGCTAAACGGATCCGCTGGGAGATGTCACAATGGCTGATAAACCCACGACTTACATTCTTTCGTACAACTTAATCAGTCACGAGATTTACCGACAAAAAAGAAAGACACGCACACACACACACACACAAACATACACACACACACACACACACACACACACACACAAGCACA
>NW_004797273.1:3705834-3707952 GCF_000002075.1 Aplysia californica
TGTGTGTGTGTGTGTGTGTGTGTGTCCCTGTATTTGAACAAATGTTTTTTGTGAATGTGTGCGCGCGCAAGCGTATGTGTGTGCACGGGTGCATGCATGTGTGCAAGTTTGAATGTGAGTAAGAGTGGGAATGTGAGTGTGAGTGCGAGAGAGAGAGAGAGAGTGCGCGCACACGTGCGAATGTGTGTATGTGTATGTGTGTGTGTGTGCGTATATTTGTCTGTTTAAACAAGGGTGTGCGTCAGTATTTGAACATCTGTCTTACTATACATAAGAACAAAGTGAACACACCCGGTCGCCTCTGAGTAGCTCCCAACATCGTATGTCTTTCTCCTCTCTTGTCTCTCTCTCTCTCCCTCTCCTTTTCCCTTCAAGAGAACATTAGGGTCCACAAAATAAAACAGTTGAGGACGCAGAAGTTATAACTGTCTCTACAAATATTCTAACTACAACAAATAAAAGCTTTACGCTCTTATCAACACGGTTCAAATCATCCATATTCAGGCTAGAGGCTGGTTCCAAAAAGCACATGTCCAACCAAGGCTTTGCATTGCGTCCATCCCAGCAGACAAAACGGAGATCCCCTTTAAAGTATTTTCACCCTACTTCTGAATGAAGGAAAACTCCTCTAAAAGTATCTTCTCCCAACTTCTGAATCATAGAAATCCCCTAAACGGTACCTGCACCCAACTTCTGAATGACGGAGATACCTGATAAAGTATCTTCACTCAAGTTCTGAATGACGGATATCTTCTATATAGATCTAAAGTATCTTTAACTGAATCACGGAGATCTCCTACAAATTATATTCACCCAACTTCTGAATAACGGAGATACCCGATAAAGCATCTTCACCCATTTTCTGAATCAAACTCGCGTCTTTTTTGTGCAAGCAAGAAGACAAAAAAGTTCCTCCATGACACCACAGACGCCGCTAGAGTTCATGAACGAGACCGTGAAATCTCTCTCGTGTGTGTGTGCCGTGTAGTATTATGTGACCAGAAATGATGTCCTTCCGTCACTCGGTGATGCAATCTCCACTAGACGCTATTGTCGCTCGTGTAGTGGCAGCTAAGTCACCCCCACACCGCGAGGGGACCCTCGATCATATTCAATTAGTTACGACAGCAATTAACGATGCCCTTGACGGGACTTAATGAGCACCATCGATACAGAAGCCCCTTGTCGTGAGAGAGGTGCTTGGACCGATACTACAAGTGCCTGGCCCGCACGCCACACCGGGACACTTTCGGGCTAAGAATAGCTGCGCGGATTCGATACCCACTATTTGGAATGGAGTACTTTCATGGATGCCAGTACCGTGGGTGCATTTAGACTGTGAGCCTTATAGCAGCTAACGAGCAAGGGTCATTTCTTTTTTTTCTTTTTGAAATGTATTTATTAATTTTATTTGGCTTTTATTTTTTACGCCGCGTGTTACGTCATCTTTGTTTGAAGTTGCAAGTCTGTTTCTAATACAACTTTAATATCAGTCACAAATTCGCCCTGGTATTACGCGTATGCTTTCTTCGGCTATATTCAGAATGATAAGAAATTGTCTTTCTCTTTTATTTTGGCCTCGTTTATTAACAACATGCAAGTCATATCTGACCCCCACGACGGAAAACTTGAATGGCCTTTCATGGAGAAATGACACAAAGGAAGTATGAATAGGGCGCTGAAAAACAGTATCACAACTTATTTTTTCTCCTGTGTATTATGGTAAGAGATTTACCTAAATCCAATATGACCTGATCATAACTGAACTGGTGGTTTTGACACTTTGCTGTATTTAACATGCAATAAACTACTGAAATACGCAAGCACGCATCAGAATACCGAAGCACGCCCCTCATCAAAATTAATTCCTTGAGAAGTATTTGGTTCGGACTACATTTCTCTAGGTATATATACTACTACATGCACTGTGGGTGCCAAAGTAGGTAAAGTATACAGTAAGTAACACTTTATTGTTCGAATACTTAATTCATTATAATTATGATCGCATGATATTAGTTTCGATAAAATATGATTAATAACACTGATACTTCTAATATCCCCCCCAAAACACACACACACACACACACACACACACACACACACACACACACACACACA
>NW_004797273.1:3709897-3711372 GCF_000002075.1 Aplysia californica
CACACACACACACACACACACACACTCACACACACAAAAACACAAATACACACAATCAAACGACTTCACACACATACAGACATGCTTTAAAAAAAACAACCCAGCCAAGATCAGAACTGATATAGAAACATTTTGTGGATCCGCTCTCTCAGAGTTCTTACAAACTCTTCAAGGTTCTCACAATGCCAAGAGAGATTACGAAACAAAAACTTGAAACGATCAAGGAGTGTATATGTCTTACAAATGGCGTGTGAAATTAAACAAGAGCAGGCAAAGCACGTAGGTGCATACAAGAAGTATTTTTAAGAACTAAGAAACTTAACGTGCTTATAGTATGCTTAATGCATAAGCCTCAACTCTTGATAGAAGGGAAAGGGACTCGGGAATTTTAAAAAAAAGAGATTTACAGAACGCCAGAGCTCCTCAACCTGCGTAGAACTCGTAAGATTTTCATTTCTTCCGCTGCCACAATGCTACGTCCCTCTTATCTGGGCCCATAAACAAAGGCAGGGCCATAATTTTACGCTTATTTCATCTAAGCAAATTGGTTTTGGAAAGTAATAGCAGTTAGAGCGAGGGTCTTATCGCTTGCTTTACTGCCGTGCTCCGTGCGGTTTGGCTAGCGGGGACGCTAGAAGCAAACATGGCCGTCTCTCGCCTCGGGGACTGCGTGAGTTGTAACCCGTTTATGGTCCAGGCCTTGCGGTTTCCTATACTTTTACAGCGAAAGTGCACGAAGACTCTCAATTTTCTCCCAGATGGTTCTTTCTTCCGAAGAATAGTATGCTAAGTTACGGCTTATCAAGGATTTTTAGTCTCGCTTTCTGGTCAAATTGGGCCTGTACGAACAATATGAGGAAGAATGTAGTGGACAAAATGGTAAGATGTAGGATTGATTGTGATCATAAACGTATTCTGAAACTGGTGGAAAAAGGAAAAGGGAAAGGGAGCGGAGAAGGGGTTTGGAGTGTCGTTTGGGCAATACATTGTACAGGTTCTTGGCGTCCTGTAAATATAAACATGGGACGGGAACCAAAAGGCGGGTTTACTTGTGGATGTTTCCTCCAACCACAACTCAGATGTAAAGGGATGGCACTCTTTTTTATTTCGACATCTCCTCTCCCAAACTCAGCCACCCTTGCCTACCACTTAGCTAACCCCTTACTCCTTCAGCCCCTACCCTTCAGACCCTACATCCTATGTCCCTACCTCCTTAGCCCCTACATCCTTGCTCCAACAGCCTTAGCCCCTACCCACTCACCCTACAAAGGGCACAGTCTGATGACGATATCATCAAGACATCAGCCACACACTCGACTCCAGCCTGTCAGTGTGTGTCACACGAGTGTTGTCACTGACATCTATATCTCAAGCATGCTCTCTCTTCTGTCTATCTGTCTGTCTGTCTGTCTGTCTGTCTGTCTGTCTGTCTGTCTGTCTGTCTGTCTGTCTGTCTGTCTGTCTGTCTGTCTGTC
>NW_004797273.1:3711534-3713731 GCF_000002075.1 Aplysia californica
CCCCCACTGCCTCACTCTCCCATTCTCCTTCCTCATTGCACTCGCCTCGTCAGCCCTTAAAGGCGTAAATAAGAATCTTAACCTTGACCAGTTGGATTGGCCCTGATGATCTTTCACTGCTCGTTGACTAATCTCACTATTAGATTATAATGAACCTCTCACCATGAGTGAACAAGCTCAAGGGGCCAGTCTTCCACCAGCGCAGTTGCAAGTGCTCTACATGACACTCATGTGAAACGATGTCTGTCGTTAAAACTGGCACACACACAGTTATCATTTCTCTCTTAATTACTGCGAGAAAACAAAACAGTAAATAATAAGGCTATAAAAGGTTTTTCCCTCCTGTCCTTCACGGAGATAGAAATTTGTTATTCTTTTGCCAGATTTATCATGCGCGCTCATATGACCTTATGCCGTTGAGAGCGCTGTGAAACTCTTACTAAACTGTAGCTAAAGATTTATCATGCCTCTGACAGATCATTCCCATAAAATTGTTGAGTCATTGTTGTTTTATTTTTTTAAAAGAAGTGAACGGCATGGTATGACATGTATTTCATACCCCTTTGAGCGAAGGAGACTAAAACTTAAAGTCCACGTAGCAAACAATGTTGAGGGTAAACATGTTTGAAAACAACCAAAAGTAAAATTTACCGATTATAGGTGGTGCCCATTGAAAGATCGGTTCGGTTCGGTCACATTTCTGGCGTCTTCAGCGCACATTATAAATAGAGCCCTGCTTCAAACCGGTGGCCCGACTCGCGGCCTTGAAAACAAACACAATAATATTTGTTTTTAAAGGTCATCTTTTGTTTCGTTCGGTTTGTGTCACGATGGTCGCTTTTCCCTCTCCATGGGGAAAAATATGGTTGGCTTCGACGACCAAACCAAACCGAACCGATCTTTCCAATGTGCACGAGGACTTAATCCTGGGTCACTCACCTGCCAGTTGAACGCGATGCTAATTGACCTAACCGTGAATAAGAGCCCGAATAAGACTTGAATTATAAACGTCTCTGAACCCACACTGCTTACCGCCCTTATCCCGTTCTTCCAAAGATAGCCTTGCTGTAATTTAGTGTTCCCGACAGTAAAATAACAAATATTGCGTCATAAAATTCTAGGTCTAGAGCGATCGAACAAACTGATAAGAAAAATGTAACGTTTCTATTAACATACAAACACCCAGGGTCCACTGGAGTATTACACTAACCCACACGCGCACGCACGCACGCACACACACACACACACACACACACACACACACACACACACACACACACACACACACACACACATTTCAACCTAAACTAGTCGATTTCTCCCCAAGATCGTCTAGACGTCACCATGTCAGTCTCGAAAAGTACACCCTCCCCACTCCCCAGCTCCTCTATTTGACCGTGTTTCTTAGGCATGCGTTGAATTATGATGTTGATGAAAATAGATCAACGTTTTGGTGTTGTAGGTGGTAAATCCCCTATCATTATTTCTCCCGTCTTTAGACTAATATAGAAGAAAACATCTTGGAACCTTAGTTTGCATGTCGTCTTTAAGGGCTTTTGCATTCAATTGGTTAACCAACTCTTTTTAGGCCTGCATGCAAAGACATGAAAATATTAAACAGAGTCATTTACTTTTAACCTTGTTTTAACCGCGGACAGACGGAATTGAACAAACTATAATACTGAAACTCTCACAGTTCTTCAATGGGAACCAAAGATTTTCTGTCATCAACCAACCCCCCCCCTTTTTGTTTTGTTTTGTTGTTGTTCCAAACGTTGAATCACACACGTGTAGATTACATCTATGACCGCATGAAATGTTTGCTTTCAGACCAGTTTCACCTCTTCTGGAAACTGTGGTGTGGCAGTTCAGCGCTTTAACGTTCCACTCACGAGACCAGCGTTCGATTCCCAATTGGGGAGCAAATTGTATCGAGTTTCTCGGTCTTTCTGCTGGAATGTTGTATCCCTTTCAGTCCGGGTTAGCCCTGACAGCCGAGGTTGGGATCTCGCCTCCTGAATGATTTAAATTGTGTCGATAGTGGCGTAAAACACTTATTAAAAAACAAAAACAATTGTATCACCTCCACCTCCTTTCATTTTATCTTCGTCTTGAAAAAAAAAAGATAAATCAAGAGCCTACTAAAAATGATAGGTAACGTTATGTAACTTGCAGGGCATTAACCTCGTTCCACCTA
>NW_004797273.1:3713831-3715353 GCF_000002075.1 Aplysia californica
AACACACACACACACACACACACACACACACACACACACACACACATATACATACACATGCACACACGCACGCACACACACATACACACACGCACATACACATACACAAACACGCACATACACATACACACACACACACACATACATAAACACACACACGCGCGCATAGACATACACACACACCCTT
The DNA here is from genome assembly GCF_000002075.1 of Aplysia californica. Lineage (NCBI taxonomy): Eukaryota > Metazoa > Mollusca > Gastropoda > Aplysiida > Aplysiidae > Aplysia > Aplysia californica. The sequence goes on from NW_004797273.1 coordinate 3,714,019, forward strand.
CTGGGGCGAGGGGTGGGTGGAGAGAAAGGGATGTTTTTCGCTTGTTTCTAAGTCCTTTTGTTTGTTCTTTTTTGTCCCGTACATCTTCTTCTACTTCATTTTTTCTTTCCTGTCCATCTCTTGCTTCAATCTGTGTGTCTGTCTTGCTTTTTTACAACACATAGACTATGAGACCGTTGATATATGTCGATAAGCTTCTCATTACCCAAACAAACACACCTTCTGTGGGTTCAATGTTAGTGACCTTTTGAAAAAAAAGACACAAAATTGTTACACGGTAGTAAAACGAATACATTATTCGAACCTTCTCTAACGGCCACCTGTATAACACAGTCATCTGTATAAATGGTCACTCCCTATGGTCCCCATTGCATTATTACTTCATTTTTATTAACATATCAATGACACCATGTGAAACGTCCACTTATCTAAGAAGTCCGCGCTTCTCCCCTGCAATTGGGTGGCTCTCTTAGACTGTAATTTTATTACACACATGTTGCATCATGGAAGAATTACATAAATCGTAAGTTGGAAATTCATTTTCATTATGTAGATCTAGATAGCATTCTTAAATAATTTTGCAACCTATTATTCTTAGTCGTCAATACTATCATGAAGTCTGGCTTAGTAATATGCTCTTTTCGTACTTACCTGACACGAACAACCAGTTTTAATGCTTTTTTAGGGGGTGGGGGTGGGGGTCCATATCCTGATTTGAAGCGGATATTAGTGAATTATTTTTTTAAATGTCAGCATTGTATTAATTATGTTTCAAAGAAAAACAGAACAAGAAGAATATCAACATTTGGATGATGACGTCGTTCATTTTTAAGGACAAAGATATATTTATTTTCATCACATCAGGTATTCATAATTCCATAACTGTTCTTAAGCAACGGCGTGTTTGTACGTCAATTGGGATCTAGATCCGTGTTAGGAGCAGGGTACATTCATGTATGTTCTCACAAACCTGGGTTGTCCGCTAACAAACATGGCGTCGAAAGCTCCTAATGGGAGTCCAATGTAGCACTTTATTGATTTATTAATCTTTAAAATATATATTTTTAGGACTTTTTTGTTTGTTGAACAAGAAAGTTCTCCAATTCCTCCCTCAACCCCTCCCCAAAATTCCACTAGTGTCTTTTTTTAGACAGTTGGTGAGATATTGGCTTCTTGTACAGCGCGTTTAGACTTAAAGCCTGCCTCAACACAATACGTTGATTTTAAAGTGAACCTTCTGTTTTGTAAAGAAACTCTTTTTTCGGACCTAGGCCAAAAAGACTGAGAAAGAAAAAAAAATTGTTTACCTCAAGTTATCAACAAAAATACCCCCCC
>NW_004797273.1:3715453-3717140 GCF_000002075.1 Aplysia californica
CCCCCCCCCCCCCCCAAAAAACCCCACCAATGACAACCGAGCTAACAATGCCCTCTCTATAATAAATTAAAAGTGTTGAAAGGCACCCGAAACTCAAATTCAGTTCTGGCTCATTTTCTCTCCTTACTATCCAGGCGTCACGTTCTTGATTCTGTTTTTAAAAACAACAAACACGGTTAAAGAAGAACAACACTCTTTGTGACCTCTGTCGCGGCTGTTCCCTTGTGCTGTTTGTCTGATGACTGATATCACAGTATGGGTGGTTGACGAGTGTTCTGGTATGGTTTATCCCTATTCTCCTATTAAATATCTATCGTACTAATCTCTCCCCCATCATTTCTTTGTATGTTACTTTCAAGTAACACCTTTAATCTTTGGCACTTATATAAGTCATAATTGTGTTGCAAGTGGAGTTTAACTCATAGTAAAACTGAATCAGACAGATATCACAATAATACTATTATTTATAATACGCCTACTTATCAGAATAGGATTTCAGACAAGAGCACACGTACGCACGCGAAGTGCGATGGGTAGACAAATCATGTGACGTTTTGAGAGACACTTTTGTTCTATTAATAGATCATGTAGGGGTAGGTACCGCTAGTGTCGAGCTGATAATGCATAACTGCTTTTGACCGCATTTAAAACAGCAGGGTAGAAAACAAATCAGTCACATGTACGTGTCACGACGCGGTGAAATCAGACGCTCGTCAATTTTTGGCACATGGAGTTATTGGTATCATCTTAAAGCGTCTTTATTTTTCTTGCTTTTGATGAAAAAAGAATACCCATCTATCTTGAATGCAAGTTGACATGTTTGCGATTGAAGGAGGTGGGGTTGCCCGGCTTCAGTTGTAGCCTAAAATAAGCGAGAATTTGATAATTTCCATAGCTTGAGATTCCTAGGAAACTGAAAATTTACATTTTTTGTGCCTTCAATCAACGTTTTTCCTCCTTTCTTTGGTTTTGAGCAGTTTTTAAAAAAAGTCCATTACCGGCTTGCTTGGCCCGTTGTAAATTCACCAGAGCGCCGTTGGCCGGCGAAGTTTCATCGTGACCCGGGTTGGCCTTCACGGCTAGCGTAAGCTCCTCCGTGGCATAAAGCCACACGTACTTCACCCAAGAACATCCCGACCAAAGTGAAATCCCAGCTCATCAATAGCATCTTCATACTAACATTAACATCCCAGTGTCAAACATGGTCTCTAAACAAGGCACAAGAAAGAAAAATCAATGCATGCGAAATGAGGTGTCCTCGCAAAACCATCAACGTCACCAGAAGAGACCGCATAAGAAACGAAACCATACGTCTATAAACCGGAATACCACCAGTAATAAAATTCATAGTTTCAAAGAGTCAAATTGTTTGGACATCTAACCAGAATGTCCCAGAAACAACTAGTGGCTAGGGGTTACAACACCCGATAATCCGGCTTCAAATCAAGAGGAAAACCAAGAAAGATCTGGCTGGATGGGGTTAAAAAAGTCCTGGAACAACATAACATATCTATCACAGACGCTACACACCTAGCACAGGACCGAAACCTGCACCTCCCCTCGACATTCTATGGATACCAGAGAAAGGAAAAAGTTTTTTTAAAGTAAAGTAATCAACGTTTTTCGGTAAAATCTACATAGAAATGCGTTTTTGAATTGACACAAACGATGTTGAGCCAACCACCCC
>NW_004797273.1:3718945-3721560 GCF_000002075.1 Aplysia californica
TGATGATGATGATGATGATGATGATGATGATGATGATGATGATGATGATGATGGTGGTGGTGGTGGTGGTGATGATGGTGACGGTGACGGTGGCGGCAATGGTAAGTGTGATGGTGATCATGATGATAATTATTTATGACGGCGAAAATGATGCTCTGATGTTGGAAATAATATGCGTATTAGTCTTAGTTTTAAGTTTGTTCGGCGCTTACTCTAGATCCCCGCCAGGCTGTCATTCCCAACTCCTCGAATAGAGTGACACAAAATTTGGAAATAATCCGTCATCTTCATCCCTAGCATTTAAGAAAAGTATGCTGAAAAATCACATGGGGACCGCTTCTAAGTGATGACATTGTTAGTGTGTTTGTTATCCTACGTCTATGCCATCATATTTTCAAAACAGTGAAAGGAGTGTGGCCAAAAATCATTGTAACATTAATTTTCATAGTCATTGCAGACTAACTTGTGTGCTTACAAGTTATCGCTATCGTCATTCGCAGGGGGATTTTAGATTTAGAATAAATTCGTTTTGAAATTTGCCCGGGTGGCGGCCGAAGCCTCTGTTATTACGATTAACGATTTTAGGACACGTGCACAACATGCACTAGGGACCTCCGAGACTGTTTGCCCTTATCCGAGAAAGCCTTACTTACTCTAATATCAGGGGTTTGGCTGAAAGACAGCAATTAGAAGGAGCCAGAAGTAGCAGTAGAAAGAATGGGATGTAGAGGAGAGAGCAACCCAGATGTAGCGTGGGTGAGGGATTTGGGGGGGGGGGTGAGGTTGGAGGGGAGAAAGTTGGGATGAAAGTAGATGACAGAACACCAGAAGACCACAGGAAAGGAGGTGGAAGAAGAATATTTTTGCTGATGAAAATGATTTCGTTGCTGTCAGGTTTTGATCCCGTGATCTTTAGAAAGAGAGGCGAACACCGTACCTCTAGACCACGAGAGCCCCTCCAAACTCTTTGAAACCAGTGCACTGTTGAAAACAATTAGGTATAACAATGAACTAGCATTCTCTTAAGGTTGTGATCTGTTTAAAAGGTTTTCCTGTAAAGGCCAACACGTTTGGTTGATTAGTTAGGTAAATAGAACAATATCGACAGAAGAACGACCTTGTGGTGTAAGAAAAGAGTAAGACAGTGGAATAGAAAAAAGTACACGCTATCAGTGGCGTCCTGAAAAACGACCATTGAAAACAAGAAAAAAAATGAGACAGTCGAAAAGAAAATATTAGAACACTGATGTCCTGAAATCAAGCCAACATGTGAAAAGAGAAGCACTGAAGTACATGGGTTCAATTAATGAGTGCCTTCCATAACGTACCTACGCCTTCACAAAAACAAAATAGATTTATTTTATATTAAAAAAAAAAACAAACCAAAAACAGGCGTCAATTTGTCTGACTAAATGGACGAATAGTGCATGAGGACGAGTAGAAATGATCCCAGGCGAAGAGATAAACTAGACATGCTACGTGTTAAGGAATATTATAACATTTAGCTTTGAATATGCCTGTTGTCAGTATGTTATTTACTTGAGTGTCCTGTTGTCAGTATGTTATTTGCTTGAGTGTCCTGTTGTCAGTATGTTATTTGCTTGAGTGTCCTGTTGTCGGTATGTTATTTGCTTGTGTGTTCAGTGGCTAAGGGGAAAAAACCCCACAGCAACGAGAAACGGAATTGGGGAAGGGGGAGGGGAACGGGGATGATCGAAATGACCTCCAAACAATGAGTTTGTTTAAACAGCATCTTCGGGTTTATATCTATCTATCTATCTATCTATCTATCTATCTATCTATCTATCTATCTATCTATCTATCTATCTATCTATATCTCTATCTATTGAATGGGTCACTGGTAAGATAGAATGTTTTATTATTTCCATAGACACTGGACCAGATATATTTTCACAGAGCACACTGAAGCTGAGGAACGGCCGGCGTTGGGCAATGCGCCAATGTCGAGGCAGTTCGGGAAATGTGTTGCGTCACTCAACTTTGACAATCACGTGCCTGGCATTTTTTGGTTGTTTTTTTTTTGTGTAGTCGTTACAGTTAGGTTTGTCGCTGTTGCTCACAGCAGACGTGAGTTCGATTCCCGCTTTGGAAAGGTTCTTATCGAAAATCTCCGTCTATCTGTCCTATGCTTCACACTATACACAGTTTGGATACTTATGACATTTATTTTCTTGTTATTAAAAAATAAATGCTTTACAGCTGTCACATTTCCACACTATCTTCCCCATCCAGTACGAATTCCAAAAGCGCACGTCGTAAATCAAAGCGATGTTTTGTGTGGAATATTTGTTTTCACGGGACTTTCCTCTGCTTAGAAAACGCTGGCGATTTAAATAAGAAAGTTATTGTTAATCGAAGACGTTGCTATTTGAAATAACATGCACACTTTCGTGCGCAAACACGAGCGAACGCTCAAATACAAACACACACACACACACACACACACACACACACACACACACACACACACAAACACACACACACACATACACATGTGCGCATATGTCGATTTGCATTTACACGCTCACTTGTCTGTTGAGAAAGAAAAACGAGCATTATTTTTTTAGGAGAGTAAACAAGCACACACATAGAAA
>NW_004797273.1:3722225-3724799 GCF_000002075.1 Aplysia californica
CCCCCACCCCAAATCCTCCACCTCTTCTTCCTCCATCAAATCCACAAGCCCAGACAGTACCCACATCCCACTCCAGTCACCACCACAAGCAGAGACCTGAACCAGTCAGCCTCTACCCGTCCCTCCATCCATCCATCCATCCATCCGTCCACTCATCCTTCCATCCTTCCGTCCATCCATCCATCCGTCTGTCTCACCGTCTGTCTGTCTCCACGGATTATCTACCTCCGCGCAGCACCCCTGTTGTCTTACTGTTATCTCCACCACATTGACATCTGAGGTTTGGAGCGCATCTTTCCGCGGCGTCCTGATAATAAGGCGAATGATAAATTCGATAACACGGGACTGTTATCTCTCCCGCTTGGTAACACAGGGAGGGGACGTGGAGACTGATAGAGATAGCTGCACTTATGAACTACTTTGTTTAACGCCATTCGCATCCTAGACGCTGATAACACAGCGACACAGGGTGCTGTTTGGTTAAGTTATGAATTGACGCTTTGAATAACAGAATACGATATCACCATTTAATGTATATATGCATGTATAAATAATACAAATACAAATATTTTGTATATATACGTGTGTCTATAGGATATATGTTATATTGAACAATGATAGTGTCTTGTTAAGTAACATATTTGACCATGGGTATTTGTAAATTTTTGGATGATACGATTATTGTGACTTTGTTTTCAGTTTATCTAAATATACTGCATCCTTTGTTACTTTTTTTTAGTAACGAGTTCTGAATAAATAAGGCCTGTGTGCTGCTTCATCATTGGTGCATACATAGGTTGAGGTTTTTATGTAACTCGTGACTTCACCTTGGGACTGAATGATTTGTCCGGTCATAGAGTGAACACATGAAGTGACTTTCATTCATTAAGCACTTAAAAATACTACAAGCTATTCAGCTTACAACTTGACGAAAGGGCATTGCCAAGATTTTGAGTTTTTAGAATACGTTACCACCATGTGCGTGTAGGTAGGCTGGTCGTCTTTTTTGGTGAATGATATCAGTTGTTTTATAATTGTGCACGTATTGAGCAATATACATACATGTAGCCTACTGTGTTATCACGTTTCTGCGAAAAGTTTTTTTTCCCGTATGGTATGTATAATAATTTTCACTCAATCCAAACTTACTTTGTGCTTTCTCTTTCGTCTTATAAAGCAGATTCTTTACGACACCCCCCCCCCCCAAAAAAAAAAGTAAAAAATAGAAAATAATTAAATAAAAGAACTGAAAAAAAACAACCAAAAGAAACATTACAAAAATAATCATTTAAAATATAATCATTTAAAAATCCAAAAATGAATGAACAATTATTAAACGAGAATCTAGAAAAAAAAAGATAAATAACCTCTACAGGATTCGAACACAACCTGTGCTGAAAGTATAGGCAACTGCAGACACACAGACGCTCGTGGTTTTGAATAAAAAATGAGCCGTAAATTCTATAAGGATCTCGAGACGTCTCGAATACTCTCAATGTTCTAATAATTCACTTTTCTTCCTTTCTATAAAAAATCCCCATTATTTTTTATATTTTTTTAAGGGGGGGGGGGGGGGGGGGGGACTTAAACATCCATGTCCGTCTCCGACTTTAAACAAATGAAATTTTAAAATGTTTTAGTAAACGTTTTACGGCACTTGCAACACAATAAGGTTATATAAGTGCCGAAGAATAGAGGTATTACAAGAGAGTAGCAAACACAATAAAGAGGAAGGAGAGGTATGATAGGAAAGAAGGAGCGAGCAACACTAAAGCGCCTGCCAGCCACTCGCTAAATAATGAAAGCTCTAAACCACTTAGTCAGAAATACTTGTAATAACTTGATCAACCTCACCGCAGTCCCATAACTCAATATAATAATATTTCAACCCTAATATCAACATAATATTTTAAATTAAGTTTGCGAAAAGAAGAGCACATGACGAAACACGACCTTATAATGTTGAAAGAAATGAAGATAAAATTAGACAGAAACTATGGAGGGTAAGAATGAAAGTAGGAACTAAACAGAAACGATGGAGGGTAAGAATGAAAGTAGGAACTAAACAGAAATGATAGAAGGTAAGAAAAGAAGTAGGAACTAGACAGAGATGATGGAAGATAAAAAAAGGAAGTAGGAACCACCAGTGGCAACCTCCAAATACCGCCACGACGAGCGCCAGTCCTTGAACTCAGAAATCGAAACGATTTGTTAGAGGAAAGAAAGAAAGAAGGCTTTAATACGAAAATATAATTGTATCATGTAGACGAAGGCACATTTCCGCCATGTACAATGTAGTTATGGTGGCTGCACACGGGGCAAACACTCCACACAAGAGCCTTACCAATTTAGTTGAATGCACTCACGGTTTTCGTGTGGCTGGCTGGTTGACTACATTATCGTAATGACATTGGTGTTTATTCAGTTTTGGCGAAGTTTGTTCTTCGTGTGAGCATCTGTGATTGATAGGTGGAGAGAGAAGGAGAAGGAGAGTGGTTGGGAGGATGGTGGTAGCGAGATGGAGAGGTAGAGAGTGAGAAAGATAGAGGGGGGAGAGGGAGAGAGAAGGAGAGG
>NW_004797273.1:3724899-3729123 GCF_000002075.1 Aplysia californica
ATAATTTTGGACTTCTTGAAATGCCGAACGTCTACTCTATTTATTTCCTCTTTTCCATCCCCTTTCCCTCCTTTTTTTATTAAAATGTTTTGGGTTTGGGTTTTTTCCTTTCTTTCTTTCTTTCTTTCTCTCTTTCTTTCTTTCTCTCTTTCTTTCTTTCTCTATTTCTTTCTTTCTCTATTTCCTTCTTTCTTTTGTAGTGTGCTTGGATTGATGCGTATCGACGAAAATCTACCCCCGTAGAATGGCATGAACACAAAGTCAGTACTTTTCGACAGCCATAGCACACCCACCGGCCCTCGTTCCACCTCTTCCAAAAAGTTTTGTCCCTTCCCCGTCATTGGCTACCTTGATCTATTGTTTGACTTGATACTATCACTATCAAATTCATTAATGCTTCAATGCGGTGCTCATCAAAAGGGCCGAAGCCCCACACTGGATACACATTATGAAAAACAACTGTTCTAGGAAAGAATGTAAGTAGCGCATAATAAATAATGACCCCCAGAAAGAATGACAGCTATCCACAATGATATTTTCCTCTGACATCTGGCCCTTTTCCCCTTATACGATTTCAAAAAGATAAAGTTTAGATTTATTTAAGAATTCTCTCTTACAATCATGAGTGCAAGTGAAGAGTAATTATCTTTTCTATTGTCGATCATCAATTACTGTGTTCAGCGGATGACTTCGAGCAATGTCAGTGACGCAGTTTTTGTGTAGATGGTCACTGTGGGTGTGATATTCAACAGCATGCGTTAACCCAAGCTTGTTTGTTGTTTAAGGGAAAAAAAGAAAGAAGAATAATAGGACGCAACGCTGTATCAACCGGCATTAACATGTCTGCAAATAAATATGTGTGCACGGTACGAAGATGCGACGTGTGGATTCTTTTAGGAGTGATTTTGTACTTGCGATTTCATCCAGAATTTCACTTGGAGGATTAATAAAAGTGCTTTTTTGCTAGGTTTTTCTTCCTTGGGGGGGGGGGGGGGGATTGAATGGCCTTTTATCCTTTTAAAATTATTTTTTGGTGGCCTCGATTTTGTGGGCGCTGAGCGTCAAGAAAGATTTGAAAGCTTCGCACGACCTTTCTCTGTCGTTTATCATTATCAGGGACATCACGTGAATTTTTTTATTCTTCATCTTGATGATATAACAGGGACCAAGTTTGCCCTCTCTTCCCTCTTAAAAGATATTACCCATTGATTAAAGAAGTTTAGTCATCAGCATTTTCCGCTTTTGGATAGTGAGAAAAAATAGAAAAAAGTCATTCTTTCCGACCGTGTATTTTCTTGAAACGGTTAACGTGCATGTGTAATGACTCACTCATAATCCTAATGAAGAACACACCGTGATATGTGTACATTTGTTACTTGCCTTTAGAGATAATGTTCACAGACACCACCAAGACAGCTTAGAGATAAACAGTGGGGGAAGGGGGGTGGGGGTGAGATGATCGTTTGTACCGGTGATTGTCTTGAATAGGTGGCTGCTAGAGCAGGTTGGACTGTACCCGGTTCGGTTCTGGTTTTGTTAACTATGCTTGGCGAATCGACTGGATGTTTGCCTACGGTTTCCGACCCTCCGATTTTCCTTCATAATGGACAACCCCCCTCCTTCAGAAAAAAGACAACATAATTAATTAAAGAAAGAAATTAAAGATTTAATCAATCAACCAATCAATCAACCAATCAACCAATCAACCAATCAATCACTCAATCAATCAATCAATCAATCAATCAATCGATCAATAAACCAACCAATCAATGATTCAATATAGAAAGATCCACGAAAGATGGGAGTCTTTTGTTCACATCACATACCTTTAAATCACTTTTACAGTTAAAAAATCAAAGAGAAAACTATAAAAGGAAAATTCAGACAATGTCACCAATTAAAAATTTCAGTCTCATATTTTTGTAAAGTTCGTAAAAAAAATAATAATGAATAAATACCTTTTTTTTAAACCACAAAAATCAGAGCACCTTCCACAACTTTTACTTAAGAAACACCTATTGCCTGCAATAAAAACAGCATCTGTCTTACACACTGAAAGCACTGTCTTGGGCATAGTCATTGAAGTTTGGGCGTTAGGAGCTGCGGCGTGTTATATGGGGGTGGGGCTAATCATCACTATACCATGATACTCGAAGGTGGCCACATTGAGTCTCCTATCTGAATTCGCTAAGAATGATCATTTTTTTAAAAGCATGTATGTACGGATGCCCTCCAGATGCATAGATGCATTCACAGAACGTGACCTGAGGTCGCCTATACTTTTGGATGCCTGAAAAATTATCATCTATTTCAATATTAGTTCTGTCTCCCCACTTGTGATTTTAATCTCTCTGCGATCCTCGTATGTGGACTCAAAGGATGAATAACAGTTCACAGTTGACAGGTGGGTTTTTTTCCAAGTTGTACTATCCCAAGTGTGTTAAAGTGACCTGTTGGGGATACTGGAGACAATCTGAAGGTATACTTATTAAGTTATGCTGCTATTTCATTGCTGCATAATTATGCACTTACTGCACAATCCGTACAATTTGAGAATAGGGTGGGATATAGAATGAGATGGTGAAAGTTTTTGAGGATTCTTTTGTAAAGGACGCTTTTCTAGACACAGATTGGTCATGTGGAATGCAGTATATTTTCATTCGCTTTCTCACTCACTCTCTCTCTCTCTCTCTCTCTCTCTCTCTCTCTCTCACACACACACACACACACACACACACACACACACACACACACACACACATACACACACTCACACACACACACACATACACTCTTTCTCTCTCTCTCTCTCTCTCTCTCTCTCTCTCTCTCTCTCTCTCTCTCTCTCTCTCTCTCTCTCAAAGACATAATATGCGGGAAAAGAGAGATGCACAGAGAGACAGACAGACAGACAGGCAGACAGACAGACAGACAGACAGACAGGCAGACAAACAGACAGACAGACAGACAGACAGACAGACAGACAGACAGACAGACAGACAGACAGACAGACAGACAGACAGACAGAAATAAAGAAAGTGAGAGAGACAAATAAAAAAAAAGGGAGAGATAAAATGAAAAGGGGGAGGGGCGGTGGCAAGGTGTAAGCTTAGAAAGACAACATGAAATGTAAAAAAGGATTCGTCTCTTAAAATTAGCCTAGAGTAAATTTGTCTTCATAATCTGTTTTCCTCTTACTTTTTTCTCCGAAATATAGGTTATTTGTCTGATTGTGGTTTTTTTTATAATTTAAGGACTGTAGTTATTTCCCCTGCGACTTCTGGGTTTGCACTGGTGAAGGTGTGTCGTTGCTGTTGTTGTTGTCGTCGTTGCTGTTCTTCTTTTTACATGTTTTTTTTTACCCCTTTAGCACTTACTCTTGTCACTGCTGTTGCGTTTATTAAAGTTAGTTCTGGACGATGGATTTGAAATTGAGTTTGTGTGTTTGTGAATATTATGTTTTTTGTTGTTTTTTTCGAAAGGGTGAGAGGTGGCAGGTAAGGGGTCTTTCCTTCTTTCTCTTTTTTTTCGCCTCTCTTTTCTAATTCTTTAGACTAAATCTGTTTACCGAGTTCGCTAATCAGTTTAATTTGTTTTGCCTGTGAAAATGATGTTGTTTTCCTGCAGGGGTGACGCGACCTTGACGAAAAGAAGGTACATGTAATTGTTTTGTCGTATGAAGAGGGGGGCGGCTTTGCCTTGTGTCCAGCCAACCTCATGATGTTTCATTTATTCGAAAAGTCTCGAACCTTTGATCTCCGCTGATGGAAGCAACGGGCCGAAAGTAAGAAGGTGTCAACAGAAGATAAGTGAGCGCAGGCCAGGCGTATCTCCCCGGGTTGTTGTTGTTGTTATGGTGGGTGCACTCACGACAAACACGCCAGACTACTGAGAACAGCCGCTCGCCCTCCACCGGCTGTTGTTGTTTGACTTTGCGATTAGTTTAACAAGCTTATCATCAGCTCCAAATTAGCCTATCTAATTGTTAGCTGTCGGTTTGTTTGCAGATTATTCTTTTTGTGGACCTAGTGATCAGCGATCAGCGATCAGGGCGCCGCTGCTCCGACTATGTTTGGTGTGAAAATTTCACTTTCTTTTTCTTTCTCCCTCACACGACGAGGGAGGACGTGGTGGGGGCGGGGATTTGTGGAGCGCGCGCGCGTGTGTGTGTGTGTGTGTGTGTGTATGTGTGTGAGTGTGTATGTGTGTGTGTGTGTGTGTGTG
>NW_004797273.1:3729223-3740527 GCF_000002075.1 Aplysia californica
TGTGTGTGTGTGTGTGTGGATGCGTGACTGAGCGGGGGAGGGTGTGTGCATGTGCATGTGTGGGGGAGGGGGGTATATGTAAATGATGACCCGAACACACCCTTCAGCCTCTTTATAACTCCACCAAGTAGCCTTCAGGCACACATACATGAACAATGCCGAGGATTCGATTCTGTTACTAATAGACGGAAAGCTCCTGTCACATCGATACCGAAAAAAAGACAAAGTCGCTTCCAGAGAATGAGACACCGCCAACCTCCTTGAAAATGGAACGTCTTTGAGGGAGAGGGTGGTGTGGTTTTGTTTTGTTTTGGTTTGGTTTGGGGGGTTTTTGTGTGTGTTTTTGCTTTGTTTTTTGTTTGTTTCTTTTTTTTGGCTTTTTTATTTTTTTAAACGAAGATGTTAGGGTGCGGTGGCGGAGCCGTTAGTGCGCTCGTCTCCGAAGCGGAAAGTCCGGGTTCGAGCCTCGGTTCGGACACGGATTTTGTTCGCCCCCTCCTGCCCACCCAGCTGTATTGGGTACCTGACTTCGAGTTGGGGAAGTAAAGGCGGCGTGGAAAGGAACTGGCCACCCTATCACGATATGCCGAAGGCCCAGGAAGTTGTCTCACTAGCAAAGCAAACCCCAATGTCCGGATCGGATGCGGGAACAACTTTACTTTACTTTAATGTAGATGTGAGAAGAAAAGTGGAGAATAGGGCAATTAGAGGAAGATATATTATTCTGTCTATTTTTTTTTCAAAGAAAAAAAAGGAATGTGCAGAGTAAAAATAGATTATCAAAATAGAGAATCGATGGACCAGGGAAAAAACGATATGACTAAAGTGATCGTAATCGGATACAATACAAACCCACACCCCCGCATTGAGACTGAGATTAAAAAAAGAATGAGTTGCAAGGGAGGTAACTCGACAAGATTTTTGGTTAAATAGAGACCAAAAGACCATCGCCTCTCCCGCCTCCCTCCGCCTCTCTCCGCCTCTCTCCGCCTCCCCGGCCTCTGGGTGGTCCTCCTTTAATGACATGCTGTAATATTTATATACATTTTTAACGGCAAGGATCCGTTTTCATGATTCGAGGGGCATAGCGGAAGCCAAACAGATGAAATTGGGCAAGTGTCGGTTGAGTATTTATAGACAGGCTCTCGTGGACTGTAGAGAGAGTAGCCCAGTTTTTTTATAACCTTTCTTTGCGGGGTTAAGGCGTGTGGAAGCAGTGGCTGGGGTCTTCTTGAGGACGAGAATGCGATACTTTGAGCTTTGATAATCGCAAATACAAGAAACGGAGCACGAGGACAATAATTTGTGCCACGACGCAGTGGAATCAGGCGCTCGTCAATTTTTCGGCAGGTGGAGTTATTGGTATCATTTTAAAGCTTGTTTATTTGCCTTGCTTTCGATGAAAAGAATATCCATCTATATTGAATAGAAGTCGAGATACATGTTCTTGAAGGAGGTGTGGGTCACTGGGTTTTAGAGTTAAAATTAGTGAGAAAAAGGCCGCCAAAATTTGTTGTTTTACATAGCTTGAGAGTCCTTTGAAGCTTAAAATGTACATTTTGTAGCCTTTAATGAACGTGTTAGGGTAAAATCCACACAGAATTATGTTTTAAATGGACATAAAAAATCGTTGAGCCCAAAAAGAAAGTTCGAAAAAAAATCCCCCACAGCCAGAAAAATGTTGGTTCCTTCGATATCATTATTTTGACGAGCGCCTGATTTCACCTCGATGAATAATATATACTGTGGAGATTTTTAAAAAAGAGTAGCAAGACCTTTAGAATATAGATTTGTGTGTGTGTAACAATTGTTTGCTCTTACTGTTGCCTCTACCTTGTTGGTTCACTCTGAATGAATGGATGTCCTGATCCTATAGACAGGCCTCTCTCTGGTGTAAGGGTTTGGTGTTTCGGAGTAACATGATGAAGACCTGGGTTCGATTCCTGAGTGGGGTAAATTTTTATCAAATGGCTCAATCTTTCCGCTGAATCATTGTATCCTTCTCAGCCGGCATTTTTGGTCACTTGCTGAGTTTAAGCCCACCTTCTGAATTATCTTAATTATCTTAATGTGGGGGAGAAATACGTATGTTACTTATACTTTTAAAGTACCGTATCCCGTAATAGCTGAGTGTCCGAATAAAAGATCTGTTAATCTCTCGTTCATTTAGATTATTTTTTATCAACCTCCATTATGATGGTGGCTTTGATTTATTTTTCATCTTTACCTCAGTCGGATAGAAGAAGAAAGAATCCTGTACGCTGCCCCGCCAACAAGGGGCACAACGTCATCACAGCTAGGCTACATTCTTGTGACGCATCTAGATCTATAGTAGCGCAAAAAGCGACAATTTTGTTCTGTGTGAAGTTTGTATAAAAGCAGCTTACTTCTACTATCTCTTTATACCAATCTGTTGAAAATCTCTCCCAGATGATTGGATTTTTTTAACGTCCTAATGACCTCAGTCTTGCTAATTCAGGACATAGACAGGCTGCCGATGATGTCTGCATTATCCCAAGACAAAAACAACAGCAACAATAGTGACAATGATTATGATAATAATGATAATCAATAACAATTCTAAAAATAAGAATAATCATAATCATAATAATAGCAACAATAATAATAACAAATTAATGCTAACACTTTAATAATAATAATGATAACAAGAATAACAAGAATAATAACAAGAATTATAGAAATAACAGTAACAATAATAACAATTAGCTCATAATATAGCGCTCAACCCTAACCAAAAAACGCTGGCTCTGGGCACTTTTTAAAGACAAGTAGCAGCGAATTAACGGTTCATCGGGCTCTGATTATAAATCTAGATACATACAAAGATATCGCCTTCATCTAAAATCAGAAATGACTTCAGCTGACTTTAACATCAACTCAGAGATTTGATCTCTCTTAAATGTGGAAGATCGGTGCTTTGCTATCGAACGGAGGAGACCCGAGGTAGCGGAGAAAATGTTCATCGAGTATCTCCCCGTCTTCTGCTGGAATGTTGTATTCCTCTCGGTCCCAGTTGATCCTAACGGACAGGGTTGGAAGTTTGCGTCCTAAATGATCTAATTCGGTCAATAGGGACGTAAAAAACAGATAATATATTTTTAAAAATAAAGATAAGAATCGAAGTTACGACGGTGAAGAATAATCGGTACACCCCTGACGACGCTACTGAGTGTCCCATCAAATGTTTAAAAAGGGAAAGACAAGAAAAAAATACCACCTCAAAAACTCCTTGAGGGGGGGGGGGGGGGGGGGCGGGCGCTTTGGGAGTCGGCTATTTGTGTCAAGAGAACTCCTCCATGGGACGACAGACTGATGGACATGGAGAAACAATCTTAAAATCTTTTGTGCAACGATGTAGATCTTGAGACAAGTGAGTGGGTGGATGATTTCTGCCTATGAAAGCTTTGAACGCATGCAAAACTAACAAACAAACAAGCAAACAAACAATCAATCAATAAACAAACAAAGAAACAAATAAACGAACATATGAAAAAAATTTTTAAAAACCAAAAAAAAAACCCTCTGTGTTGGACAACCAACTTCTTGAGTCATTACGAAAAGATAACATCAAGCCTGTCGGTCAGAGCTTAAATTAGAAGGAAAAAGACAAAAAAATAAGCAAAGAAGGCAGAGACGAAACGCGCAAAAGTAAATATCCCAACTGCATATCTAGGCGCAGATGTTCGCGCGTGTTATTTTACCTTCAGAGTTGGGGTTGCACCTCCTGCTGATGTTTTCAGCCTGTGATATTTACACCTCAACTCCCCCCCCCCCCCCCTCCCCAAACCACCAACCCCGTAAAATAGTTTTAATTTTTTTTTTTGGAAATTATTTTTCAAAGGATGGGAAAAGAGTTCATGGTAGTGGCTTTCTTTTTTCTTTCTTGAGTGGGGGATTATTCTAAATATATACCACTCGCTATGCAGGTGATTTCATTTTCTGACGTGTTTGGCTGGCTTGTGTGCGTCATATCGCGCTACCTCAGAATTACACCGTTCTATCTGCTCAACACCTACTTTTAACAAATGTGACGTCAATTTTTTTTTTCACAATAGGCTATGTCAAGCTCTCTGGAATGCAAATCTTTGAATATTTTGAAAACGACTCCGAATAAAATTCTAACGTCTTTGATAGAGCTTGCTTTATGACTTCATGGTCTGAGTAACTAAAAACGGCCCAAAATGTCATATGTGAGGCAGCGTGGTGGAATCAGGCTCTCGTCAAAATAATTAAATCGAAGAAAACAGTAGTTTTCTCCCTGCTTACAAATTTTTATCAATTTTTTTTGGGCTCAACTCCTTTTATGTCCATTTACAAACGCATTCCTTTGAGGATTTCACCGAAAACGTTGATTAAAGGCTCAGAAGAAGTAAATTTTCAGTTACCACGGACTCTTAAGCTAAGGAAATAACTTATCTTTGGCGGCCATTTTCGCACTAATTTTACCTCTGAAAACAGGTGACCTCCACCACCTTCATTCTCAAATATCTCGACTTGTATTAAAGATAAACGGATATTTTTTTCATCCAAATAAAGACTAGCTAATGAGCTTTAAGATGATACCAATAACTCGATGTGCCCAAAAATTGACGAGAGACTGATTTCACCACGATGCCTCACATATTTATAGAACTCTGTAATTCTGAGGTAGTATGTTCTTTGCTGGCACACACTGATCATTTTGGTTGAGCACATTTCGTGTGTTTTTATTAAGTTTCACACTTTTTGCTCAGTTGTCAGCCGTGGTGGTGATGGCTAGATTTTACACATTATGTGACTATTTTTCCTACAGCTTTGGGCCCCTTGCCTTAGGGCAGCTACATGCTCATTCTGATGTTACTCTTGTTTTGTTTTGGGTTTTTTTGGTGTTTTTTTTTTTAGGGGGGGGGAATTAGGTTTAATTTTAGTACTGACTGGAGTATATTTTAATTCTGGTAGGAATCAAACTTTGAATTTTGACCTGGGAAGCACACTTTCATCGATTTTAGTACGTTGAATGGATCTTTAACATGCACATGGAACCTCCGAGATTTTTCGCCCTTATCCGAGAAGGCCAGGTGTTCGATCTTACCTACCCTGTAAGATCAAGGGTGTGGCTGTAGAAAGAGTTAGGAGTAAGGGGGGGGGGGCACCGAGGGGGCTGGGGATAGAAGAAGAAAGTAGAGATGAAAGCAGATAAGGAAACAGGACTAGAGAATAGGAAAAGAGGACAAAGGAGAAAATAATAATGATTATAATAATAATGATAATGATAATAATCTTGCTCTAAATTTAGATATTCGTTGAAAACAATAATTGTATAAATGATATATACTATATTATAATTTCTTGATAATAATAATGATAATAATAATAGCAACAACGACTCGACGACAACAACCACAACATAAAAACAACAACAACGATGATGATGATAATAGTAATAATATTGAGTTAAGATGTTATTAATAGTAATAATAACAGTAATAGCATATCAAACGTAATGAGCGATAAACTGTAAGTTGACCCAAAAAATGCATGTAGAACAAGGCATGTATAGATCCCACTCAATTTTAGACATTATTGAATCTAGGTCGGCCTTTTAAAAATTCTCAAAATAGTGAAGATTGAAACATCCTTGTTAATAATTAAGTAAATCGACCATATGTACTTACTGTATCTGTCAATTAAGGGATTAATGAATGAATAAATGAATACGTTAATTATTTGGCTATACCTTTGGTTTGTAAGGATTTTATATTGACGGCCAGCGGTTCATATGTACTAAGCCCAACATTTTGAATTTTAAGATATTAATATATTTCTAAATCTGTGGTGTCGGTTGAATGTGTTCAAGAAATATTTGTCGAAATTCAAATTTTAAATGTTGAAAAAGCTAGGGTAAAAACGTATTGTGGGTGCAAAAAATAAAAGTATGAAACAGTTCATCTCTCTCTCTCTCTCTCTCTCTCTCTCTCTCTCTCTCTCTCTCTCTCTCTCTCTCTCTCTCTCTTGAAAATTGTTCCTTTCTATATTAAGTGAATTTGAACAGCTTGTCGATGATGTAGAGATAACTGGTGTTGGGGCAACGAGGTTCCTTCCCACCTTTCACTAGCCAGTTGAGACAGCGAGGGTCCTACCCACCCTTCACTAGCCACCAGTGCTCATCCCCCCCCCCCCCCCAACCCCACCATTTTCCTCCAATATCCGAAGTTCTCTTCCTTATTCCCAACCCTCGTCCCCACGGCTAGCCGCATTCCCAACCCGGCCTCCAAATTTACATGTGGCTCTTTCTTTAGGCCCAACCTACCGCCCCCCTCTCTCTCGCACACACACACACACACACACACACACACACACACACACACACACACACACACATACACACACACACACACACACATTCACCTCAATCTCCCCCACCCTACACACCACCTAATTTATACAGGCTAGTCTTGAATTAATTACTGATCCCACATCTAAGACTGTCACAATGGAACTACACGGAAGCTCGAGACAAGATCTTTCCAGCGATGTATTTGAGCGTTGTCTTGGATGGATCCTTGAAATGGAGGCGAGTGTCAGGCCATGAAAAACGTATAGTAAGCCCTACGTCTTCTCAGACGAGCAGCCTTTAAACCGTTATTCAACAAACTAAAAGGCCAGTGAAAAAAAGGTTACGCCCTTTCTTAGCCTGCCGATTAAAAAAAAATAATACAGTTAATTGATTTTCTTGTAAAAATATATTCCACTAGACGCCTTCTGCTTCTCGCGAATAAACGTGAACTGAGCTTGTCTGACGAAAGAAACGACGTCCTCCCATTGGTTGAGCGTGTATTCTCTTAATTTTGAACATTTTATTATGAATTTGATGTCTACGCCCCCACCGACACACGTTGCCCATTTAGGGGGCGGCCGACTTGGACCCTGCCTTAAGAGCTCACCTAAGCTGTGAGGGACGCGAGCGACATCCCAGGGGAGAGACGGACGGGCTTTGTAAAATGTTTAATTTTTTGCCCACATACTGCTCGGTTTTCTTTTTAAATCTGTTTTTGTTTTTGGAGGTGCTGTTGTTGTAGTTGTTGTTGTTGATTTTTGGAGTTGTTGTTGCTGTTGCTGTTGTTTTGCTGCAATCTTAATCAGTTTTATTCATATTATCTTATAGATCCATTGTAATATTGAAATGTCATTATACCTACTCACATTCCTTAGTCAATGGTTGCCTGACACGAATAAGATCAGTAACATTACACCCGAAAAGGGGACACGGGACAAAAAAATAAGAAATACAAAACAAAACAAAACCCAGTGCACAGACAACACTATCTCAAGTGATCTATTGACGGCGTATAACCAAGTGTTCTGTTTTCAAGAAAGACAAACAAACCAAATATTATTGTAGGTAGAAGTAGACGTGCTTTATTCATGCACTTTACAAAAAGAGAAAGACGACGAGTACTTGTATTAATTAATTAATTGTTCTATATTATGGTCTTGAGCTGTTTCTTATTTTTGTGTACACTTATTTGTTTCCAACCCCCCCTCCCATGCCCCTTGCACCCCACCTTACAGTTTTGTTTCTTTTAGTTATGCTTCAGGTTTGTCAGGTGGTCTGTCTGGCTGCAAAGAAACAAAAACAAAAACAAAACGACTTGTGGTGACAAACTAAATGTGAGGCATCGTGGTGGAATCAAGCTCTCGTCAAATTTTGGGCATGTGGAGTTATTGGTATCATCTTAAAGCTTGTTCACTTGTCTTCATTTGGATGAAAAAAATATCCATTTATCTTGAATACAAGTCGAGATATTTGCAAATGAAGGAGGTTGGGGTCACCTGTTTTCAGAGGTAAAATTAGTGAGAAAATGGCCGCCAAAGATTAGTTACTTCCTTAGCTTAAGAGGCCGTGGTAACTGGACATTTACATTTTGTGTGCCTTTAATCAACGTTTTTCAGAGAAATCCAAACAGAAATGAGTTCTTTAATGGGAATGAAAGATGTTGAACCAAAAATAAAAAAAATTGATAAACATTCATAAACCTGAGCAAGTTTCTTCACTTTGATTATTTTGACGAGAGCCTGATTCCACCACGCTGACTGACTAATGATTTCAAAACATCTAGAAATCTAGTAAGAGAAGACATCTATAGGAAAAACGAAATGAAATGAAATGTAATTCACCCCCTCCCCCAACCCAACCCCCTTCGCGCGCCCTTTTATTTCTCCAAAGCAACACATTTGTTTATGAAAGCATATATAAACGCAGGCAGATACAATTGAATAAACTGCACTATCATTGAACGAAAGGGACCAAAACAAAGAAAAGATATGAAAAGAAATAGTACTATTGATTTTTTTAGAAACATAAAAAGGAATATTAAACAGCAACAATCTTGAATAAAAATGTTCGCACGAACGCTAGAGCAGTGTAAGACAATGGATACGGAGACACGGAAGGTTGAAAATAGAATACTCAGTCACTTTACGTTCAAAGAAATCAATATATTTCTTGATATCTTCGAACTGTATATAGTTGCACTTTGGTACAAGAGTACCACAAACAACAGGGGAAAACGACAATAGGGATACAACAACAAATAACAACAACCCCCCCCCCTCCCCAAATAAAAAGAAAAATGCAACAGTAATTATACACACTGTTGATCGCCACTGACATCACCATTACCACCACGATCAGCAGCAGCAACAGCAACAGCAATAGCAACAGCAACAGCAACAACAACAACAACAACAACAACAACAACAACAACAATAACAACAACAACAACAACAGCAGCAGCAGCAGCAGACCAAAGCGACATAAAAAGATAAAAATATCACATGGCTTATTCTTGGAAGAGAGTTACACATGCTCACTTCGCAACTTTTTATTTAAACAGGACACAGAAATACATGTACAACACGAAAGGGGAGACAACCAGCCTTTGAAAATGAGACGAAAAAGAACAGGAGATATTGAGGGGTGGGGGAGGGAAAGGGCTGGTTGAGAGAGAAACAGGGGTGTACTCTGATCTTCGAAGAGAAATTTGATATCAGCTAAAGTTTACGAGATTTTTTTTTACAATGACGCAGTTCGAGTCTAAGAAACCCCAAGCAGAGGCACCCCCGTGCATTTCGACCCCAGCAACTTTACCCCCTGCACCACCACTTAAACAGACATGCGTTATATTCAGCAGAGGTGGAATTAAGTTTTGCATTATTTATCCGGCGCTCAGCACATATCCTTTCTACAAGGCAACACTCCAGTGAAAATATCCGTGATTGATGTCTAGGACTCTTCTTGCTCGCCTCTGAGGCAGCTTTCTCTTTGACGCTAAGCCCGCCCAGAGCTCCGGGTTGTCGCTCCATGCAGCGGCATTGTGTTCCTCTCTCTGTTCCCAAACCACTTCTGACAAGGAAATATGAGAAAAAGGGCTTTTGAAAGCTCAAGTGGAAATGAGAAATTCGTCTCTCGTGAGACGACCGAGGGCTTGCTCTGAGTAAAATCCTCTCCTTGTTTGCAATCGTTAAGGGGTCTTAGCATGTCAAAAACGTTGCCTTTTTAATTTTCTGATTTCTAGAAGCCAGCTCTCCTGCGGCCATTAAGACTTGTTTTCTGGGGTCTTGCGGAGAAGAGGGGCCCAGACACAATAGGCCGAGGAGGTTGACACCTTGGTGATACGGCCAGAGTGAGTCCAGAACAGATAAAGTCTTTGGGTTATTCGGAAGCACGGCGTATAATACCGGAGTCCGAGAGTCCGCTGCCGGTCTCCCGCGTTCCTCGTGATCTCTTGGGCAAACAGCGGCCCGCAGTACGAACCCTACACCGTTAGCAGAATGCCGGACAATACAGTGCGGCCAGAAACTAAGCGCTGGCAAATAGAAACCTTACGGAGATCCCGACGAACAAGCAGGATTGGCTCTCTGGCCGCTGTTTGGTCAAAACTTCCTGGCCACACCGTTCGCCGGACACGCGGGTCAAAACAATGAACGAAAATCTTCCCGGCGTGCCGAATGTATCAGCTGGTATGACACCGAATTGTTGGCTACTCATAAAGTACATGAGAAAGGCTGGATTGCCGGTGAGCTGACACGCCGCTGACATTTTGGTGTCCGTGTCGGGGATTGAGAGAGAATCCGGTCCATTGAGGCTCTCCGCGACACCATACCCAGCACGGCTTCACTCTCTCCGCTTGCTTTTCTGTCATAATTTTTAGTAAGTCTCATTAAAAGCCAGTATTCAGACCATGTTGTTTGATCCTTGCCCTTTGCCTGACATATTTGCTCAAAGTCTCAGAGCCCGTATAATACTCTCCGGTAGTGTACCATTACGCCTACAGGTGTTCCACTCCACACGACGTCTTCTTGTCCCTAGCCCGACCCAAAACTGCTGCTGTTGCATACGAAATAATGCTTTGTTAATTGTTCCACTAAGGAGACTGGTTTCAGTCATAACATACAGGGGTTCTGGTAAAGCGGTAGAAAAGCGACTGGATGGGGCATTTGATTAGGTAAAATCATATTGTACTGTTTAGCTTTGTTTATCAAACGTCTGACACAGAAAACTAATTTAACATGTATGCTTTCTGTACAACTGACAGTCTTTACACAAAAACAGGACGCAATATAATTGAGCGCTCAACAACTATTGAGCATTTATATGAAGTACGATCTTAAAGGTTGTTCATTTGTCTTGCATTTGATGAAACTAATACACATCTATCTTGAATAAAGTCGAGAAATTTTGCGATTAAAAGAGATGAGGCTCGACTGGTACCTGGGGTAAAACCAGCGAGAAAATGGCCGCCAAAGTCATCCAAAGCGTCAATGACCAGACTGCAAATTTACATTTTTGGTGTCTTTATCAAACGTCTTTCCAGTGTAAATTGACATAAAAGATGTTGAGTCCCCTCCACCCCCCCCCCAAAAACAAAAACAACAAACAACAAACAAACAAACAAACAAACAAACAAACAAACAAAAATAATGATAATTTAAAATTATAATTGCCTAAGCGACGGGAAAATCACAGCTTCTTGGATTTCATCACTTTGACGAGCGCCTTATTACGCTACCACGTTAGAATGATTATAGACATGGGTCCAGTTTGTAAAGTTGGGACCAAATTTGTACCCAGAGACATTATCCCAGTGGTACCCGAAGCTTGTGCTAGACGTATTAGCCAAATTATCTACAGCAAAGTTCCTAGTTGCAGGGATGTTGATTGGTCAGCCTGTGCCCCCCTTGAGCTGTGGGGCACTTGAGAGACGGCAACCTTCACCACCCTTCTACATGCTGTCTCCCTCA
>NW_004797273.1:3742145-3746508 GCF_000002075.1 Aplysia californica
TGTGTGTGTGTGTGTGTGTGTGTGTGTGTGTGTGTTTGCGTGTGTTTGCGTGTGTGTACGTATAAGTGTGTTTGTATGTGCTTATGGTGTTTTGTTGGACTGAAGGAGGAGAAAAAAAGAAGAGAAAAACCGAGAGAGGAGGAAGGTTGTACTCTTGAAGACAAAAAGAACAGAAAGAAGTAGAAAAATCGTCCCCATGGCAGCCAGAGCGGCGAGATGGGCTTTATGTCGGATGAGTTGTTCCACACAAGGCTATGGGGCGGGTCGGTTGAAAGCCGGCTTAACAGAGACCCTGCGGTAGAACATCTCTATACAATGCCGCACCCCCTACAGGCATCGGACGCCCGTCGGTGAACGTTTAACGTTGGATTGTTGTCTGTAGCAAGTGCTGGACAAAGGCTCTCCAACTGCGCTCGTTTGCTGTCCTCTACTGTTGGCACCGAAGGCCGTGATCTGCGTCCACCGCACACGGTATATAGGATCGGAGACAAAACGCCACATGATACTCGTTGTTAATACAATTGATTATTCCTGTCAATTTCTGGCAAAGAAGAATTTTTAAAATTACATCTTGTCTCCCATTCTTTTGGTCTACTTCTTATTGAATATACTGCAAAATAGAAGCGAGGAGCCTTTGTATCATATATGGACCAATGAATCAGTTTTCACACTTTTAAAACTGGAAAGCAAGGGCGCATTTTACAATTTAACTTTCACTAACAAGCCCAAAGAAACCTTGGCTAAATTCCATATCAGTCTGATTCCATGTTTCCACATCACCAGTTCCCTATTGCCCTTTTGCGTTTTTCTGGCCACTAGTGCTGGGTGGGTCCATGCTGATTTAAGCAGAACTTGATTGCCGAACTTAGGCAAGGTGAACAACTCACGAGTCTAAGTGATTTTTCATAGAATCCCCTTCCATTTTGTGTTTTAGGATAATAGTTTTTAGAAATACTTCTATGACCGGCGTCGTTAATCTCCCAGCCATTGCAAATAAAGACCTGATTTCTAATCCTGCTTCGGAAAGTTTGTCTGTGGAGTATATCCGTCTATTTCCTGGCTTGTGTATCCCACTCAGCCCAGTATGGCATGACAGACAGGTTCGTAACAGCCACCACCGCCCCACGTGATCTACATTATGTTGATGGAGATGTTAAACATTTACACGGTGACAAAGTATAGATTTAACGCCTCAATCAACGCTGCTAGGTTATTTAAGAGGCTGGACCTCCGAGTTTAACGTCCATCTCCGAAAGGACCGAGTCAAATGGGCAATTTGCAGCGTAAAGTGCCTTTCTCAAGGAAACAACGTCGTACCGAGCTGAGGCTCGAACCCCCGAACCCACAATCTCACAATTGCGAGCCCGGTAGCCTAACCACTAAGCTACCGACGCCACCTTTAAACATTTACAATCCGTCATAAATTACTTCAAGCTGTAAAAGAAAGGGTAGCGTGAGTTCCACCACAAGGCACCACGTCAAACGATATGTTCCAGTGACGGCACAGGCAGGAACGAACCACTGATGATGTTTTACAAAATAATAATATATTGTTTGTTTCCTGTACAGGGGGCAAGGGGTGCTTTGTGCTTTGCGAACAACGTCATTATGGAGCAAGTAAACCTTTAGATTTTTAGAACACTTCTGTACATCTCAAGAGAAAGGAAAAACCGAATCTCATCTAACTCTTTTGAGAACAATAAAACGATAGATATTTAAAATCTTTTTTCCGTGAAATGGCGCTCCCCTCTGCTTCAAGGATGACAGGCACGACATTATCTTGGTCTACGGGACACAATGACATCATATTCCCGGTGTTTCTGGGCTTTAAACTGGTCCATTTTGCTCGACACAGATTCGAAACAAGCCTCGTGTTTAAGCAAGTCAACCACAAAGTGGCAGAGAAGCTTAACATTATCAATTTCGCTATCATTTCAGGGAACAAGAATTAATTCCCCGCTTTTCCCTGTGAAAATGGCGATTACTGACAGGCGATGGGTGGCCCCAAGGGGAACTTTGCCCTGACACTTTCCTGACCTCAAACACCTGGGGGTCTGGAGCATCGCAGAATCCAACTGGTCATCAGCTAGGAGATAGCGTGAGCGACTTCCGGTGGTCAAGAGGTCCGTAGAGGAGTGGGTTTGCTCCGCCTTGTGTGTCCCAGCCCCCGATGACACATCAGCTTAAGTGGACCAGGTCTCATCCCGAGTGGTCAGTTGCTCCCCGGACCCCTGTTGAAGTTTTCACCGGGTCGAGTGACCAGTTTGACACTGCAGAGCTTGTACTGCTGATAACCGGGACCTCTTTGTGGTCTAAACGTTTTGCAACAGCAGGTAAAGACTGCTTAAAGAGTTTCCGAGAGTGTATCAGACGACGTGTCCTTAGTCAACAAACGGGAAAGGTTGTTGTGAAAACTGTGAAATTAGTCATTCAAAAACTTCTACCGTCATAATGTGAAAACTATAATTAGTCATGCAAAAATGGCTACTGTCATGTGAATGCTAAAATTAGTCAAGTACAAATGTCTGTTGTTATGGGAAAACTGTAAAATTAGGAAGGCAAAAACTTCTAGTATCTAACCCAAGGCGCGTGTCAATTCTTTGCAGTTTCATTTTTTGTTCCTTTCTTTAAAACAGGAAATTTACGACGGGGAAAGGTAGTTGTGAACTTGAGATTTGCCCCACAACACTATTGCGAATATTGTTCGAATCCGTTTACCTGCGTCCGTTAGACAGTTTGTATGACCTTTTTATATACGACTGTCTGAAACACGCATTTAAAGCATATTCTTTCTGACAACTCTGGGTGGTTAGTAAGCACATCTGTTATTGTCTTATCCTTTTTTTCTCCTCATATTTTAAAGCTTTTCCTTTCTCGAAGCTATTCCGCGGGAAATAAGACCATGTAAACACTAACTTGTCGTGATTAAGGACAAATGATAAGGTTACATTATTATGTTGCACGTCTTGGTAATTAATTGCTATTAAACAACATGTGGGACCATATAGAAACAAACCAGGAAGCATATCACAACATTTTTTTAAGAGTGTAAATGTGGGGAAGAATTTCATAATCCATTCCTGAATATTATAGATTGTTTAGAGTGTTTGAGGTTCTCCACCCAATGGATTCATTTTGTGTGTGTGTGTGTGTGTGTGTGTGTGTGTGTGTGTGTGTGTGTGTGTGTGTGTGTGTGTGTGTGTGTGTGTGTGTGCATGCGCCGCAGTCCCCTCACCCACCTCCTCCCTCTCTTATCCCTTTTTTTTTTAGCCCATATCAAAATTATACGCAGGCTTGAAATTAAAGAAACTTTCAACAATTTTGAAAAAAATAAATAATAATCCCTGAGAAAAAAAATTAGACTCAAAAAAAAAGAAAGAAAAACGGAAATAGGAAATACGACATTTATTATCGTCGACTAATCGATTTGCCTGAAACACCAGAAGTTGGTGGGAATGAGCGATGCGAATCGTGGTATATGGTTTTGCTATGAAGCGTTATCTATATAATACGCAGCGTACACAGAAGAAATTTTCATCATACCTCTATTCTCTGTAGTTTAAAAACTGGTTTCAAATTTTTGACAACCGCATGCCACATGACACTGCCATGATCCTTTCTCAGCGCGAAATGCAATGAGCCCTCATGGAATTCCGGGTCAAATGTGATGAGGTCTAGTTGCATTGGCCAGCTCATTACAGGATCTGATCTGAGCATGAAAAACAGGTCCATTTGACCAATGGAAATCAGTTAATTAAGTCTGAGCCCTAAGCATAAACTCAATCTATCTACAGAACATTCCAAGGTAGCGCCTGTATAAACGAATATAATAATAATAATAATAATAATAATAATAATAATAATAATAATAATGATAATAAATAAATAAATGAATAAATAATCTTACTACTAATGGAGCTAAGGCCAAATTTTGCGAACAGTATATTCTCAGAAACTACACAATGAAAAAATATGAAACTTTGCCAGTACCCATAACTTGAAAAGTAGTGTTGCACTATTGTATTTTCATTAAAATCAAATGTGTAAGAAGAAAGCCCATTTTAAGTTAAATTCAATCCTTTTGCAGCGATCGCCTTCATTTGCTTCGACATTGTATATTCACTGCGGAGTGCCGACTGCGCCGAAGGATATTTAGTGTTCAGTTATGCATTAAGTAGTTTTACGGGAATTCCCGGTTTCGGTCTCACGCCTTTGACCGTCTTCTCACAGCGGGTTTGGAGCGCTCATAGAAGGAGAAGGAGGTGTAAGTGTAGATGGAGGAGGAGGAGAGAAGAAGAAGAAGAAGAAGAAGAAGAAGAAGAAGAAGAAGAAGAAGAAGAAGAAGAAGAAGAAGAAGAAGAAG
>NW_004797273.1:3746608-3754430 GCF_000002075.1 Aplysia californica
GTGTGTGTGTGTGTGAGGAAGACGTTAGTATAAGACATTGTACCTCTTGGACAACCTAAAACTGAGTTTTGAACCCATACCATACCATACCGTTCCACACCACACCACACCCCACCACACCACACCACACCATGCTATATGCATGACTTTCTATTCCGGAATATTAAAGTGGTTAAGGGCTGGTGGGGCACCTGAGGTCTACTCTGGCTATTACAAGGCTGAGAGTGCCCATATTTGCTGTAGGAAATCATGCGTTATTGGGGATTTGAAATTAATAGATCAAAAACAAATATTGTGAATCGGTTGCTATGGAAACGGCAGCCATATTGGATTTTGTATACCTTTTTCAATCCCATTTTATTTCCTTATTTATTAACCGATTCACTTCTAATTTGGCATGCCAACAGTAAATATGTAGCTCTAAATTTTGGCTTGTTGATTTTTTGATGTATTCTTTAGTTTTTATTTTATGACACTTACAATTGGGTGGTTGCAAAAAAGTGAAAAAATGGAGAAGTCAAGCTTTCTAAGCCCTTAATTCAAAAACTACTACATTAATCAAAAATTTAACGAGCCAAAATTTAAAACTAGGTGTTGTTTGTGTCCTGTGAAAGTTACATTGAAATTGAACATGAAACAAAGTTTTTTTAAAATGGGATAATGGGTGAAAAAATAGAATTGTGAAGAAACAGACGATAAAGGTAAGAAAAGGCTTGAAAACATGTGCTTTGGCAGAAAAAAAACTGAAAAAAAGAACACAGCTTTATGGTGTAGCAAGGCTTACATACGTTTCTGAATATTGCTCAAGAAATGTCCAATTACTATGATATGCAATAACCCCAATTTGTATAATTTTACCCCAAAATACGATTTCTAGGTGCCCCACCAGCCGTAACTCAAATCTGACTGCAGCATATACTTGAAATCAACCAACCACAAAGCATCTCAAGAGATATAACAGTTGAAATTTGCTGACCGATGTTTTATTTTTTCTTACTCGTTGTAGGTATTATTTTTATGTAACAATTTGTGCTCTGTTGTCTACCAAAATTTTAGCCAAGACAAAAAATATTTATTAAAAACAAAACATTTTAGACATAACCTCATACACGAAAAGCATTTTCTACTGAACATGAGTTTTAGAATTTAGAGGTTTGTGGGCGTCTGAGGGTATTGGGTTACCTTAAATCAACCAAAATCAACAGTTCTGTTTATCAATGCCTTCAAGCAAAGCCGAAGATTCATGTCATACACTTTTAGCGCGTTTTGTACACGTTTAGAGAGCTGAAGATTTCTCTAAAGGTTTGAATTTGGCATGATCATGCTGGGGTCTTAGAAAAAAATACCAGCGTCCAGTAGGGTTTTAATCTCATACAAAAGGACATCTGCAGAGGTGAATTAAAAACTTTTGTTAAAAAATAAATGGAAGGCACAACTGACAGGACAAAACAAGAGACTGTTCGTTCAGTTGGCATAACGTTCAACTACAACGTGAATTACCCCTGTTCGAATCCTCTTCTGGGGTTTTCTTGAACTTGGATTGTTGAGGATGTTTTCAAGGTTATCTGCTAACGTGCCTAGTACTATCAGAGATGCACGTTAAAGTCACAGGTTCTGTGCTTTTGGTCAATCTTTCAGTGTTGAAAGGTGATTAGACCCTTGATATCAGACCTTGCTAGCAACATAACTTGCCCTTTAAAATGACATTCTTACGACTTGAAGACTAAAAGCAATCACCCCCACTCCCTCCCCCCCTCCTCCCGACTTCCTCTTCTTTTTTGAACTTATCAAACGCTTAGACTTTAGCAAACATATCAAAAGAAAAGACAAACACATGACGTTAGTGTAGAGGCCACGTGCAGCGTTAAGTAGCTCACGAGCTGCACCAGACAGAGGGATAAGTACGCGCTCTAGACCCTTGATGCTGAGCTCTTCACAGGCACTGGGGCAGTAGCATCTCCACAGAACTAGGAGAAACACAGAGCGTGTTTG
The DNA here is from genome assembly GCF_000002075.1 of Aplysia californica. Taxonomy (NCBI): domain Eukaryota; kingdom Metazoa; phylum Mollusca; class Gastropoda; order Aplysiida; family Aplysiidae; genus Aplysia; species Aplysia californica. Next base: position 3,748,601 of record NW_004797273.1, read on the forward strand.
TTTGTCTTGTGTCAATTTGCTTGCGTTTTTTGTTGTTAGAGTTAGCTAAGGCACAGTATAATATAAATAAATTTTACCTCTTTTTTTTTTAGATACTGTAAGATCATTTTAAAGGCATGACTTTTAATCTCATGTCCATCTCCCATAGTTAATAATCTTGTGATTGGAGAGCAGAGGTGAATGCTCTCAAAATTCAAATCTAAAGTCCATGTAGATCTACCACGTGAAGATATGGAGAAGTACGATCGCCCATACAGCAGCAATCCATCCTGATCTCAACCGAAGTGACGGCAGGCTGTTGGTATATTTACTTTGAGTTTACATTTTGAGCAGACATATTTTCTGCCACCACCTGTTCTGAGTCTCACTGTGCCGACTCTTTGTTTGCAAAACATTTACTCTCACAGCGTCGTCCCGTCTGTATGTATAGCAGCTCTGTGATAGGACATTTGCAGGCCCAAAATCTGTTCTTCTTCTAAGTTATAGCTTTATTTCGAAACACGCCAGCTCAGCGGAAATATGTCGTAGCTCTATGCTACAACATTTTACGAACATGTTCGCTACCACAAGACCGTCTGTTCCAAGTCCCAGCTCTATGGGCACGACATAGCCGTGTCGTCTGCCACTCAGTACGGAAGGAGTGCCCAAGGATCACCACTTGGTTTGATCGCACCTGACAGGGATAGGCGTGTGTAGTATTGACTCTATCTACAAGTAAATACTTAATGTGTCTTTACAACTGTGCCGTGCTAGGAAACGAAACAATGTTCTGTCCTTTGCAGAAAACGATCTGGAGTCAAGTAAGATCGAATAACGTTGCGGTGGCTGGAAACTAGACACTGGACACCCGTTGATTTCAAGTCGTTTTTGACACTACAAGTATAAAGACAACTGAGATTTTTTTGGCCACGTAAATAGATCAAATGGACCAGAAAAACTGTTGCTGTCTGGAAAGAGGGGGAAACAAGAGCAGAGGAAGACAAAGAACAACACACACAGATGGCGAGAAACAACTTTGCAACGAATAATGTAAAGACAAAAACCGAGTTGATCAAGAAGACAGACAACAGGAAGGAATAGGGTACCATAACTGTCAATGTCTGCTCTAGACCTGATACATGAAGAAGACAAAGAAGTATAAAGTATTCTCTTAATTGTTTGAGTGGGAAGGAATTTCGAACGTCATTTAGAAGAATCGTAATATTCTGCTGTTCTTACAAAAAAGTAGAGGGAAAACTCCAGTCTTAAATGTTCTTATTTTACTCTCATCGACACAATTTTATTTAGATATGCTAGGAGGCGGGCTTCTTTACTGTCAGGGTAGGGTGGGTATAGGGTTACCTCAGGATAGGACGATGGAGATACTAGATAAAGTATCTTCCTTTAGAGAAAATCGAACACGGGTCACCTGCCTGCAAAATGTAGGAAACTGACCATAGCACCACAAACACATCTCTTTCGAAATCTCTGATCTCCATCTTTTCCTTCACTTCTCTGTCAGCCCTCAGTGATATTCAACGATATATTCTTTATCTAATTAATACATGAGTGTTTATAGGAAGTGATGTGGGCCAATAGCCCTAAACATTGAATAAAGTTACGGCTAACTGACGGAAGGTTCTACCATTTGTTGTTGTTGTTGTTGTTGTTGTTGCTGTTATTGTTGTTGTTGTTGTTGTTGCTGTTGTTGTTGTTGTTGCTGCTGCTGCTGCTGCTGCTGCTGCTGCTGCTGCTGCTGCTGCTGCTGCTGCTGCTGCTGCCGCTGTTTCAGTTACAACATCACAAATATCTGGAGGAGCACCGTTACCTCAGCTGGCATCGCGCAGGGCTATGGTGCGGATGGCCCTGGCTTCAACCTCTAATGGGGCGTTCTTGAACTAGAGTTGTTGGGAAGTTTTCAAGGCTCGCCGACAAAGTGGCTAAGTCCGAGTATTGAACATAGCGTTCAAACTATACCATTCTTTTTTCTCTCTTCTTACTCCTTATAGCAGGAGGCCGCAAGCTCATGTACTTCTCATTTCACGGTGAAAGAGTTCTCTTTACCAAAAAATTCACTTTTCATTTTCGAAATCTTTAATATTTCAGCCAGTTAGCCAGTCCAATACCCAATCCAGTAGACCAGAACTGATCTCCGTTTTGTTTGTGTCTCAGATACACAGAAAGTGTAGCCGCACGATTTGGGGTTTTTAGCAGAATTTTGTATCTGTGTTCACTGGTGTATGTCGAGGGGACAAAGCCGTGTTGATTTCTTCGCCGCAGGGGACTGCATCAGATGCCCTCGCTGCTGACTAGCCCTTTCCTCCCCCCTGGCTTTTGTTGTTTTTCTTCCCTGCAACAGCTGTTCTCTGCAACAGCCACTGTGGCAGGCATTCTTGCAATCTTTCAGTTAGATCTGCTTTTTTAAAAAGAACAAACAAAAGTGACAACGTATTTAAAGTGACACGTTTTCTTAAATGCCTCGGGGGTTGAAGCCGCTACTTAGGGTTCATCTGATGAAGAGGGTGTGCCTTTTTCTAAGCCGTTGGACTTAAGTGTATATGGCATTGGTTCGATTCTCAAGGGGTGCACTTTTTACTTCAGTTATTTAAGAACTTCTCACAACTCCATTTGTTTGAGTACTGTCAGATAAGGACTATCAGAGGTACCCGGCCTCTTTATATTTATACCACTGTCTTGATATTTGCGTTAAACCTGTATCCCCTAATTCAAACCACATGCAGAGTTTGGGTGGGGACCTTTGCATCATATTATTGTCTCCTGGTCTAAGAGAGATCAAATAATCTAATTCATTCAAATGTCAGCTAAGTTCCTTTCTGCTTTTGAATTGATGTGATAAATATTTAGAGAGAGATTTTCTTTTGGTCAGACACAGTGTACTGACTCTTTGTTACTGTTGTGTTGTAACGTATTAGCTCACGCATTATGTTGGATAGGATGCAATGACCTTTTCTGTATATTTCGCTACCTAAGAATTACAAAGTTCCCTCTGACAATTTTGGCCGTTTTGAGTTACTAAGACCATGGGGCCAGAAAGCAAATGTTCTCTATGCTTTTTCAAAATCGTAAGATTATTCGGAGTCGTTATCAAAATATTCAATAAATTGCATTCGAAAAAACTTGACATGTGAAAATTAGACATTTTTAGCGTCAAATTTATCAAAACTAAGTACTGAGCAGGTAGAACTTTGTAATTCTTGGGGAGTGATTTGTCAGAAGAATCAGAGACTTACACACAGTCCTGACCGGGGTCGATAACAACAACACACACAGTCCTGACAGGCCCATGCGATTCTCTCAATCTATTAACTACAGTGTCTACTTTTTCTTTTAAAAAGTAACAACACCAACATAATGAATGACAGTACGATGTGTTGTAGAGAGTAACGGGTCTTAACACCTTTGAATCGTCTAAGACAAATGAAACCAAAAGATTGGAATCGATATCGAACCACTCAGGAGCATGCTTGTCCGGCCCACTGGCGATCTGGAACCCCCAAGGTCACACATGGTCCGTAAAGAGAAACAATACCTGGGGAAATTGGCGCCTTCTCTCCGCTTTCCTGGTCCGCCCGTGGAGTGTCCAATAGCAGCGTGTGACACGGGGTGAGGGATGGCGAGGACAGAAAGAGTACACGGTAAACTACTCACCCCTTCGGGCTTTTGCTCGGGTATTCTCTGACACATTTTAGAGTTTGGTGCTGGCATATTGAAAGAGGCGTGAGGAGAAGGAGAAGGTTTGAGAGAGAGAGAGAGAGAGAGAGAGAGAGAGAGAGAGAGAGAGAGAGAGAGAGAGAGAGAGAGAGAGAGAGAGGGAGGGAGGGAGAAACAGACAGACAGACAGACAGACAGACAGACAGACAGACAGACAGACAGACAGACAGACAGACAGACAGACAGACAGACAGACAGAGTCAGAGACAGAGACAGAGAAAAGAAAGAAAGGGGCTGAGTGGAGAAAAGGGTGGTAGAGAGAGGGATAGATAGAGAGATCGCTTTAAAAAAATAGACAGAAACGGAGAGAGAGAGAAAGAGAAAGAGCACAGGGCTGGAGGAAAGTACGAAACAACAAAACATTTACTTGTAAAAAGTAAAGAATATCTTCAAAGATAATGACCGAGAGTTTAAACTGTTGTAGTTCTTCAACATCACCTCTTTTCGATGCCAGCTCCAGTATTTGGGTACGATGTCAGCTACACTAGTTAGACGGTTTACTACATATGATGGTTCACTTTCTTACAGGCTTCACTTATTCTGAGGGGCTCTCGTGGCCTAGAGGTTAAGGTGTTGGCCTCTCATTCAAAGGTCCCGGGTTCGAATCCGGGTAGCGACCGAAAAATTGTATTCTCTAAACTTGTCTCCTTTCCTGCTCTCTAGCTATATTCTGTTGTCTGCTTTCAATTCCACTTTCTGCCCCCACCCCCTCACCTCCTTTGCCCCCTCCTCTGGGCTCCTGACTCTTTCTGCAGCCTTTCTACTGCGACTCTTTGGCTCCTCCTTACTGCTGTCTTTCTGCCACTCCCCTGATCTTCCGGTAGGTAGGATCTACACCTAGCCTTCTCGGACAAGGGCGAAAAATTTCGGAGGGCCCAAGTGCAAGTTGCGCACTTCAAAGATCCCTTGGTGGTCTAAAATCGATAACAGTAGTAGGCTTCGGCCGCCACCCAGGCAAAATTCGAAATTTCCTACCAACTGAAAAAGTTTAATGTGTCCCGCGCGCTCATATGACCTCATGCAGTTGCGAGCGCCATAAAAAACTTACAAAAACAAAAAAACTTATTCTGAGGAGAAGGCTGGAAGTGGTTGTTGTTGTTTTTTTTTATAGTTTCTAACGAAAACGATACTGTCTTGCTGAAAAGCAGACGCCTATTATGCCCTCCCTCCTCCCCGCCTCTTTCCACCCCACCTCCATAACTTGTTGTGTTCCATTACACGGATTGTTACTTTGAAACTCAAATTTAATCCACACTTCCTCGTTTCAGACGACTACATTACTTTATTAAGGGCAGCAGATCTTAGAAAGAATCTTACGCTCAAAGACAAGGATTAGATTTACTCATGAATTTTAGCCATTTGAAACGCATAGTCCGCCCTTTTTCACACAGCAGTCCCGTTGACATAATCTTTGTGAGCTTGAGTGCTCTTACTTTAAAAACAAACCCCCCCAAAATCGTTAAGTAGTTAAGACCACAGCATGAGGTAACGTCGATCCTTTAAACCAGGTTATATTCTATTTAACGTTCGCAATGAGCGTAAACAATATTAATTAGTCATATTATTACAAAGCAGGAGAATTATTGTGCTATGCGTTTTTGTGACAGAATATCCACAGGGGTTCTGGGCATGCGAAAACTAGGCTGTTGTTCAGCCGAAAGATCATAGTGCGCAGAAAGCATAACTAGTCTGCTCAAAATCTGCATTACTTCCACTTGGATGTAAGTTTCTTTAATTGATAGAATATGGCAGACTCCACTGGGTAGTACAATTAAACTGTATTAAATACCCAGCGGATTATAATTGTATAGAAATATAAAGTAGTGTTTTGTTAGATTTCTTTGATTTCGCTCGATAAAGCTTCTTCCACGGTCTGCTGCACCTCGCCTCAGACTGCCGTTACAAAATATGTTTGATTTTTACTTTCTTATTCTCTTCGTTTCCGTTCTGCTTGTGTGCTTTTGATTTGGAAAGAAATATAATATGAGTATTTTGCTTGGGTCGCTAAAACGGTTCCACGTCACCTAAAACCCAGTGTTTAATTATACGTAGTTCTTTTAGAGGAAAAGTGCGCACGTGTGAGTGTGTGTGTGTGTGTGTGTGTGTGTGTGTGTGTGTT
>NW_004797273.1:3755031-3758183 GCF_000002075.1 Aplysia californica
ACACACACACACACACACACACACGCACACATACACACAATCGCTTACACAATAATCATATACAAGCACTAAAACTTTTCAAAAAGCCAAGAAGAAACTAATCAATCTAATAAAACCAAAAGCGCTCATAAAACTGAACATAAAAACATTATCCCCTCAACTCCCTACTACTACTCTATTAGTGTTTATCTAGTTCACGGATTTGAATCATGTTATCCATTCACGTCTATGGTCTTGTGACAGATCTTACACGTAGGGGTCTTTACGTCTTTGCTGCACACACGTATGTTTCTCCTTGAGCAAAGAAAAAAAAACTACCGAGAAGAGCACAGAAAGATAGGTTGGCAACTACATGTTTAGTTTAGTTTATAGGAAGAGTTTTTCGGCAGTTTCAACACAATAAGGTCAAGTCAGTGTTGAAGATCAGAGTTTTACCAGAGAGTAACAAACACAAAAAAGAATTAGGGGAGATAAGGACGACAGATGTTTGATCAAACAGATTGTGTTTGATAGGAAAGAATGAGTAAACCACACCAGATCACCCGCCAACCGCCCACGCAGGCGTCATAATATGTGTCTAACAAACAGAAAGAGAAAAGAATGTGCGTACTGTCGATTGATGATACAAGTTTACGTAACAGTGTAGTAAATAGAGGCAATAATGATAATGGTGATAATAAAAAGAAAAATGGGTGGCATTTACAAGTAGTTACATCCCTCTTATCCCTTTGGGAAGGGGTGAAATAGGTATAGCGCAAAGGAAGTTGAAATCCAAACCATAATTTTACTCAACCCTATTTTACTTTCCAGGCACAGGGCTCCCTGGGGCTCTTCCAAATTAATAGTTTTACGTCCTGTTTGGACTCTGTCAGAACATATCGCAGTCAGCGTCAAGGGTGTCTCATTGAAGAATGCCCAAACAAGCCCCAAAAGCATCATAATATATGTAGTTGTTGATGTTTTTTCAGCGACACTAGAACCTAAGACTCCAACTTTTCTGACTTGAATTTGAACAACATGTCTTCAGTGATTGCTGAGACGTAATTTACGCTAAGTCTCCTCGCCTTGAACGTAAAACATGTGTGTTCGATTCCCGTTGTGGTCATTTCTTTTTTTTACCCAGTATGTATGTTTTCTGCAGGGATACTGCGCCGGACGTAACCTGGGTCGGTCCTAGCAAGCAAGATCAATGACACTCACTCACCAGGTGGTTTAAAGTGTGCTCATTGGAAGACATAAAACACGTGCAGTTAAATACAACCGATCGTCAGGGACCCCGAGGCTAACAACAGAATGAATGTTTAAATCGGCAAAAAGTATCTGATTTACGATTTACCTTTTGTGCACCGAGGGAGAAGCATATTATAATAAGATTAGTGAAAGGGAAAGAGAAACAGAGAAGAAAGATTGAGTTATTCTTTTGCGGCCACACCCGTCGCACTAAACTGATTGATTATGTGAAGAGAACGCCAACGTGGCAGAAGGAAAATGGGGTGGCTAGGCAAGGGGAACCGCTACACTTCAATGGTGCAGAAAGTTTGTAGATTTTTGTTTTCTGCAAATCATATTTTGAATCAAACAGCTCAGAAGAAATGAATTAATCTAATCTTAAACACCGTAAGAAAGCTGTGGTTTAGAAGGATTTGTTAACTTTACGCTTGTTGGCTCCACCCGGTGGTATGTTGGTTGTTGCACTCATTGACAATGACAGGATTAGAAGGACAACAACAGCAAAAACAACAACAACAGCAACAACAGCAACAACAGCAAAAACAACAACAACAACAACAGAAGCAACAACAACAACAAAGCAGCAGCAACAACAACAACAACAACAACAACAACAAAAGCAACAACAAAATAATGATACAAATGAAAATCACGAAGCAAAAAAACAGTTTCAAGGAGCTCAAAATTAATCAGTTTATTCAGCCATCACACATGAGAACTGAGTAAAGTTTGTTTTTCATTAATTCCCCTCCAGCTGTCCTGGTCACTATAGTAACATACCAGACGGGGGCACACTTTACTGCAGATTAAACTGATGTTCTCTGAAAAACCGACATACCTTTTCATTACATGCCAAAAAAAGGAAAAATAATAAAAAGGTTACCTCTTTAACACTAATAAAAGCCGTGTGTATCTTGCGTGGAAAGTTGAGAGTGCTTTTCCTTTAGGGAGCGACGCACCTACAATGAAGAATCTTATCAACGATACAGTATGCAGGGATAGGGATAAACAGCACATCGGATAGGATTAGGAGAAAGAAAGACAAGAAAAACAGTTTTCTCAAAAGAACTGAAAAATATTCACACTGATAGAAAGAAAAAAAGAAAAAAAGAAAAGAAATTAGGTTCAGGTTAAGAGTTAAAAAAATAGTTGCAAGATATTTTTTTCAAAAGCATGTCTTTCGTGTTGGAAAAAAAACGTTTGAATAAAAGCGACATTTTTTTTTAAAGTACGTACCCTTCCACGCCACCTCTGAATTAGCATATTCACCGTTTTCTTAGAAGTCGATCTAGTTTTGGAAACCAATAGTTGATGTTTATTCGTCGACTTTTCTCAAATTGAAGCTCATGAACAAAATATAACCTACCACCGACAAACGGGTTTTTGACTAGACAAATCGACAATTCACATTTGTAGTCATGTATAGTCCTCCGCCCATCCCCACCCCCTCGGATTTCTAGCACGACTCTAAGCTACCCACGACCGTCCTTTTGTCAGCCCTACCCATCTTTCTGAACGCAATTGCTATCCTTGTTTCGAGCTTCATAGTACGACAAAACCACCGTCGACAACTCGAAATCGGACCGACACGCTCAACCCATCAGGCGGAACTCATTGAGACAACAAACGCACGAGCGTGTTCCCTCCGCCCCCACCATTTCCTGTGCGGAAGTACAGGCTAAAATTATTTTGGCACATACACTTCAGCCTCATATTTAAACAAATAACATGTACATCAAGCTTTCAAGACGTCATTTTTATAAAACTGACATTTGGCACCGTAATGGGCATAGTTTAGCTCCTTTCGAAGTCGGGGGACTTGGTGTCACCCGTTTGGAAATCTGAGTTTTTGGAAATATCTCAAAAACTAACTTTACAGTAACGACCCCATTCATTCAGAAAAGAATCAAATTCAAACCCTG
>NW_004797273.1:3758283-3761657 GCF_000002075.1 Aplysia californica
CAAATACACGCCAGGCCTTTCAGACAACTGTAGAAAAGCCGCTGTAGCTAAGCGGTTGGCTAGATCTCTTTTGCAACGCCCAAATGTATTCCTTTACTTTGTCGATACACGGCAGTTGATGTCCAAAATGAAGGAAATCGCAAATGTAAAAATGATAATTGCATTTACATGATAGCGCATATCCATGCCCTACAGAGTCTTATATGCGTTTTACAAGTATTATTACCCCCAGCAGATTCCAGAACACTCAGAGAAGCTTTCTCGGCTTCCCAGGAAGCAAAGGATTGAGCGTTCAAGCACTAACAAATTTGCATCTTCCACTGTATTCAGTCGTGTACCCATTCCCACCTGGTCGAAGTGCCTTTCCCAACAACACAACAACAAAGCTCTGACAGGTTCGAACCCAAGTCCTTTCGGTTGCGAGCCTGCCAACCCTAACGGCATGACCACCGACGCCTCCTTACTGACTCAGCTTCTTCGGAAGTCCTCGCAATTAGAGACAAGCAAGTCCTCACAGAAGAGCTACGTCACGGGCAGTAAGTTTGTTGTAACCCCACGCACAAAGCTCTTGGGAGAAATAAGCACTATTTGCAAGATTTACAAGCAAATGAAATCAGCCTTCTTTTGTTAGTCTGTTTCATTTGCGCGGAGAGCGGGCAGTGTACATACCAGAACCGTGTCAACATGCAGAGAATTCCGACTCGAGAGAGGTATCAAATGCCTTTTTATCGTGGTGATGTTGCGTTTTTAACAAGCTCAAGATTGTACAAGATTTCCCATGTATTTTTACCCACTTAGAGAAGATCCAAAGGTCGATAAAGTAACGTCAACGAACTGTGTCGGAAAACAAAGGATTGTTTGTCGATTCTGAGATTTGGGGTATTTTCTTTACATGTAACTTTTGAAGATAATCAGATTGTTTTTTTGTTTGTTTAGTATTCTCAATATTCTACATTGTTTTATTTATCATTACTTAGTGTGTGTGTGGGGGGGGGGGGTCATTTTCTTCAGAAAACAACACAACGAAAGACAAAAACTGGGTAAAATAAAACGGTGAGGTGGCAATACTTTTTAATTTCGTAAGCACAATATATACAAACTGCATTGCTTTCAGAACATGTCTTAGATTTGGTCGGGAAAAAAAAAGATTGAAAGCTGATTTGTTTACTCTCTTTTTAACCTGGGAACCGAAATGTATTATCTTTCTCACAAAGCTCAATCTATTGTGATCAGTACGACTTATCCCTGATTTTTTTTTTTCAGTTCACTTCGCATGTGTTTTTTTTTTTATAGATGGCTTGTCATCAACGAAAAAGCTTAAATCTTATTTTCCTTCTATCCAGGTACACTTGTATTGTTGTCGTTGTTATTGTTATAATCGTCGATATCAAAATTTTGATATTGTTGCTTTTACTTGTTCAAATGTTGAATAAGATGATGAACAAGGTGCAAGTACTTTAATGATAATGTATTGGACAAAGGCATTTCTCGTGATGGTTGGCGTCATGACAAAGGTGCCCCTGCTGCTGCTGCTGCTGCTGCTGCTGCTGCTGCTGCTGCTGCTGCTGCTGCTGCTGCTGATGATGATGATGATGATGATGATGATGATGATGATGATGATGATGATGATGATGATGATGATGATGATGATGATGATGATGATAAACAAATTAAACATTTTATATTGTTATTTTATTTTTGTCTAAAATTAAAACAAGACTCTACCTCCTACCCTGTTTACCAAAAATGATGATGATGATAAAGATGATGATGATGATGATGGTGGTGATGATGATGATGATGAGTTTCAAATGATTCTTATCAAGCACATAGATGGGTGCCTGTAGCTTCGTGGTGTTGGTTTTTTTTTTACCTGTAGTCGCTCTGTCTGTTTACTTTTCAAGTCATTTTTCAGGGCATCACTATCTGCTCTGTGGTCAAATTTTAATCTACTAACACGCTAAAGATGTGAGCATGATTGCGCGCTGTGGATATCTTTTTTCCTGCCGGATGTTGCATTATTAAAATATACACCGTCGCGATGGCGTGCATAACTAGAATTATTGCCAGGGTGGAGCTCATTTTAAAAACAAACAACAACAATAACAACAAAATCTTGCTCAGATTCGAACCTCAAACTTTCTGGTAGCTCGTCAAGTTAACTAATTGATCCTTATACTCTACAACAAACAGAAAGATGAGATGCAGGAAGAAAAGTAAAATAACGAATTTTGAGCAAAATATACAGTGTTAGAATAAGATAGAAGATAACATAAAACAACGTAAGAAAAGACGTGAAAAGAAAACTTGCCTGGAGCAACACATAGTCCTCCAGCTGTTCAGATGTTCTAAGCCCTATTTTTGTGTGGGTTAAATAGCAAGTTCTAAAATTTGATATCGGTTGCTTGTGTCCTTGAAATGTTTGTCGAAATTCAAAATCGAAATGTTTTCAAAAACCAAAATGGTTTTGGTACAGGTTCAAATAAAGGTTCTAAACAGTCATGGATACTGCTTTGTTTTTTGTTTTGTTTTTGGTTGTGGTTGTTTTTTGTGTGCTTTTGTTTGTTTTTGTTTTGTTTTTTTCTTGTAAAACAAATTGCTTTCTGAACTTAGAACAGTTGAGGATTTAGCCGAGGATACGTCCCCATGTTGTCGCGCTGCCCTGTTCTTGTTCCGGCGGGCGCCATGTCAGAACTATAGGGCGGCAAACACTCCCAGGACACGGCGGCACCACGGGACTGTTTGCTCAGTCTCTGGGCGGAACATCGAGGCCGACACCTTTTCTCTGCTCTCCTCAATTGTACAAAGATGCTCTTAAACGGCCTAAGCTCTGCATTAAATACCTTTATAGTGACAAGCACGCGGGGGAAGAAAGATTCTATTCGGAGATTTAGAATGGAAGAAGGAGGGGAAGCGGGTCTTGAATGATGTCAGTGTGCCCGGGGTTTTCTTTTGGAAGAGTGGGTCTTTCGTTGATCGAAACCAATATTTGTCCGGGCACGCTTCCGTCTTCAATGAGTGGTTTGAGGCTGCTTCAGAAAATATTATCACTGAGATGTCGCGAGTAAATAATGTCAGAGCATGTTTTCACGTATTTTAAGACTCAGGTTTAACTCATTGTTGTTGATCTTCATTCTGTTCTATTTGTGTTCACTATCAAATTTAGCGTATGAAGATGGCGATAAGGGTTTCTTCGCTTATGAATTTTAAAAAATCAACACACATCGAGGAGTGTGTGAAAAAAACAGCAATAATAATATATTTCTTTAGATAGCCGTATATTTCACCTTGTTTGTTTGGTTTTTTTCTATTATACCATTTAAGTGTTAGTGTCTCTCCATTCCCAATTCCATCCCACTCCCTTTTCTGCCCCC
>NW_004797273.1:3762753-3765727 GCF_000002075.1 Aplysia californica
TTTGGTGGGGTGTTAAACTGGAACAGAAATGAGGTCTCAATGATAGAAATCTTTCACAAATATCTTCGCCGGGCGCAAAAATCGAATCCTTGGGAAACGAAAATGTATGCAGCTTGTTGTCCATCCTCTGTACGGATTTGGCGCTTTTCGTCTTTCCGGGAAATTACGTCAGAGTGCCTCGTCTTGGATGTCTTAACACGAGTCTATGGGGACAACTCACTTGTTTTTTACTTTGCAAAAGTAAGAGCATCTAGGACCAACTGTTTGCATTACATCTTTATCTCTTCCCTCCCTTTCTCCCTCATCTAATATCCCTCCGCCGCCCCCCGCCCCCTTTCAGTTTTTCTTCTTTTTTTGTCGCAACTGCATAAAGTCATATTAATTCATGGGTGCATTAAACATTTTCAGTTCAGTACCTTTGACGTGCGCAGCATGCACACTTTTGCCCCTACTCGAGAAGGCTAGGTGTTAGATCTTGCCTACAATAAAGATCAGGAGTGAGTCTGAAAGACAACAGTAAGAAGGAGCCACGGAGTAGCAGTAGAGTTAAAGGCTGAATACAAATATCAGGAGCCCAGAGAAAGGGGCAAAGGGGTGGGGGGGGGGGGCAGAAGTGGAGACGAAAGCAGACGACAGAACAGGGTTTGACAGTAAGAAAGGACGTGAAAGGAGAACAGTTAGAGAGGAAAATTTTCCGTCAGTATCAGGTTTCGAACCCGGGTCCTGTTGAAAGAGGGGAGAACACCGCATCTCTAGATCACTAGAGCCCCCACCATCAGTTTAAATGTTAATGATGGAACTTATGTAGATATGGACCTGTGTGAGGTTATCTTCCCTTTCAATGCGGTGAGTTTATTCAGGAGACGCAGGGTTTTTGACGTCTTACCTCTCTCCAATAGGAACGTACCAAAGAGTGTTCAGTCAGGAAAAGTCCACAACATTCCAAGCTCTGGACCGTTCAATAAGAGCTACACACAAAGGTCTCTCTTACTGCAACAGAGAATACCGTCACTTTGGGTAGCCTCTTCCAAAGAGGTCATACAGAGGCACAAGTGAAAAGATCTCAGGTTTCAAGATGGTTTTATTGATTTGAAAGGCGTTTGGCCAATACATCCACACATTATAACATAATATGACTGGCCAAATACATAAATTGGTACAGCACATCTGATAATTTACATAAAACGTAAGTGAAAAGGAATATGTTGAGAGCGACCGAACCTGATCTCCCACCAACTGCCCGATGAGACGAGGAGATCGGCGGACGTTTGTTTAGTCTGTGTCCACGTCGACAGTCAAGGAGTCAACGACACCGTGCCACAGACTACGGCCATCCACGCAGCACAGTCTGCAAACTATTCCCCACTCTTTACTCTCTGTCTCTTTTTCTCTGTCTGTCTGTCTGTCTGTCTCTCTCTCCTTCTCTCTGTCTCTGACTCTGTCTCTGTCTGTCTGTCTGTCTGTCTGTCTGTCTGTCTGTCTGTCTGTCTGTCTGTCTGTCTGTCTCTCTCTCTCTCTCTCTCTCTCTCTCTCTCTCTCTCTCTCACTTTCCCTTCATCTCTCTTTCTATCTCTCTCTCTATCTTTTTCTTTCTCTCTCTGTCACTTTCCCTTCCTCCCCACCCATCCCCTCCCCCCCTCCCCCCCTCTCTCTCTCTCTCTTTCTCTCTCTCTCTCTCTCTCTCCCCCCCTCTCTCTCTCTCTCTCTCTCTCTCTCTCTCTCTCTCTCTCTCTCTTGTCATCAAACACCCCCCCCCCCTCTGAAACAAATCCCCACCGCAACGCAAAGTACTCAGAGTTTAACATATCGATCCCGAGTTACGACTGGAATTAATCACCCATCGATATTCACGCCCGATGTCTTAAATATTTGGGAAACGCAATTCACAAGAACAACCAATATTGTGTTAGTTTCGGTCTGTCCGAGCAACCCTTCTGACAGGCTGTACATCGATCGTTCATCCCCTGAGCTTTATTTAGAGGGGTTGGTACTGTTTGAAATGTCAGCGCCGAGCCGGAATCTCATCCACTCGCTGGAGTCTGATAGTGCGTGGAGCCAGTGTCAAAATAGGCTATCTTCTCTACCTTATTGTTGCAAACTGAGTGGTTTCAGGATGGGTGAGATATTGGTACCAAATGTCGAGTGCAGACAAAACAGGACGGCGGTATATTTTGTTGAGCCTTTTGCCAAAAAGAGATTTGGAAAATAAAATAAAAATGCACTTGTGTCAGTGAGTGAGAGAGAGAGAGAGAGAGAGAGAGAGAGAGAGAGAGAGAGAGAAAGAGAGAGAGAGAGAGAGAAAGAGAGAGAGAGAGAGTGTGTGTGTGGGGGGGGGGGTGGTGTTTTTGTTAGAGAGAGAGAGAGAGAGAGAGAGAGAGAGAGAGAGAGAGAGAGAGAATGTGAGTGTATGTGTGTATGTGTGTATGTGTGTATGTGTGTATGTGTGTATGTGTGTATGTGTGTCTGTGTGCAAATGTGTGTACGTTGTGTATAAGTGTATGTCTGAATGTATGTGTTAGTATGTGTGTGTGTATATATGTCTGTGAGTGAGTGTATGTGTATGTGTGTGTGTGTGTGTAAGTGTGTGCCTGAATGTATGTATGCGTGCGCTTGTGTGTATGTGTGTGTATGTGTGCGCGCGCGCGAGCGTGTGTGTTTATATGACTGAATCCTGTCATGTAGGGTGAGAGTGTAAATACAAATATAATCCTCTATAAGCAAATAGTATAGTTAGTTTAACAAATGTAAGCAAGGGGTGTTCTAGTGTTTGTATGAACATATTCGCGTCTGTGTGAACGCATCCTCTCAGGCATGCAACTACGCGCGTGCTCGCACGGTCAATCACCGCAAAAATTTTACACGAATACGCTTTTGCAGGCATAATAGCACGCATTCATCTATAAAAGACGACAAACATGTGAATGCATCGTTACACTACACATCATATATATATATGAATTATATATATATGTAT
>NW_004797273.1:3766419-3771546 GCF_000002075.1 Aplysia californica
CCTCAAGCCCATCCCCACCACACCACACTTTCATGCCCTCCCAGATTTCGAAGGGGGTGTTCAGGAATTACTCCGGCATATGAGGATTTGTCAGTAATCTGGTGGTGAAATCTCAGCTCTCATGGACGCATAATAATATTCCTTTAACCCCCTCCAAGCAATGACAAGAGTGAAAGGGGGGTATTTATCGGAGCATTGTTAAAGGATCAAGAACAATATGTGGTGGGAGAGAGAAAACAGAAGCCAAGGTTGAGTTAGAAAGATCTGAGGGAATGGACGCAGCTAAGTCGCTACGAATTTAATGTGAGAGGAGGGAGGAAAGAAAGCGAAGGAATGGAAATGGTTTCAATCCAAAACTTGTACAGTCTTTAGAAAAATGTTGTTGTTACTGTTGTTGTTGTTGTTGTTTTTGTTGTTGCTGTTGTTGTTGTTGTTGCTGCTGTTGTTGTTGCTGTTGTTGCTGTTTTTGTTACTGTGGTGGTTGTTGCTGTTTTTGTTATTGTTGTTGCTGTTGTTGTTGTCGTTGTAATTATTGTTTGTTTTGCTTGTTGTTATTACTAGACACATTGTGGAGGTGGAGTCCTGGAAACTGGCAGGGTATAGGCCACATACAAGCTTCTTCCATTTATCTATGTCCTGGGCCATCCTTCCAAGCTCGTTCCAAGTTAGCTTCATCTCTCTCATGTCCCTTTCCACGCATCTCCTCCATGTTTCCCCGTGGCCTACCCCTGCCTCGTGCTCTCTGTGGGTTCCCCTGCAGTGACTGTCTTGTGATGTTTCCGCTCGGCTTTCTTAAACCTGTACACCCTGGGTTCATTTTGTACCCCCGGGGTTGTATTCTTCACATTTTAGAATACATGTACTTCTAGTGCGAAGATCTCTTAAAAGCTTTCAGTATTTCTCAAAAAATCATTTGTACAGATTGCTATGCAAAGCATACGGGTCGGATTAGCGAGTAAATTTCCTCTTTGGAAAGTGGGGGCACAGAGTTTCCCACGTCGTATGGATACGATAGTAAAACACGACGTACGGATAGGGTTAAGGTGTTTCCCATCCATTGCCACTTTCTTAGTCCTATTTATACTTCTATATCCTTTTGTCCTGTCCTTTCCCACAGCTCTTTATTTCTTATTCTATCCTTCCACTTAATTCTTAGAACACTCCTCATACATCTGCTCATGAAAGTCTGGACTTTATTCAGTACTGTCTTTGTTGTCTTCCAAGTTTCGCTGCCGTAGAGGGCACAGACTTGATGTTGGGGTTAAAGAGTCGAATCTTGGTGCGCAGTGAGATGTTGCTTGCTTTCCAGACTTTTGATAATTGATTGAATGCTGACCTTGGCTATGCGGTTCTTGCTTTAACATCTCCCTCTGTTCCACCTTAACCATTGATGGCACTTCAAAGGTAGGCAAAGGAGTCCACTTATTCCAAGGGAGTGTCTTCCACTGTCACAGCAAGGCTTGCAACTTTTCCCAGCTTCACTACTTTCCACTTGCCTGGATGTTTAGGTAGACCAACACTCCTTGATAAGCTGTTGAGTTCCTTGGTTATTTCTTGCATCTGAGCATGTGTGTGAGAAAGCAGTGCAAGGGAAACTGGACAGAAAGGACATTATTTCGACACCACTTTGATTCCAACATCGTACTATATTGACTGGAACCAAGTTTGTAACCTACTGAGCTGCATCGATTAACTCCATATAACTAAAATACGATTTTAAAATCATGTATACACACAATGAAATCATAACAACAATTACACAATAGCCAGCCAGGCTGAATCATATAGCATTTGTTTACTCCCCCTCCAAGCATTAACTGACAGATTGATTAAGGGGTGGGACTTCCGCATTTCACAGCATTCTTCAGGGGCCTTGCAAATTCTCTAAGCAACTTACTTACTTTATTTCTTCTGTCCTCAAATGCCACAAGGTGTCGAAGGGAGGGGGGATTGTCCGACGTGGGCCAGGTGTGTTGCTGTTTGAGTCGTAATGTTGTTCCCGTGGAGGGGCTACTTGACTCCGACGATCCATCTTTTTCATGGCCTTTCTTTTTCCTTGAAGCCACCGAATCGCATGATGTAGGTCTCAGAGGTTGACTGTTATTGCGCCATTCTCATTACAAGTCCATACCACCTTTTTCGTTTCTCGATATATATCATGCTCGATTTGATGCCTTCTGGATGTCTGATGTCTACGTTTCTTTGTCTGCCTCTTCTTGTGATATTAATGTTTTGTAAGACACTTCATTTTGCATGCTGTTATTCTATTTTGCTGCGCACTGCTGAACGTCTTGGTTTGGCACTGGTAGCAAAATGTTGCTATACAGATTGATCTAATTAGTTGGCTCTTTGTCTCCAAAGAAACACTTTGATGGGAGAAGATGTGTGCTAATTATTATGTGACCGAATTTGCCTTTGAACTCGTGTTTCAATTTCTCTATCCATTTTTGTTTCCGTCTAACGTGAACACATGTAGACCATAAAAAGGAATGGTGATAGGATATACCCCTGTCTGACATCTTTGGTCACTTTGAAAATAGTCAGTGGTTCTCTCAACGTTTCTTACATTCTTTCTCTCTGCCTTTAGCACTGTCTTTCAGTGTGTTCATGTTTGTGTACATTGGAACGAGTGTGTTTACTTGTTCCAGAATCATGCGACTTAAAAGTTTGGACTTCACTAGGTGGAAACTCTTAAATGCTTGAATTTTAATTACTATCTCCGGACAATTTCCTTTACTCTGTTTAATTTCAAAACAATAAACAGTTTAATTGTGTTTTGTACAAACGAGAGAACTGATTTTTTCCCCCAATCCCATCATTCGAAGTATATGATGTACCAAAACCACTGCCTGATTGAAACTCTCTCTCTCTCTCACTCTCTCTCTCTCTCTCTCTCTCTCTCTCTCTCTCTCTCTCTCTCTCTCTCTTGTCTGGTTATGGAACACTGGCGATAATCAGATTAACTAGGTCAAGACTTTCGTGTACACTTAGGAAGAAATGTTTTAAAAGAAATACGCCATGCACGTTTCTCGAGAACAGTAGTTGTATTTAACCTCCAGCTCTTGTAACAAAACCTCCCCTCAGTTGACGATGAGATTATGATCAGACAGACAACACCGTATCGTTTTGCCAACCCTCCCTGCCTTCAAACCTCTGCAATGTTCTCAAGTTAAAGGGGTAAATAAGACGTCCTGCAGATTATCTGTTACACTTTCGGCATGCTGTACACACACATAAGCTCAAGTAGTCTCCACGGCTCACGAGAGATCCTCTCACCACAGGGTGGCCCAGAGACTCGAATCTTACCCTTATGCAGGTTCCACACTTCTCCTATTTTGTATGATAAGTGATGTCCCCATTTCAGTTGTCGTAGTTGTTGGCCCATGGACTCCGATCTTGACCTTATGCAAGTTCCACACTTCTCTATTTTGTACGATGTGTGATGTCCCCGCTTTAGTAGTAGTAGTAATAGTAGTAGTAGTAGTAGTAGTAGTAGTAGTAGTAGTAGTAGTAGTAGTAGTAAGATTCCTAATGCACAATAATCGTTATTTTTTCTACAAATAGGCGTGCCATTAATATTAATGGTTCATTCTTTTTTATCTCTCATTTAAGTTAAAGTTCATTCATTATGTGACTATAAAATTTTGTCTTAAGATATATCGTAAGTCTAACCACAGAGGAAAATCGTTTACCGACAGAATTCCAAGTTACCTTTTGCGTAAGACCGTTTCATTTTCTTCCCCACCACGATAAAGCCGAACCGACAAAGCAGACTAGTGTGAATCTTTCTTAGCGATCTACTTCGAGGCTTGAGCCTCGTGTTTGAGCGTTCGATCTGCCATTGTTTCAAGACTTGTTTATTGAAAGCTCGAGGGCTGCTCGAGGGGTATCAAGATTCCAGTCTCGTGTCCGTTTATGTTGCCGGGGTCCCAGGGTCGCGGTACCTTGTGACAGTGTTGTGTGGGTCACCGTGCCGTACCCTTTACTCCGTGTGTGTGTTTGTGTGTGTGTGGGGGGGGGGTATGTGTGTGTGTGTGTTTGTGTGTGTGTGTGTGTGTGTGTGTGTGTGTGTGTGTGTGTGCGTATATGTGTGTGCGCGCGCGCGTATGTGTGTTTGTGTTTATGCATCTGTGTATTTGGGCGTTAGCGTTTGAGTCAGGCTGTGCATTAATTTCTTTCGAAATGAGAGAAATCCTGTCGAAAATATTAGCAGTCTCCTTCTTTTGTGTGAGTGCGTGTGTTTATGTTTGAATTTGTATGTTTTCATCTGTTTGTGGGTGTGTATGTTTGTGAGTGTATGTCTTTGTGAGTGTGTGTGTGTGTGTGTGTGTGTGTGTGTGTGTGTGTGTGTGTGTGTGTGCACCACGAGCTGTGTGCTCTGCACATGTAAAAATGTGTGCACATTTTGTTTGCCGTTTGGTCAGCTGTATAAGAGATTTTCACGCCGTACACAATGGACTGAGGGGAAGGAAAAGAGAAGAAGGGTGGATAGCTGAGTGTAGGAAGGGGGAGAGAGGGAGGGGAAGAGAGAAAGAAAGAGAGGGCAAGAGAACTAGAAAGACAGAGAAGCAACGACAGCAGGAAGGGGAACAAAAGAGCAAATAAGAATTCTAGCAAACGAAAAGATATCTACTTGACAAAACAAATTGACACAAGCAAATACAGACTGATACAACGACTTTCACTGTTTAAAAAGAAAGTAAAAGCGGTTAAAGAAAGGGTGATCTTTTTTAAAGAAGAAAGAGTACGTTACAGATTGAAAGGAAAATGATCGGATCAACAACACAGTGCAGTAATAGATTTCCTATAAAAAGAAACTTGAAAACTGACTCAATCAGTCAATATCCTGGACAGCCCTTCTGTCAAACCGAAGCAGCAAATCAAGGGAGAAAACGACCCGGGACGCCCCAGGGGTGGAACAACTCATCCTGTCCTCTTTTCGCCCCTCTGAAAATGCTTGAAACGTCCTTTTCGAGCCTTTTACGGCTCTAATCAAGAGCTGTTCGGAACTGATACGTGAACGGCACTCTCGGAACTCTAGGAGTAAATACAACTATCATCCCCTTCAGTCTAAGTGTGCTGTCGACATCACAAGCGCCTCTTGGTGGGGGTGAGGAAAAAGTGACG
>NW_004797273.1:3773700-3775396 GCF_000002075.1 Aplysia californica
GGGGGGGGTTCAAACCCAGTTCGTTCTTTCATTCGTGGAGCGCAGTGAAATATGAATGAAGGTTTGATCTTCGTATCATATTTATCAACTTTTTTTTACCCGTGTAAAAGATGATTGAAATAGTGATGTTACGTTTTGGGCTCCAAAGCTGATGAAACGTGAAGCAATTATTTTCGGGGCATCAGAAGACTTTGGGTCTCGGTTAAACAAAGAAAGAGTATATTGTTTTGGAAAATGAGAAGTGCATAATCAACTTATATGATAGTTGATAGTTTATATTCTTAAAATAAGATGAGGTAGACAATGATGATGATGATGATGATGATGATGATGATGATGATGATGATGATGATGATAATAATAATAACAATAATAATAAATTGCACTTTTATTTGTTCCAGAAGGGCACTTTGTTTTACAATGGCAAACATACATACATAAATACATAATTATGAATACATACATACATAAATACTTACATGCATAAATACATATATAAATACACACTATTACAAAAATACAGAACAGTTTACAAACAATGCCACTGTTGGTGGCCACTGTGCAGCGCCCTGTATTTTGAGCTAGGGTTGTCGTGTCTTGCTGAAGGACACACCCCAGTGACCACCCATCTGATCCCCGTGTCACCGACACTTGGTTGACGTTGCTTGAGTCAAAACTCACTACTCACTTAGCCACAGATGATGATGATGATGATGATGATGATGATGATGATGATGATGATGATGATGATGATGATGATGATGATGATGATGATGATGATGATGGAGTAGAACATACAAGTAACCATTGTTGTATCCCATGTAGTGCCAACTGTTTGGCTTCGAGATGCAAAAAATGTCACTATTTTTCAGGTGTACTGTATTGGATTCGTCTTGATCACTGACTTTCTTTCTGTAGATCTGTTTAATGCCGTCTAGCTGTTCTGAGCTATTGTCTCCGTGATCGTGTGGGTGGTTGGAGGATGCTCCAGTCGTGTTTGCTCCTTCTTTCCTGTTCGTGTCAAACATCTATTGTTGAGAGGAATGTTTTCGTGGCATCATTTTGCTTCCACAATCTCAAGCATTGGCGGTTACATGAGAAAAGTTTATTTCGATGTCTTTCCTGTCAACGTAATGGTTGCCTGTGTAAGGTATCATTTGTTTGTTTATTCGTTTGTCTGTCTGTCTGTCTCTTTGTTTGTTTATTCGTTTGTTTGTTGGTTTGTATGAGTTCAGGGAAGCACACTAACACAATAATGGCTATTTAGTACTGGGAAAAGATAAGACAGACAGACAGAAACAACAAATGGAGAGTAAAGATGTAGGACCTACCAGTGGCGCCCTCCAACCACCCGCGTTGTTTATCGAAACTTTTACGAAGCAAAAACCTACTGCATAGTGTATACAAACGGTGCTATACACACTGACAGAATTCCGAATAGGGTTAGATCATCAAATTTTTGGAGTTAGAAGTTAGGGCTCTCGGATGTCGTTCCTTATGCATCAAGTGAATATTGTTTCCAAACGTAAAGATCATCAAAATTAGCCATCAGGAATTGCTGAAAACCAGAACTTCTTCATATGAATAACCTGTTCACACATTAAAAACACTACTTATACTTTTAATTTTAATTTTTGAGGGAGAGGCATATTTGTTTGTTTGTTAGTTTGTTTTGTTTTGTTGGGAGGGGGGGGGG
>NW_004797273.1:3778763-3781094 GCF_000002075.1 Aplysia californica
CTCCCCATTTTTACACCCCACCCCCTTCATACCGACCTCCTGTCCCAGACCTCTGGTGAGTGAGTGGTCTCCCACTGTCAGGCAATCCTGGCCAATGACCACTTGACCACCGGGTGCACTCCTTGACCTTGGTCCAGAGCTGGACACAGGTTCTGGGATCCGTGTCAGTAATGAGCTATATCGGCCTGCAGGGGGGCGGGGTTGGAGAGGTAAGAGAGAGTTCTGTTGGCTGCAAGGGGGGATAAAAGAAAAGTAGAAGAAAAGACACACATGCCAGACTCTGTACAAGCCAAGGACGCATCTGGGAAACCATTCAGTCTAAAGGTTACAAGAAACTAATTGAGATTTTTTAAATTAATGTTTTCTATGAATATCATTTTGTTTATTGTGAGGTCTGAAATTTACACCATGGGAAAAGCCTCGGTGTAACTTTTTAATAGCATTCTCACTATGGCCACTCAAATCTGATGATTATATAGACCAAAAAAATCGTAAAGGTTCATATTATGAATATGAAGTGTAAACAGAGCTCATTCTACAATCATGGCAAAAAAGTGTAAAATAAAATACCACCTGAAAGCACTGTCCTGCAATGCTTCTAGACATGGCTGCACCCCCCCCCCCCCCTCTCCTTTTCCCCTTTTTCACCACACCCTTCAAAAAACGATCTTCACCATGAGCAGTTTCAACTAACTGGTTGAGAATGTTGAAGTTTACAGAATTCTATAACCTGTTTAACCCCTTCGTGACCCTTTATGATGCTAAGTCAATTAGTGCTCCACCTAGCACACTAAATTTTGAATCCTCAGGAATGAAGGGAGGCTCTCGATTTAGTGGTCGAATGCCTATAATAATTAGGTCAGGTTTGCAAATACAATAAACTGTCTAAAAGGAAAATAGTATGTCTTTGTACAAAAATAAAAGTATAGCTGAATTTGAATCTGCAGTTAGTTTTTACCAAGCACGTTACCAGAAAAAGTACCGTTCTACGAGTACAATCTATCGTTGCCCTAGAATTGCAAAGTTCTCTCCAGCCAATTACTAGTTTTGAAAAAATTTGACGAAAAAAAAAATGATTTTCACAAAATGTCAAGCTTTTTCGAAAGCAGTTATCTGATCTTGATTATAACGACTCCGAATAATCTCACGCTATTGATAGAGCTGATAGAACATAATAATATTATGGTCTCTGACCTCATGGTCTTAGTAACTCAAAACGTCCAAAAAATGTCAAATAGAACTTTGTAATTCTGAGGTAGCACTATGACGAACAGCGCTCGTGATGATAGTCTTCTCGCTTCGCAAGGCATGACGAACGTTGTTCATGAATTAATGATCACAGCAGCATCTTGCCGCCGCCCACACATACAAGCAAATGACTAACGACGTTCTCGTCAGATTAAATTCAGAAAAAAAAAGTTTGGGGGTGGGGGAGGGGGATGTGTGTCTCTGCTCGGGTACTGTAAACTGTAAGAAAAAAAATACTTTTTTTTTCACACTTTCAGCCGAGCTCTATTGATACAAACAATCATTGTTTTGGGCTGTATTAGTCTAATTTTCGTAAATAACGTACAACAACGACATAGGTTATGTTTAATCAAAGCAGACTCAAACCATGTCATCCCCTATAAGATGGTCTACCACCATGTACAAGAAAATGTTCATACTTTATTAACCGTCGATCTTTTTAATGAACAACTATATCAAACCAACATTCCGGTAGTTATAACGAGATAAAATGGCTCCCCGTTTTTCATTTTCGCTTTGACTTCTAAAGTTTGGATTCTGTTAGGATTTATCTGAACTTCACGATACTTTGATTCATATAATTCAAAAATATAAGAAAAGAGGAGAAAAAAAATTGGAGCTGCCGGGTATCGATCCCGGTACCTCTCACATGCTAAGCGAGCGCTCTACCACTTGAGCTACAGCCCCATGATGGGTAGACAGTGTTGGATGATGAGAAGATATTATCTAATACGGGGTGCCCACTACGCTGGAACGGGCCGATTGCCCGACTCCGTCGCCTCAAAAACAAAATACATCATAACACACATACATGTTAGTGTTTGTTTTCAGTTTCAGGCCGATCCCATTTGTATTGGGCACCCCGTATTAGGCTACTCATTTTGATGTATTGTAAGGTGTGTTTGGGCCTGACGGTAGTTGGAACCGACTGTCTTTTTATTTATTTATTTATTTATTTATTTGGTGTGTTTATTAGTTTCAGTTACCCATTTTGTAGCCTACAGGTTTTTGTTAGTTGTTATTGTTTTGTTGCTGTGTAGTTGTTTTGTTGGGGGTTTTTTTGTTGTTGTTGCTTTGTTTTTG
>NW_004797273.1:3782568-3784505 GCF_000002075.1 Aplysia californica
TAATAATAATAATAATAATAATAATAATAATAATAATAATAAACAGCACAAGAAAACACAGGCAAAGAAATAAGGATGGAAGAGCAACTGTTTGCATGGAGTCCTCCCTCTATTATTACATACAAAAAACAACCACAGAGACCGAAATGGTTTGGCCACCTACTGCGAATGTCTCCTAGTCAGCCAGCCACGAGAGGCTTTTAACGCCAAGTAGTCCTACTCAGGCTACAGAGAAAGAGGTAGGCAACGCGAAACATGGATTGTGGGAGTCAACGAAACCCTGAGAAACTACAACGTCTCAATTGGAAGAGCTGCTTAGCTGGCCCAGCGTAGAAAACTGCATCTTTCTTCGACCTTCCAAGGCAACACGGAATGAAAAAGTAATAATTTAGTAAGTAATAATTATAATAATTATTACATATGTCTGGGAATAGTGATCATTTTAAAAGGTTACAATGCAATACGTTGACCAAAAAAAAAAAATGATTGTGAAATGAACTCATATTTTACATCAAGGAACAAAAAATTGGAGCTGCCGGGTATCGATCCCGGTACCTCTCACATGCTAAGCGAGCGCTCTACCACTTGAGCTACAGCCCCTGATGACCACAGTACACTGTAGAACAATTGCATTAGTATACAGAAAGCACCCCGTGGACTGAAAGTGAAAGTGAAAGAGCATATAGTTTGTTGTTTAGATCAAGAAATAATATTATAATAATACAAGTATCAAACAATAATTATATCTAGAATTTGAATATGTACAAGAAAATGTAAAGAAGAATAAACATCAACTTCATTACAGCAATAAGGAGTTGTTGTTGTTTTGTTACTCTTTTTGGGTTGTTGTTGTTTGTTTGTTGTTGTTTTTTGGGTGTGTTTTTTTTTTTTCGGGGTTTGTTTTTTGTTTTGTTTTTCTCTTTTCTTCATAAATGATATTATAGATCACTTCAATTGTAAGAAAGTCAATGGGAGAAGCGATGAGGCGTCGTGGTTTCTGTCTGTCTGCTGGGATGTTGTAACTCTCTCAATCTCAACCCATGGATTGGCCTTGGCTGAAAGGCAAGATCGAAGCAGCCCGCCTCTTAAATGTTTTAAAATGTGTCGATGGGGACGTAAAGCATCTGCAATTTTTGCTTTGTCAGCATTGCCTAAGATAAAGATGTCAGTGCGCTCCAAGGCCAAGCTACAAATGATAAGACAAACTATGAGACAAAAATAAATACAGGTCCTTGGCGTACTTTTTTCAACTGTATAAGATGGTCAGAAAATAAAATGAAAACAAGTTATCGCCAGTTAGGAGTTTTGACGACTGCACAAGTTGCATGTATTTTTATACTTTGTATCCTTTTTTTTTTAAGAAAAAAAAAATTGGAGCTGCCGGGTATCGATCCCGGTACCTCTCACATGCTAAGCGAGCGCTCTACCACTTGAGCTACAGCCCCTGCTGGTCTCTGACAGTCGTCGAAGAAGCCAAAGCGTAGACCGAGTTTTGGTTTGGTTTGGGGAACTTCAGGAAAAAACATTTAAAGTCAGATGTGTTGTTGTATTATATCTATCACATAAGTCACTGCTACACCATGGTACACTTATGCTTCCCTTTCTCAATCCCACCGCTGTCACAATTTAGTTGCATGCTAATGAATCTTGTATAGCCTAAGCAGCCTATAAATAAACACGTGTGGACTGTTGAGGCAAGTCTGCTGACAAGGCAAAACTAGTCTGTTTATTCTTTATAAGTATGCAAGCATTCATTTGTTAATGCTTTTTAATTAACTCTATGGATATGCTATAGGCCTATATTGAACTTCACATCAGATCGTTGTTTTGTTTGGGTAGGGAGGGGTGGGGGGTGTATGTGTGTGTGTGTATGTGTGTGTGTGAGTGTGTGTGTGTATGAATGTGTGTGTGTGTTTGTGTGTGTGTGTGTGTGTGTG
>NW_004797273.1:3785158-3787484 GCF_000002075.1 Aplysia californica
CTCTCTCTCTCTCTCTCTCTCTCTCTCTCTCTCTCTCTCTCTCTCTCTCTCGCAAAGAAAAAACAAACAAACAAACAAAAACAACCAAATCAAACAAACATAGGATGCTGTCAAGCAAAAAATACACCTATATATCCAAAAGGAGTCACCGGTCTCGCCAGCCCATACACTTTGATTTTCTTTTCTAGCAAGAACGCACGATAGGTCTATAACAGCACACATTTGCCACTCTCTCTCTCTTTCACAAGTTTTGTTAGGGTTTTTTTTCTTTCAGATTCAATGATAAAATAAATTACGTAAATCCTTGCAGAACAATTTTATTAACAGCAAAAAGTCATCAAAAATTATATAGATTTATAAAATAAAAACAAAAAAATTATAGGTCCTACCGAGATTTGAACTCGGATCGCTGGATTCAGAGTCCAGAGTGCTAACCATTACACCATAGGACCTGTTGAAGGCTTCGTCCGCGAGAACGTTCAATCTCACACAGCGCTGCGGGGTCTGATGCTGCTTTGTGATTGGTTGGAATGATCGCCCAGTGAGAGAGGAGCTTGTTCGCAACCAGGGAAGCAGTCACGTTTGGCTAGCCCAAGGCGTTGTTCTGCTCTGAATGTGTTCGTAGGTGAAGTTTGATGAAGTTTGATCTAGAATCTAGATCTAGATCTAGTCTAGTTTTTCTTATGTTTTGTGTTAGTTTTTTTAAAGTTTTTTTTTTGTTGTTTCTGTTTGTTCTTTTGTAACTGTTACTGTTGCTGTTTTGTTATCGTTCAGTAGATCTAGGCTAACTTATTTCTATTTTAAATTTTATCATTTCAGCCTTTGGATAGAGTCGAAGAGATCTGAAAAACTTGCAAAGTAGATAGACGTGGCGAAGAAAGAAGTAAACCACTCCGGCAACATCAGCAGTAAACCCACGTGTGCGCGCGTTCAGGGTTTGGTGAACCATGCGGTGTCGTAGCAAGCCGCCCGACTCGTCCTTCAACGTTCATTACCACAAATACAAGTTTAGACATTGATAGATCGAAACCATTATAATAAGCTAAGGACCTAGGCCTGTTATTATATTAAAGCCTAGACCAAGTATGTAGATCTATGCCTACTTTTAAATTACTTTTTGTTTTCAGTAGCCTTTGAACAGCTGGTCCCATGGTGTAATGGTTAGCACTCTGGACTCTGAATCCAGCGATCCGAGTTCAAATCTCGGTGGGACCTTACTTTTTTTTATATTCCTTTTCATATTTTTCGGTTTTGTTTACCTGTCTTAAGACATTTTATTTGTTTTTCTTCTGTGGTCGCCTAAATTAAGGCACATTTCAAAGATAATTTCCCGCTGCGTGTAGATCACAATCAGCGTGTAGATCACAATAGAGTGAATTGTACCTTTCTTTCTTTTTTTTTAAATACCTGTACTTAAGACAGCTTCAGTAAATCCTACTGACTAATACCTGTACCAGGTCCCATGGTGTAATGGTTAGCACTCTGGACTTTGAATCCAGCGATCCGAGTTCAAATCTCGGTGGGACCTCTGATAGCTTAATTTTTTATTTTTAAAAATTAAGATCCACACCTGCCTGTAAAGGTTTGATCATTCTACTTCTTACTTTTCTTTCGTCACAAAAATCAACTCATTTGAAGATAACTTCCCGTTTTGTGTACGAGAAAAGAAGAAAATTATACTTATAAAAGAGTTAGCTTTACTTTTTTTTAAACATGTATTTCAGACAGCTTCAGATAAGCCAGTGAACGAATTGTTTATCTACCAGGTCCCATGGTGTAATGGTTAGCACTCTGGACTTTGAATCCAGCGATCCGAGTTCAAATCTCGGTGGGACCTCACTTTTTTTTCTTCGGTTTTTTAAAAAATATTTTTCCTCTGTTGTTTCGGGGTTGTTGTTTTCTGTGGTTATGAACGTTTATCTATAATTTATTTTGTTGTTGTTGTGGGAGGCAGGGGTAGAAGTGATAAAACAAGAATTTTCTTTAAGCTTAGTCCTCAAAGTTTCTCAAATTATTAAACCAGCATTTAGTTCAACGTATGACAGTGTCGTCGAGTTCAGAAGACCCTTAAAGTCAGTGATTTTTTGCACCAGACCCAGTTATTTGTAACTTACTCTATTTGGATTTAGAAAGAATGAAGGAATTCGAAACGTGGAAAATACCTTAATTCGCGTTGGTTTCCTGTGTAAAAGTAAAAAAATCATATTTAAAAAAATATATAATTATATTATTTCTCTGATCATTCTACTCCACTCACCTTTTTACAACTTAACATTTATATATTATAATATTCCCTCTACCCTTCGCACCCCCCTCCCCTTTTTTC
>NW_004797273.1:3788823-3789970 GCF_000002075.1 Aplysia californica
GGAGGAGGAGGAGGAGGAGGAGGAGGAGAAGGAGGAGGAGGGAGAATAGGTGGTAGAGTAAGAGGGGGAAGAGAAAGAGGAAGAAAAGACGAAGGAGGATAAAGAGAGTGGCATTTTCTATTGACACGGAGATAATAGTCAATCTTATCACAATGCTAGGATTTTGCTAAGAAGAATTTACAATACCAGAAACAGTGGAAAATAATATTGATATAATTTTGTAGAAAGTCGGTCGTTGTCCGTCTCCTAGAGACCTATGGTGATGACAAGGTCTTGGTAAATAAAATGAACTGATGGTAAAAGAAATAAAAGCACTTTACGTGCATTTTTCTCACTTTTCCCTTGTAGGAAAGGGTACTCTGCAATAAACAGCAAAGTTCTTGTCAATTTGTTACTGTTTTAGCGCGTGTAATCAGCAGCTTGCATTGTATGCCTTCTACTTCTGGGAAGCCGAGAAAGTTTCTGAGTTGTGATCTAGGGGCTGATGAGGTGACAGCAGTAGCTGTAAAAAGCCTTGAGCGTGCTGTAGAGCGTTGATATGCGTACTATTAAGACGCAACTATTGTTATTTTAAATATATACAAATTGATGGATGGATTTCCATGTGAATAGATTCGCGTAGGAAAGCATGAATAAGTGTGCAGATAGCAAAAATATCTGAATAGGAGGATTTGCTGACAAATGGATAAAAGGATTATGGAAAAAATATAATACGTGCATGTATGGGGATGAACGGATAGATGGACGAAAGAAAGAACGTCAATGAATTCTATAATACAAAGATAGACCGAGGTGGGGAGATAGATTTAATCTGCTTTTCGATAGATGGAATAATGAATAAAAGAAAGTATATGGATGTTATCGATCTCTGAACTTTAAAACATATAGTTGAAATTGCCAATTGTACAGCTGGCACGGAAGAACAACGTGAGAATGCGACCACAATTTAACATAACATCGTAACAATGACAAAGTTTATGGATGTCAATATTAGAAATTCGTACGCATTTGTAACCATAATTTTAGCTTAATATATTATGTACTTTTTCTTTCTTTTTTTTCCTTTTTTAATTTTAGTTTTGTTTCTCTCTCTCTGTCTCTCTCTCTCTCTCTCTCTCTCTCTCTCTCTCTCTCTCTCTCTCTCTCT
>NW_004797273.1:3790548-3791664 GCF_000002075.1 Aplysia californica
TGTGTATTTGAACGAGTGACTGGGTGTCTGAAAAGAGATGAGGATATTGGGAAAAAAGAAAGGGAAAGGAGAAAAAAAGATGGGAAGGGGGTGAGGAGGAAATTGACAGATAGAAGACTTCTTGAGGCAAGAAGATGATGACAACGAGTGAGCGAAGAAAGAGGCGAAGCCTAGGGGGGTCGTCATTACCCCCCTCGCGTCCTCCAGAAGGAGGAGAAGGGGAGAGAAGGAGGGACGAAGGGGAACAAAAGACAGAACTGTTCGCAATCCTCGTCAGACACAGATAGCCTCATTACCGCAACCAGTCGAGGACCCTCGTGTGTCTTGTTTCGTTTAAAATTTTCCACGGGTTCCGCATTTTGACAAAAAGGGAAAGAAGAGTTCTTCTTCCTCTTCCTCGCGTTTTCTACCTCCTAATTAAAAGAAGGCCACCGAGTGTTCGCACACACCCGCTGTTTTCCACCAAGTTGCAGGTGCCGTTAGGATGAAACACGCCCATGATTGTTTTAGAACGAACCGAGCTGCAAATACTTGAGATTTGGGCTGGGTTTTGTCATATTTCGTCATGAGGGCCCGCGGGAGATTTTCCAACGGAACTCTTCAGTTCTGAAGGACACAAGAAGTGATAACGAGGGAAGTTGTGTTTCATTGTGACCAGGGAAGAAAAGAAACGAGTTTGGTTGGTGGATGGTGGTGCAGGGATGACACAGAGAGAGAGAGAGACAGGAAGAAGATGGAACGAGAGAGAGAGAGAGAGAGAGAGAGAGAGAGAGAGAGAGAGAGAGAGCATTGGGGGCGGGGAGAGGGAGACGATAAATTCAATTGATGAAGAGTAACGGAGGAGAACAATACTATGGAAGTGAAGCCTTCCCTAATAATTAAAATCGAGGGGGAAAAAGAACTCTGAGAAAATAATACTTCTGTTTGCATGAATGTGACCCCTTCATATCTCCCGATACATGATATTTTCCCTAACAAAAGAGACAGCACAAACATAAAGAATCAGATTAAGAAGAAAAAAGAAACAAATGCGTCAACAGCCGTGCATTCCGTTTTTATCTGCACTACGAATCAAAACGAATATGACGGTTGAGTTTACCAAATAGAGTGCTGGGG
>NW_004797273.1:3793932-3796266 GCF_000002075.1 Aplysia californica
TGTCTATCTATCTATCTATCTATCTATCTATCTATCTATCTATCTATCTATCTATCTATCTATCTATCTATCGATCTGTCTGTCTGTCTGTTTATCTGTCTGTCTGTCTGTCTACGAATATATTAAAAGAGAGAATGAGAATGTAGAGAAAGCGGGATTTCCACAAACAGTTGAGAACAATAAATTATTATAGTCTCTGTAAGTCACTTAACGTTATCATGTCCCTCCCGTGGTTTGGATGAAAATATTTTGGTCCAGAATTAATAGGCGCTATGTAAACAAACCACTGTAGTATCGGAAGGTCATTTCGACCAATGAAAATGGATAAACAAACATGTCATGTGAGCAAGAAAAAACGGCAAGCAAACTTAGTGGTTGATAACATTTTTCACCTCTTCCTATTTTTTCTAGTAAAAGTGTGCTTGGCAGTTATGAGCTTTGCCATTTACTGCGACATCATAACACTCTCCAAGCTTCTAGAAAACACGAGTAATTGGGCCTTCAGTTTTCTCACTACTATATAACTGTAATACGCCCTTTTGGAAAGACAGAGGACTAAATGCATTTCCGAGAACAGAAATTCAAACAGCTCACTTAGTTTTCACAAGACAATATTTTATAACAAAGACAATACAGTGCACGAAACGTCTTACCATCCCCACATGTAGGATTACGAAAGCATGAGTTTTTGTCCATTTTCTGTGCCGGGACCATTTCGGTCAGTATGTCTTCAACGCGGAAACCCAACCCATCCCAACGGACAATTTATTCTGAACTGTCCATCTCTGTCCTGCCACAATCCCCTGTGCTACCGCTGACCCTTGTGACAGCTAGTCAACAACATTCGTCCAACGTGAACGGCGAGTAATCGCTTTAATCTTCGAGTTGTCAGACAATTCACACCCCTATTTCCCAAATTGACAAAGTCTGAAGTTCATGAAAACGCCGAATGGAAACTATGGTTGCACTCGAGAGCTCACGCAAAACCCGCGCATATGTTGTGATTCTTCGCATTATCTAGGTTGCCACGAGTACTCGTAGCCGGTTGTAGCTCTGAGTTGGAGAGGGACAACCGGGGTATGAATTGCCGTATCAGGGGCGCGTTACTAACGGTTTTAGCAGACCGCTATCTGAACCGGAAGCGATAAGACGAGAGAATGTTGACAGTGGCCGATCGCCGTAGGAAACCGTCGATTACCGTCGCTTCCCGAAACACTCCAGCTCTGTCCCTCCTCGATGTTCCAACAGCGGAGGTCGGGGATTGAGATAATGTATTAGAGAAAGAGAAAGAGAAGGAGAAAGAGAAAGAAAGAGAAAAAGAACGAGAGTTAAAGAGAAGGAGAAAAGGTAGGGCATGGGAGAAGTGTGAGTGTACACACAGAAGACAGGAAAGCCGGAAGTATAGCATTAAGGTTACGGTTATGAAATGTAGGTTAAATGAAGATCGGCGAGGAGATTCGTCCTTGAACTTGATGTGTCTGCTAAATGTGGCAGATTGCACCGCTCAATGTTCAGACCCTTGAATTAAAATAGAACGTTTATCTCAGAGCGGTGTTTTTCATGGCCAGCGCCCATTTTTGCCACCTTCATGAGGATAACATCTTCTTACCGCTCATCTATTCTTAATTATTACAAGTTCCTTCCTGATTTAGTGCTTCTCAGATCGTCTAATAAAATTGTGAATTTAGACGTGGAGATGTCTAACGTTCCCTTGACCCTTCTTTTTGTGTTTTTCACTCTCTTGTAACACCTTTAATCTTCGGCACTTATATGTCCTTAGTGTGTTGCAAGTGCTGTAAAACTCTTACTAAAACTTTTTTTAAAAACGCTTTCAACATATGCATGTATTGGAGATTTCAGACGCAGAGAGAAAATCATCTAAATAGTGTCCTTTGGAGCGTACCAATTTCCACACATGTATAAGTGTGGAACGTAATGTTGTAATGCCAGTCTAAGAGAACGCTGAGACAAATTCAAAGAGATGTGAAGAGTCGCAGATAAAGAATCCGGTGAGATTTGTAGGTAGGCTTGTAGGCTCAGACAGGGGAACCCCAGATTACGAGGTAAGCATTTTAACAACCATCGTAGTATGCTAATCCTCCTCAGCCTGTTCACACACTGTCAGAAAAAGGGGAATAGTGGTAACAATTATTGAACAAAAGGGCGGCGAAAAGGTTGTTACAAATTATCACAATTAAATATGAAAACAAACGTAACAAGCATTACCAACTTTCTGTTTGACGTTGTCTTAATTGGCAAATAAGACACTTGAAATGCTCATTGTACATGCAACACTGGTTCAAATCAGTGTCCTTGGGGAAGGGGAGGGGGGAG
>NW_004797273.1:3799264-3800758 GCF_000002075.1 Aplysia californica
AAAGAGAGAGAGAGAGAGAGAGAGAGAGAGAGAGAGAGAGAGAGAGAGAGAGAGAGAGAGCTACAATAAGATAGGCGTTCCTTGGACGTTAATAGGGGCAAGGTTATTTTGAATCGGGGGTGTTAAGGGGAAGGGGAGGGGAGGGTGTTCTTTTACTTTACCTTAGACAGCTACCTAATCTTTTTCTGTTTTCGCCGTTGCTGTTGATGTTACAGTCGCCATTACTGTTGTTTTTGCTGTTGGCATTATTGTGGTTGTTGTGGTCCGCTAAATCCTTGCTTGATTAATGCTGCTGTCCGTTGGGGTGGCAGCGGTGCTGATTGTGTGGCTGTCGTAGCTTGTATTGTCACTGTCGCTGTTCTTCTTGTTGTTGTTGCTGTTGTTGTTGTTGTTGTTGTTGTTGTTGTTGTTTGTTGTTGTTGTTGTTGTTGTTGTTGTGCCTAGAATGCTTTCATTAATGCTTTCGTTAATGCTGCAGTTTTCCCTAATACAACTGTTTATTGTTGTTGTTGCTGCTGCTGCTGTTTTGCTGTTGTTGTTGTTGTTGTTGTTGTTGTTGTTATTGTTGTTGTTGTTGTTGTTGTTGTTGTTGTTGTTGTCATTCTTGTTGTTATCCCTCAAACGTAGCACATGTAAACTGACATCCAGTCCCAGTCGGCTAAAAAACAATTTATAACTCTTTGATCACGTATCTTATTTTAGCTTGACCATACCAAACACCTGGAACAATCAACACAGTATCCCCCCACCCAACTCCATCCACTCCCCCATCCCCCACCCAGCAATACAATTTGAAGGCTTTCATGCCCCCCTTTGCACCCTCCTCTAGCCTCTTTCTGCAGCCTTTCTAGAGCTACTCCTTGGCTCCTTCTTACTGCTGTCTTTCAGCTACATCCCTGATCTTAGGGTAGGTAACACTTAACACCTAGCTTTCTCGGATAAGGGCGTTAAAATCTCGGAGTTCCCGCATACAAGATATACATGTTAAAGATCCCTTGATGGTACATTTTTTTTAAAAATCGATAAGACTATACTTCGACCGCCACCCGGACAAAATTCAAAATTAATTCCTGCCATACTGAAAAAGCCTCCAAAACTGACTCTTAGAAGAAGTCGGAATAACATGTTCCAACAACTTAACGACTGCGTAATTATTGGTCGTATGTTTAAGTCCTTCGTCTAAAGAGATCTAAAAGTATTCTGTATTAAAAGAGACATCAATACCATACAATACTTTTGTCTCAGCGTCAAGGTGTGACGACAAAGGTGTGATTTAATGACGTATCCACTTCCGGGGTGGTCGCTCGAGGGGGAAAAAAGGGGGAGCCACCCACGAGATCAGATTGCTTCAGGATCTGGCGGAAATCGTTCACACACCATTAAACGTATGGGGAAGGCAAAGGGGCCATATCTTTCTTTGATGTTATTTAAACAACGAGTTTACTCTCTCTCTCTCTCTCTCTCTCTCTCTCTCTCTCTCTCTCTCTCTCTCAC
>NW_004797273.1:3801724-3803288 GCF_000002075.1 Aplysia californica
GGGGGGTGTCTTCTTGAATTTTACTTTTTCACTGTACTGAAGTGCAAGTCTTGGAAGCTTATGTTTGTTTATAAAAAAAAAATTAAACTTGAAAGTCGATGACATTTATAATAATAAAAATAATATTGTTCATGGGGTTGGCTGGTTCACCTCGTCTGTGTCAAAAGTGGGATAAGACATCTCACAGCAAAAAGATGGAAACACTTGACAAAATGCGTTCCCATGTGCAAACCGAACTCTTACTTTTTACTTGTAAGAATAATAAACAGGGCTTTCCATTACACCATAGACGCCGATGCACACTCGATTTTTAGAATAAAGAAACAATCAAAAGAATCAGCGCTTTTGTTACCATTGCCAATGTAGACTGTCTTGCTGGTCAGACTAAAGGCGTGCCACTACCAGGTGTCAATGAAACTAAGTTCAACAATTATAGTGCAGTCAAAAATTCGTCACTCAACTTACTGTCAAACCTCCCCTAATCTACAGAGCATCTCAACAACAACAACAACAACAACAACAACAACAACAACAACAACAACAACTACAACGACAACAACAACAAAACAACAACAAGAACAGCAACAACAGTGACGACAACAACAACAACAACAACAACAACAACAACAACAACTATGACAACAACAACAACGATAACAATGACAACAATGACAACAATGACAACAACAACAACAACAACAACAACAACAACAGCAACAACAAAAACAACAACAACAATGACAACGACAATGATGACAACGACGACAACGGGGACAACTAATTCAACGTTCAGTCACTTCCATCTAATCTCTCAACGTTTTCTCCTCTAGAAGGCTCAGCCTTAAGGACCGTACAGCAAATTCCACCGATGTCACCCGGCCTGACAGATCTGAACCCAGAAACCTTTGTTCTTCTCATCTTCTCATCCGATGCGAGAATTTCGGAAACTCTAATCTCGCGCTATCCCCTGTCCAAATAAACACACGCGCAGCTCAACCGTGACGTCACACCATGCACGCGCAGGAATATGGCAGAGCCAACAGACTCGCGTGTCCGAACTACTTGAAGAACATCCGCTATTTTAGTTTCTAATGGATTACGAACGGACACAATAAATATCGCAGATAATTCTTTTATGAACATTGGCAGGGTGGAAAGTTGTCTTCATGTGTCCTCTAGCTGCCGAGAACAATGAGGGTGCTACAGCATAGCAGCTTCTCGCGTCGTCACGAGAAGAAGACAGTTTGACAGTTGGTTGCATAATGATAACACAAAGTTAGGTCAATGTTTTTCTTCGGTTACTGCGCTGCCGGCAGGTGAATAGGCTCGCTGCTCCCACTGAATGCCTTCCTTCATGGCCTGGTGATAATTCTGTTCACTATAAACGGGATCGTATTGAGTATTTTTGACTGTTGACGTAAAGTGTCAAGTGTCCTGTACCATATTATTTTAATGTTACCAGAGCGACCGCGGCTGACTCCAGTGTGTGCGTGTGTGTGTATGTGTGTGTGTTTTTTTGTGTGTGCGCGCGCGCGCGCGTGTGTGTGTGTGTGTGTGTGTGTGT
>NW_004797273.1:3804748-3806903 GCF_000002075.1 Aplysia californica
TTGGGGGGTTGTTGTTGTTGTAGTTGTTGTTGTTGTTGTTGTTGTTGTTTTTGCAGCTGCTGCTGTTGTTTCTTTTGCTGTTATTGTTGTTGTTGTTGTTGTTGTTGATGATGATGATGATGATCATGATCATGATGATCATGATCATGATCATGATGATGATGATGATCATGATGATCATGATCATGATCATGATGATGATCATGATCATGATGATGATCATGACGTGATGATGATGATGCTATTGTTGTTGTTGTTGTTGTTGATATTTTTTTAAAGAAGAGAACACTTTATTTTTTTAATGCAACTGCGATCAGTATCTGGATGGCTCCATGGAAGATTTGAAACGAGATCGCGTACATTAATCCAACGTCAAACGACTTGCTTTTTCGTTCAACGATAGATAGATAGATAGATAGATAGATAGATAGATAGATAGATAGATAGATAGATAGATAGATAGATAGATAGATAGATAGATAGATAGATAGATTTTTCAATTCCATTGCTCTTTTCTTAAACTGATGTGCAGCAACATTCATATTATGAAGAGGTCAAATTCGTGTTTCTGATTTGTGTATCACGGTCTGAGATGTGCCGCAGTGTTGTCTATCTTCTACTGGTGTCGCTACCCTAGACTTACAAAGTTTGTATCTGCTCAGTACCTTGTCTCGGGAAATTTGACGTTAAAATTTTTGAGTTTCACATGCCAAGCTTTTTCGAATTGATTTCTTTGAATATCTTGATAACGACTGCGAATGATCTTACAATTTTGATAGAGCCGGTAGAACATTTCGCTACTTAAGAATTACCAAGTTCTATCTCACATTTTGGCCGTTTTGAGTTACTAAGACCATGAGTTCAGAAAGCAAACGCTTAATCTGTTCTATCAAAAAAAAAGTTATTATCAAGCTGCGGAGCTGGCCTACCATAGAAAACTGCATCTCCCCTCGACTCTTAACGGCAACAGAGCATGAAAAAGTAAAGTAAGTAAAGTAAGTATCAAGATATTCAAAGAATTGCATTTTTAAAAGCTTCACATATTGTGAAAACCAAAAATACGTACGTCAATTTTCTCAAAACTTTGTAGGCTACTGAGCAGATAGAACTTTGTAAATCTGGGGTAGCGACTTGGTTTCTGACCTCATGGTCTTAGTAGCTCAGAACAGCCAAACGTGTCAGATGGAACTCTTTGCAATTTTGAGGTAGCGAAATCTCTGTTCTGAGCACTTTAAAACAGTACCATAGCTTTGTTAATTTAAAATGACTTTAAAATTATTTTTTTTAAATCGATCTCTGAAACTGAAACACA
The DNA here is from genome assembly GCF_000002075.1 of Aplysia californica. Lineage (NCBI taxonomy): Eukaryota > Metazoa > Mollusca > Gastropoda > Aplysiida > Aplysiidae > Aplysia > Aplysia californica. The sequence goes on from NW_004797273.1 coordinate 3,806,061, forward strand.
GCAAAATGCATACTATGAAGTGTGCAAATCCGAGTTTCTGATTTGGGTTTTGTAGTTCAAATTGTGTATCGTAGCATTATCTTTGATCTACTGTTGATCGGACATATCGCTACATCAGAATGATAAAACTCTGTCTGACATTTTTGGCTGTTTTGAGTTACTACAACCATGAGGTCAGAAATTTATCTGTTCTACCAAAATTGTAAGATTCTTCGGAGTGGTTATCAAGATATTCAAACAAATAATTGCATTTTTAAAAGCTTGACAAGGTAAGAAGCTCAAAAATTTTACGTCAAAATTCTAAAAACTAGCTATTCTTTTTGTTTTACTAGAGGTTTTATGGCGCTCGCAGCTGCATAAGGTAATACGAGCGCCAGAAGATTAGAGGTGTTACAAGAGAGTAACAAACAAAGAAGAAGGGGGGATAAGGACGATAGATGTTTGATAGGAAAGATGGAGCAAACCACACCAGAGCACCCACCAACCACCCGCAAACTAGCTATTGAGCAGATAGAACTTTGTAAATCTGAGGTCGAAAATTGCGTCCGCTATAAGTCTTTAAAGAGTTACCATATTGCTCCAAGGGTGACAAGGTGATGTTTTCCTGTGTTCCTCTCAAGAGCGCTTCATGTCATGAAGCAACCTGCTGCCATCCACAATTCTCTCTCTCTCGGGGCTCGTTCACAGTGATGAATGTGACAGCATGCTCAAGCTGCTTCCTCGCGTAATGTAACCGACCCTCAGGAGTCTCACGGGGAAAGGTAGATGGGTCTCCAATAATCATTTTTCAACAAATTAATTTAGTGAGTATTAGAAAATATAATTAGGTCTTATGTATATATA
>NW_004797273.1:3807045-3808646 GCF_000002075.1 Aplysia californica
TGTGTGTGTGTGTGTGTGTGTGTGTGTGTGTGTGTGTGTGTGCTGTTTTATTTCCATTTAGAAAATGAAATATACGTTTTCATTTCAATTGCTGCTACGTTTAGGTGTGTTGTGGTCATGATATTTAGAACGTTAGTCCCAATGACTAGATAAGTTTATTATGTATTTTATTCGTTAACGAACTCCAATAATACTCCCTTGCCCCACTCTCCGGTCCCCTTTTCCCTCTCCTCTTTACTAAGCCCAGTTTTCAGGGATTAATTTAGTACCCATGCAATCGGGTGATATGGTGAAGTAGGTTCCAAACTTGGTCAGTCAAATGGGAGGGCCAGATTCAAAGCCGAGAGGGGTGGATGTCTAGACTCTCGGATGGAATGTGCATTCCTATCCGAGAGTTGCTAAATTGGTATGTGTACAGCATCAAACTTCAACAACAACAACAACAACAACAATAACAACAACAACAACAACAGCAAAAAACAACAACAACAGCAAAATAGCAACAACAGCAACAACAACAGGAACAGCAACAACACCATCATCCAACTAAAGTCTGGTTGCACTGGTAGCATGGTCACGTGATGTAATCCCCAAGATTTACGGGTCAAACTGGGGTCACACAAGATGGATGCAGATAATAAATTCCGGAAGGTTCCCAGGGCCAGATCTGGACACCTCCACACAAGACTGGGGCTTGGTCCGTCTCGCATGCAAATACCCCAGACACACCAGGTCATATTTCAACACAGTCAGACATTATCAAACTGCATGACCTAATTCTGCAACAGACACCGATTGCCATGCATCACACTGTGGACAAGGTCGTGGAAATCAAACATTCTTTATAGTAGGACTTTGTAGAGAAGGGGTCAAACGAAACCGAAGGCTGGCCAACTCGCTGGTAGTTCGGGATCTAGTAGGAGGTTGGGGCGACCGTATATCTGTCGTGCCAAACTCCCCAAGACAGAAGCTCAGTGACGGCGTTTCGAGGTAGCGAGCAGGACTTAGACAACAAAGCGCTGACATACGCTGTAAATTGTTATGTTCTAGCCTACTACTTACGCAACACTTTCCCCGCATTCTCGATACCCAACCGACGGGAAATGTAAAGTATGGTTAAAAGTTGTGTTTTTTTATTGTTACAGATATGAGGATCGATTGCCGACGTAAAACGTGTCTTCACTACAATCTTACCGAGGAACATAGTTGAAAAGATTTTTTTTAAAGACGCGAACAAGGGTTACAAATTTGCTGTATAACACGCTGCTAGAGGAACTAATATGCACTAAGAGATTATCAAAAATTGAGATGAGGACGTCAATATCTCGGATTGAGAAATGACATATTATGAACCGACTCGTAACTACGTTTTTCTTTTGCAACCTATCAAAGGAACAGGTGTGTCGTAAGCTCATTCGACGTCATACTGTCATATTGGAATGCATTGTAGGTGATCCTGTTTCGGTTCCAAACAAATTGTTTGGCGGGGAATGTGTGGGCTGTGCCTTAACGCCTTAATCGTTTGAAGTTTGAATTGGAAAAAAAAAATACCCAGCTTGATATTTTACTTTTTCCCCTTATTTTTGGCCGGGTGGGGGGGG
>NW_004797273.1:3808746-3809945 GCF_000002075.1 Aplysia californica
GGGCGCTTAATCAGCTCAACAACACCAGTAATAAAAAATAATATGCATTTGATGATGTACGTGCTTTCCTCGTTTCATCCTCTTTGGTTTCTTTGTATATGGCGTGTTTGGTGGTGTTTGAAGAAGGCCTGGCCTGCACTTGTATGGGTTGCAGAGTGTGCGTTTGCTTGATTTATTTTGATTTGTGGGATTTTTTTTTCACCCAGCTTAATATTCCTGTTTTTTGGTCGAAACTGGCATGCCGACCAACACCAGGCTATAAATAACTCTTACATCTCATGGAGTCTACAATTCCTTTATTTCTGAGATCATGCCGTATCGAAAAACCTAAAGAGTGTGAGTACGTAAGAAGACAGTTGCTGAGAGCGATATATTTCCTTGTTATAAACAGTATGACGAACGCAGAGAGCCCATTATTGTGTTGCGGCGTGGTAGAATCAGGCGCTCGTCAATTTTTGGACATTTGGAGTTATTGCTATCATATTAAAGTGCAATTTTTTTCTTAAAATAGGTGAGAGAATATTGATATATCTTGCCCAGAAGTAGTCGAGAAAAAATGTGCAATGTAAGAAGGCGGGAGTTAGTTGCTTTTACAGGAGAAATTACAGCGAAAATGGCCATCAAAACCTTGTGTCTTTTAAATCGGAATACTCGACCTCGCTCTACAAAACAACATTTTTTTCGGCTTTAAACAACATTATTTTCCAGAGAAATTCTCCTTAAAATCTGTTCTTTAATGAACAGAGAATGGTTCTGTGCAATAACAAGACAAACAAAACAAAACAAAACAAAGAACAATTCTATAGAAATCGCCTGACAGTCCGGAAAAAATTCATTCCTGCATTACCCAAAATTTGACGAACGCATGATTCCACCGTGCTGACCCACAATACGTTTGTAGAGAATAAAGAGTAAAAGCATTTATCGAAAACTAATATTTTTGTTGATTTTCACCATTGTTTACTCTTTTCCTACGATTCTGTTATAGGCCTACAATGAATGAGTTTGTTCCCTTGTCCATTTTATTGTTTGTCAATGTCACTTCAGGTGATGTGTGCGATTTTTGTTTTATTGCACTTCTATATTCTATTTATATGTGTTTCTATTTCCTTAAGGAGTTGGGGGAATTATGGGTTGTTGTTTTTTCTTGCTTGTTTGTTTTTGTTTTGTTTGTTTTTGCTTTTGTGTGTGTGTGTGTG
>NW_004797273.1:3810767-3812106 GCF_000002075.1 Aplysia californica
GGGGGTGATTGTAAGAAAAAAAGTGGAGTAGAAAGGGGAGGAGCAGAAACGTTAACCACGTTAACCCTACAGCGAAATGTTGAAGAAACGGATTAGTGTCAGGTGCCGGAGCTCCCCAGTGCAGTGTCATAACGCACCGGTGGAAACACAGAGGCTTTTTCAAACTCATGAACCCAGATCGTCCTATTTAAGACACTGAACACCCCGGCAGAGCCAAAGTAAATAAGATATCTGAAAGAATAATGTAGACGCGAGTGTCTACCCCGTCGGTCGTTACACCGATGTTTTCGTTTTCCTCCCCGGGACTTCCCCGCCATATGACGTACCGACAGTGCGGTAATCCGTCTAATGGTTTTCTTATTGTTGACTTCGTGTTGGCAAAGCACTCCTGCAAAACTTGTTGGAGGAATTGAGTTAGGAATTTGTATTTCAGCGTGGTAAAAGTTGTAGTACTGTTTTACACTTTCTGAATTAGCGAAAGTTGTTAGCCATTAAATTGTTGTTAGAAAAAAAGGCTGGCATCTAAAGATAGACTGATAGAAAGGGTCCATAGTTTGTGTAAATAAGCACTTCATAAATGAAGGAATGAATAAAATAATATATTAAATTGACAAATAATCGAAAGAACAATCAATCAATCAATCAAATAATGAAACAACAAATGAATGAATGAATGAATGAATGAATGAATGAATGAATGAATGAATGAATGAATGAACATGTTTTAGAGCATTTAGATGAACAACAAGAGTGAGGAAATCGCAATACAATTTCAAAGGCGTAAGACCAGAGTTTTGGGTTACTTTGCCTTTCACACCTGCACTCGGGGACGTACAATTTCTTCACAACTTTCGCATTACTCACAGAAAGGCTTGCCAAAACGGAGCGTCTTTCTTAACAAAACGATCGTTTTTCTTTCCATATCACAGGCAATATTTTCCTCTATTCTCGACAGAACCCGGCCGGTGTTCGTCGTATCAGATCTCGGCTTCTTATCTTGGAAGCGGCTTCGACTTCCCAGATCATAAACGACGGTGGAGCGACTGGGCCTGCAAACAACGATCAGGGCGGTAAAATACGAGGAAACGGGCGCAGTAAAACAGGATTGTTTGAACACTCCTTCATTAAACATGGGTAATTTATTGAGGAGTGGAGCGACTATATCTTAGGCAGTGATATGCGGTGAGAGAAGGCTAGAAGCACATGTGATTGTGTTTGCGTGTTTGTGTGCACGTGGTTTTGTGTATATGTGTGTGTTTGTTTGTGTATGTTTGTGAGGGAAGGATTGGGAGGAAGGTAGAGATGGAGAAAAAGAAGGGGGGAGAAAGAGAGAGAGAGA
>NW_004797273.1:3812278-3815462 GCF_000002075.1 Aplysia californica
GGGGGAGCAAACGACCGAGAATGTGGGGTAGCATGTTTGCTGGTAGATATTGATTGTTTGTTTAGTGCTTTTGTTTATTCCTGTTTACAGGCACCTCATTTTGTTTGTATTCTTATTTGTAAGTTTGGAATGACGGTTCAGATGAAGAGAGGAAGAAGGACAAACAGACCCGTAGAAAGGATAGAGGCGGGGGAAAAGAGGAGGGAGAGAACTTCAATATACAGTTGGAACTGTTTAAGATACCTAAGCATTGTCGAGATAACAGTGGTTGTCTTAGACAGGTACACCCCCTGGAAAGTGTAATTAAAATAGTTAAAACATGCAAGGAGAATTAGGTGAGGAGTGGTCTTTTGTACAAGTGATTGTCTTATACAAGAGACAATTAGATAAAGTTCGACTGCATACATTATATTGGACACAAGGCATGTCAGCACATTATAAATTTCGTAAGCTTATTTTTGGAGACAGAACCTCAGAAGTCTAAACTGTTTTTCAATTGGACCGAGCAAAGTCGTTTGTGTTGATTCTCTGTTTGCTACAGGTCAACAGCACAAGTCGAGTAAGAACACCAGGAGTCATCGAAACAGAGGTTGTCCACATGAAATGTTTCTGGGGCACCCTCGAGATTTTTGGTCAAAATATTATTTACGTGCTAATACACATGTAATATAAACAGCCCAACAAACACCACTCTCTTCCCTCCCTCCTCCCCCTTCCCCACCCCTTGCTTTACCTGCTGAAAAAGAAAACAAGAATGTCAGACTCAATGGTAAACCAACAAAAAAGGAAGCACAGTACACATGAACATTGTTTCAACGCTAAGAGTAAGAGCCAGGATCATTATATTTCTTTGGCTAGGTTTCTTCTGTCTAGTTTCTTTCCTTCGCTGACACGCTACATGGACAGCCTGGTCGTTGGAACAGTGCACCAGAGTTATAGCTGGCATCCGCAAGAAATGGTGGATCACTGCACGTTAACCCCAGAATCCTTCGAGGAAAAGATTACCTCCCCCCTACAAACCAATGAGCCCCCCTTCCCACCCACCCACCCACACATACACACACACACAAAACTGTGCTCACCTAGGTAAAGAAAAGACATTTAGATGCTTATGATTTAAGTTTATCTTTAAAAAAAATATTATCCCAATGAAACACTGATGAGTGACTGTATCTCAGTTTCAGCACATCATTCTCTACAGCTTTTATTTTGCTGTTTATTTAATCGCTTTTCTAAACCATCACTTTTATTTGATTTACAGAAATTTACTGTCACATGCTGATAACAGTAGATGAATCATGGGTGCATAACCCAAACTCTGAGATGAAGAGGGATTCTACTACTTTAAAACGCACCATGTTAACGACGCCCAAAAAGGTCACGGTTCGGCACTCTTCAAGTTCAAGGAAATTCATAGCAACCGGGTTTTTTTATGGGATTGAAATTGTGTTTTGGTTTGAAATATTTGCCCAAGTATTGTGAAACACTGAACAGATTAAAGAAGCCATACATTGAAAAAGATCAAGCCACCCATAGAAGTGAAGTGTCAATAGTATCATCTTGCAACATGACAATGTCACAAGGCATCCAACAACACTGAGAAAATATAAAAACTAGCTGATGACTGGCACGATCAGCAAACCAACCCTTTCATGGATCCTGAAGAGGAGGAAGGAGCAGGAATGGCAATGTCCCGCCTGCGATGATTCTTATTCTCCAACCTTTTTTAGTAAGAGAAATGTTTGTCTTCGGATATACAGTACGAAGATTCTGCCACACAATCCACACAGTACGGATCTTTTTCTGTCAGATTATAATAATCACCAGCTTTGACCCCTTAAACGACATCTGTCAAGGCATAGCTGCACAGAGCAGGAAGATCTCACTGAAGAAGTGAAGAAATGATTGCAGTCTCTTGAAAAGGGTATTGGTATATATATATATATTATACTATTGCCTTGGTCACCAGTAGCAAAAATGCATTAATCTTCACCTTCGTATATCACTGCTTTCTCTCTCTCTCTCTCTCTCTCTCTCTCTCTCTCTCTCTCTCTCGTCATAATAATCTAAATTGAAAAATGATTTGTGCAGAGGTGTAGCTGAATTATTCATCTCACATAGACCGCATCCCTCACCCTCCTATTTCCCCAGTCTCTGCTCTTGATTCTACCCCTCCGCTTGTGTGTCTGTCTGTCTGTCTGTCCCCCCCCCTCTCTCTCTCTCTCTCTCTCTCTTTTCTCCCTCTCCCTCTCTCTCTTTTTCTCCCTCTATCTCTCCCTCATTCTCCATTCCTTCCCATCCATTTCTGTCTCCCCTCCCCTTCTCTCTCACTACCCATCTCTTTCTCTTTTCTCTCTCTCTCTCTCTCTCTCTCTCTCTCTCTCTCTCTCTCTCTCTCTCTCATGGCCACAGACCTATTCCATGTGATTTTCAAGGCAAACATTCCGGCCTGTAGACATATCACCCACACAATCGGCCCCCGTCATTTTTCCACATCACGAATTCTGCGTTTTCACGTCCCCGGTGTACCCACGGCTTTTTCGCCAAGCTCATCGTAAATCTGGCGCGAGCATTGAACGAATCACGCGCGTCCAGAGCCCCGGCCACTCACCCCGGGAGTGAGTACACACTCACACCACTAGACCACGGACACAAGGGCAGGCTCTGGAGTGTCCACGTGTAACTTCTGGACCTCTCCTGAGCGTCTCTTGGCGTACACTTGGCTAAGGCTCAAGCGCTGGAATCTGGGAGAAGCGTGAGAAGGTTTCTGTGTACGGACGTAGCCTCTCACGGATGCTTCAATCGTTGTTTTTGGCCCTGTGTCATGTTTTCCGAGCGGGAAAACTGAACGAAATGTCAGCTTCTAGCATTGCTTGAGCACGCAGACGTGAACTGGACACACAACGTTGCACTTTCTTACGTGCCACAGCTTTTGTGTTGCTTTCCAGTTCGGCATGCCTTTATTCTCGACTCTGCTCTACTTCAAAGTGGTCGGACCTGGGGAATTCTAGAATTCTATCCAGGAGCGCCACATATTCATAGCTCTCAACCAGAACCCTGGAAATTCAGTTACAAAAAAATAACTCGATTAAGTTGAGGACAGGGTTATGATCCCCACATTGACAATGACGTATGAAGTATTTGTCTGTTACGGCGTTTTCACTTCTGCCTGACCTTGCTGGGG
>NW_004797273.1:3817667-3824745 GCF_000002075.1 Aplysia californica
TCTCTCTCTCTCGCTAAACTGCTCTTGCTCTCTCAATCTTTCGCTCACACTCACTCACACGCACAAACTCATTCGCGCGCACACATACACACACACACTCACACACACACCAACATTCCCGTGCCCCCCATCTCTAACCAAACACAACTCACAGTGACTCGAGTCGGCCAGCAGTCACAGAGACATCTTGCCGACACAAATTCCTTGGAAGCTGAGCAGTTTATTGCACGTCCATGACTCTTAGCCCTATAGGGCTAGCCTCTCCTCCCTACTCATCCAGCCGTTGGGAGCTCTCTTAGACACTTACCCCGGGTATCTTCTCTCTCTGACACTCACAAGGTGCTCAGAGCCTCCACAAGAGAGATAACTCCAGGATCAAATGCTACTGACGGAAGTGTGGAGTGGGCGGTCCCCGGGAAGTAAGAGAGGATTGAATGACGGGATAGAAATATTTGACCAAGCTTCTTCGTGGCATGACCTTGGCCTGTTCCGGAACGAGAGAGTTGCGTCATCTTTTTTCACTTTTTTTTTCCTCCTTCTGCATGCAGTACTCTCAGAGTACGGCATTTCTGGATGGGCAGCTGCTTGCGTATTACTATTTGGAGAACGCTACTCTACTTAACACAGAATAGGCCTTCCGCAGAAGAACTTTGTCCCCATACAGAATATTAGGAAAATATTAAACCAGTAGATACTCACCTGGCATTCCTTATTTAGTTAGTTTAAAAAAAGAGTGGGCATTTGTCCCCTGCTGAGTTGAGCTGAGTTTTACTGTGTGTCAGTCACGATTCAGCCAAAGGATAGATAACTACAAACAATTCACATTACTACACAAACTATTTGGATCCCAGGGCAGGTCTGAAAAAACAGTTTGCTTAATGATGTCTTTTGGCAAAAATAAACGTTATAAGCCGAGCACCTGGTTTGGGATTTAGCTAGTTAATTTCTTTAGCAACTTCCGTGCAACGATATATAAACATAATTTTTACCATGATACGTAACCATGCTTTCATTGTTTGTCGTTGTGTGGGCGTAATGAGGAGTTCCAACAGACGTCTGAAGTGAATCGATAGGTTCTTTTTCTCCCATACAAAGGGTTTGATTTCGATTCCCGTAAGAATAAGATATAAAATCGAGTATCTCCATCTTGTGCCAGGATATCTCACACAGTGGGTGGTGTTGGTCCGGACACTATTGACAGGCTGGGTCGAAGCCGCCTCGCTCCTAGACTTTCTATGCTGTGCTCACTTGCTTTAAAACATTACACAAAACACCTCACTCAAACAACAACAACAACTGCGAGGGAGGTGATTTTGCATCCACTCTATCGCTTTAATTCGCCTTAAAACAAGAAAAATAGTGTGCCCACTCTCTCAACTTTTCGTAGTCAATGGTTATCTGACATGAATAAGATCACTAAAAAGGGACACGGGGCTAAAAAAAATACAAAAACAAAGAACAGTGCAATTCACATTATTTAAACATTAATATATTATTTCAACAAAGCATCAGGAAGCAATGGCTCTGCTAATCCCACGATTCAGAATAACAAAACGTACAACATAATAATACGTTTAGTACTATTGTAGCAGCATTAACCGCAAACCACCAAAAAAAAAAAAGATTGTAGAAATCTGTTGTATATCTTTTAAGCGATTGTAACAAGTTACCCTTGCCAAGTTGCACAGACGTAAATATAGTTCACTTGCCAAGTTGCACAGATGTAAATATTGTAACAATGTAAATCACCGTCACTGTGTTAGAATCTGGGCAATCTGTTTTCTCAACGTCTTTTTAATGTTTATGGAGTTTGCTTCAATATGGACAATAAATCACTGACGTCGCCATCCATTTTGCTCTCTTTCTTCCACCCTCGGCAAATACACACACACACACACACACACACACACACACACACACACACACACACACATACATACACACACACACACACACACACATACATACACACACACAAATACATACACACACACACAAACACAAACACACACACTCATACATAAACATTAACATACATGCGCACACACTCACGTTCGCAAACTTACACACTTACACACACACACACACACACACACACACACATACACACACACACACACACAAACACAAACACACACTCTCACACACACACACAAACACACACACACACACACACACACAAACACACACACAAACGCACACATAAGTACACACACAGATATAAAAACAAGAAACGTGGAACTAATGTAGAACCTTTCCAGCTCTCTCATTTTGTTGTACGGTTGTTGTTGTCCGATTGTTTACATATTGTATATGTGTGTGTGTGCGGGGTGGGGGGGGGGGGGCAATATTTTATCTCAAAGCCTATGTCTCAACAATTCCGGAGATTTTTTTTTAGTGATTGGTGAAGCTACATGATGAATCTCCAGTTGTCCGATATCAGGTTTACAACACTGTCGTTATCGTGTAGTTGTGCTTTCAGGTTACATGAAACTACAGGTCTTTTCAAAAGGTTTATAACTATAATATGTTATTTGTTTTGTTTTGTTTTTTGTGTTTTTGTGAGTTTTGTTGCTGTTGTTGTTGTTTTTGTTTTGCTTTGTTCGTTTGTTTGTTAGTTTTTAAACTAGGTTTACCTGTGGCACGGTCTGTAAATCTACAGCAACAAAACCCCATTCATTGCTCTAACTTAAAGAACTGTTTCTTCCTCACACACTTAAAGTAGTCTTTCCAATGACCTCTGAACTCCCCTAGATAAAAGTTAAAAAACACGAAAAAACAAAACAAAACAAAACAAAAACAGTGAAAATGACCTACTGGAAAACACTTTCAGTGTGTGATGAAGAAAACTTTTCTTAAAGTTAAAGTAATCATTGGGGTTTTGCTCTATTAGAAGCTCCTTTTCAGATGAATACGAAATGCAATTAGTCCAGTTGTACAATATTTTCTCTGAACGCACTCTCTAGTGCAAGTTTTCATCTAGGACAATGTGTGCCTCACCCCAACTAGTAGTTAAAACTTTTTTGCAACAAACAGGGAGCCCAAAAAGTGCTGTTTTATAAAAGGAAAAAAATAATTTCCTAACAATGTTCAGTAGTGTTACATCGTACATAGACCTTAACATGTTCTGAATTTTCATACTTTAAGTAAGCACAAAATAATTCATAGTGTCAATCCATATTATTAATCGTAAACGCTTTACATCCTCATCGACCCAGTTTAAGAGGCGGGCTGCTGGAACGTGCCGGTCAAGGCGAACTCGTGAAGCGTGGGGCATACCAATCGTGCAGAGAGGCAAAGACACTTAGTAAACTCTACCTTCCTCTATAGGGAATCAAACTCATGCATCATGGGAACGAGGCGAGCGCCTTATCTATTACAGTACTGAGCTTTGTAGTCTGGCGAAAAGTGACTGAAGACATCGCAATAGCTCAGCCTTTAGCCACAAGAAAGCCTCAGTAATTATCCCCCCTTTTGTACAGGAAACTCGGCGCACTGAAAAGTCGTTGTCACCCTTCTCTTCCCTCTCAGCGCGTGAGGAGTGCGGTGTGGTGCGGTGTGGTGCGCGGCGTGCACCCCGGCCAGCCCCGAGCGCACTCATTGCCTGCCATTACCGATAATGGGACGTCCTCTCGCCAGCCGCTGACACAGGACGTGTGACACCCCCGGCGCGGAGAATGACGCCAGGCGTGACATCACCACAGGCCGGTCACGTGACTCGCGCTGTGCACGTCCAGAGAGTGACTTCAGATGACATCAAAGTCTCCAGGCCGCCCTCTTAGGTGAGCGCATGTACCACGATGCGCGCATTAAGTAGCCTAAAGTGGCTTGCTTTTGTAGCCCCACGCAATCGATGGGCGTAGATATTATTTCTCCGAAACCGCCAAAGCCTTTCTTTTGTGGTCCAACTCAATCAAGAAACATCCCAGACAATATTCTTCCTTAAACGCCCCCCAAGGCTTCCTGGGCTGGCTGTTTCTGAACACAGGAAAAAGAAATTAAGCTAGTTCTGGGAATTCTTGGATAAGATCATGAAATTACCTTGATTTAATCATGCCAAAACTTGCTGCTCTCGCTTGACCAAGTTACGACAAAAGAGAAGAAAAAACCCAACAAAACTAAACCCCCCAAAAAATAATAAACCCGCGGCGGAGATCGTCCTTGCTCATGCTGTTCTCTAGGGAGACAACGATTCCCTCACATGCGTCCATTTCAATTTGTTTTTGCGTGTCAAAATGAGTAGCTTGTGTTCATCATTGTGTTTGTGAGTCCGGTCGTACATAGGAGGGATCAGAGAGTAATCTACTGTGCATGCACGCATTTGAGTACGCGCGCGCGCGTGTGTATATGTGTGTGTGTATGCGTGTGTGTATGTGTGTGTGTTTGTGTGTGTGTGAGAGTGCGTATGTGTGTGTGTGTGTGTGTATGTGTATGTGTGTGTATGTGTGTGTGTGTGTGTGTGTGTGTGTTTGTCTGTGTGTCTGTGTGTGTAAGCCATTTTTCTGTTCTTGTTACCTTTTTTCTCTATATTTGTAGCATTATATCGAAAAACCACTTCTTCCAGTGATGTTAGGCCTTTCTCCGCCTTACTAGCGGGAACCAAGGCTTAGCGCATTAACAGCACAGTCCCACTACAATGTAACAGTAAATGAACATAATCAACATTGTCTCGTAGTCTGGAGGATTCTAGAGTCTAAACCATTGTGACTGTCGAGATTGTTGCTCATAACAAAAAGTGTTAACTTTGCTTATTTGTTTATTCTTAGACAAGCACATGGAAGAACGAATTACGTGATTAAACTAAAATTTAACGCTATTTAATCAAAACAATGAGAAAACCTTGCTTATTTATGGTCGGGTGCACACCCTTTTTTCTGACCTACTCAGGCAAATTAATACATTTTTAGCCCCAAAATCTTAAATAAATTAGTGTATTCTATCAAACGTTTTTCTCCCTCAGAAGTTGCTTGATCTTTAAGATGGACAGCCAAAACTGTATATTCTGAGCGTAATGACAATGACAATGACAATCTTTATGCATCTCGCAGGGAGAAATTTGTCTTGGTCGTTAACAATGGCAGTAGACGTTACAAAAGTTAGACTTAAAGGTGCACTCACGCAAACGCACAAAACAGGACATTAGGCCAAGTAAATACAATATATCTCACGTGCTAGGAGAACCCGCTACGTAAAAATTCTCTCTCTTCTCTCTCTTTCTCTCTCTCTCTCTCTCTCTCTCTCTCTCTCTCTCTCTCTCTCTCTCTCTGTGTGTGTGTGTGTGTGTTTCATTTGTAGCACTGTGTGTTCAGTAACCTCACTGCAGTTGGTACGATATACTAACACTATCATAATTTCTTTAAAAAGATGATGGCAAAATAAATGAGAAAGATGATAAAAAAAATAACAATGATGACTAAAAAAGCCTAAGTCATACAACAACCATAATAACAATAAAATGGTCATAAAAACTATAACCTCAAATAACAATTGAAGTTAGTATCCTTATTATAACTACTACTATTATCATTATTATTAATATTATTATTATTATTATTATTATATTATTATTATTATTATTATTATTATTATTATTATTATTATTATTGTTATTATCATTATTATTATTGTTGTTGTTGTTGTTCTTCTTCTTCTTTTTATTATTATTATTATTATTATTATTATTATTATTATTATTATTATTATTATTATTATTATTATTATTATTATTATTATTATTATTATTATTATTATTATTATTAATTTTACATGTATCATTATTATTACTATTTTCGTATAATGATAAAATTAGCAATAGTTCTAATATGGTAATAATTATTAATCATCATCATCATCATCATCATCATCATCATCATCATCATCATCATCATCATCATCATCATCATCATACAGTGCTGGTGAGGACTTGTAAGTTTTAAAAAAATTATATACGTTGAAGATTTCGCAATCTTAGGGTTTCGTCAGTAGTAGTAGTAGTAGTAGTAGTAGAAGTAGTAGTAGTAGTAGTAGTAGTAGTAGCAGTAGCAGTAGCAGTAGCAGTAGCAGTAGCAGTAGCAGTAGCAGTAGTAGTAATAGTAGTAGTAGTAGTAGTAGTAGTAGTAGTAGTAGTAGTAGTAGTAGTAGTAGTGTTATTGTTATTATTATTAATATTATTGTTGTTGTTGTTGTTGTTGTTGTTGTTGTTGTTGTTGTTGCTATTATTATTATTATTATTATTATTTGTATAGCGCATGTCCCCACTCAAAAAGCGAGCTCTATGCGCTTTACACTATATTTCCCCCAGCAGACCATAGAACACTCAGAAACATTCTCAACTTCCCGGGAAGCATACAGTGCAAGCAGATGGTAAAGCACTCAAACACTAACCAACTGATAAGATCTTTCACTGTCTATAGCTGGGTATAATTATTATTATTATTATTATTATTATTATTATTATTATTATTATTATTATTATTATTATTATTGTTGTTATTATTGTTTTCTTTATTCAATCAGGTTGACTCCTTGGGAAAGACACTTCACACGAGTTTTGCTATAGACAGAGAAAGATCTTGCCAGGTCGGGGTAGCGGTTGAGCACGGAATCAGCTGCTCGCAGTGAGTGCTTTCCGAGAAATCCTAGGTCTACTGGGCTACCTTTAGCTTGCTGTTGAAGCGATATGAAAATGCTTATTATTATTATTATTATTATTATTATTATTATTATTATTATTATTATTATTATTATTATTATCAATAGTAGTAGTATTATTATCAATATTATGATCATTAATGATATTATCGTTATTATTATTATCATCATTGTCACTTATTTCATTATTTAAAAGCTATTAATGTTCTTACTGTTATCATTTTACTATTATTATTATTATTATCATTATTATTATTATTATTATTATTATTATTATTATTATTATTATTATTATTATTATTATTATTGTTATTATTATCATTATTATTATTATTATTATTATGACTACGTGTATCATTATTATTATCACTGTTTCATCATTAACAATTAATAATGATAATAATAATAATAAAATTAATTTTTTTAA
>NW_004797273.1:3826423-3828217 GCF_000002075.1 Aplysia californica
TCTCTCTCACTCACTCACTCACACATACACACACACACACACACATACACACACACGCACACACACACACACATACACATACACATTCACGTACACACACATCACACACACACACACACACACATACACACACACACACACACACACACACACAGATTCACACTTACAGACATACGCACGTGTGGGCGTTTAACTTACTCTTAATATACCCTCCGCACACTTGTGTCAACAACTTTAATTCTTCCGCTCAGACCTCGACCATAACTTTACTCAAGTGTCCCCAAACAAGATAACGCCTCATCTACCTCAATAATTATGATTGCCAAGAAAAGAACTCTACACGAACATCAACAACCCTTATAACAAACAATGAAATGAGCTTTATTTTTCTCAATAAATAGATGTATGGAAAAATAAGAAATAATGGAGGGACAAGGAAGAGAAGGAAAATGTGGGTCATACAGTGAGCGCCCCCCTGTAGTGTGAGCGAAGGCTGTACCTCGCCAGGGCACTACGAGAGCTCTTGAGGACGCGGGAAGACTGAGGGAAGACAGGGGGACGCGACCCACTTGTGCGGCATGTCTTCGCCGCTGAAGCAGTTGACGACACGGCACGGACGAATTTCCGCCATTATCGTTACTAATAACACGATTTTGTCATATGAATTTTTTATTGGCGCTCTCCGAGCTCAGGCGGATTCCTCTTAGCCCTAAGGAGCTACCGCTTTATAGAAAGGTTTTTCTTCGTTAGAGCCAGAAGTCAAGCTGGGTGGAGCGTACGCACTTTGGTGCGGGAGCGTGTGTCGCGCGTTCAGTATTGTCTTCGTGCCGGCGCGTGGATGTTGCAAGAAGTACTCACCTTCCCAGACAATGCGCATGGCATTATAGGAAAAACTCTTAACGCGACAAACGCCTATTTATCGAGTGCCATTACTAGGGGGCACAATGCCATTCTCGTGTGTGCGTGGGGAGACATTCTTAACTTTAAGGGAGATAGCCAATCATAAACGGCTCATGCTTAGAGGGTCTGATGTTAACACAGAACATGTCTTTTCCTGGGTGTGAGTGTGAGGAAGGGTCACAGTGCCTGCCTGCCTGGCCTGGCCTGCTGGCTTGTTTCTCGTGGTCTGTGTGTCTCAGGACCAATTGTCAAAGAAAAGAGGCGAGGAGAAAGAAATAAGCAAAACGATTCACCGTGTGAAGAGCTGGCTTTTCTTGTACAACAATCAGTGAAATCGTTTGGTCTTCGCAGTTAGTACGACGTCTGACAAAGGGATCGTAAGTGCCAAGGGGAAATTATGGACTCTTACTCTTTCTAGCAATTGCCACACTGGGCCTACAGTGGCGTGGGCGAGAGGCGAAGGGGGAAAGTGTTGGTGAAGTGAAGAACACGGGGCGATGGGTGCACGTGAATGTTCTATTCTTTTACGCGATGATGAGTGAATGTAATTTTAGACATCGGGGACATCTTCATAGGTGTGTGTGTGTGTGTGTGTGTGTGTGTGTGTGTGTGTGTGTCTGTCTGTGTGTGTGTCTGTGTGTATGTATGTGTTTGTGTCTTTATACAGTTGTGTGAATGTAAGGAAGATCTAAACGCTCTCTTCTTCTGTTTAAGAAAAGTAATATACATGTAATATGTACTGTTGGATACCCGAAAAGGGAAAGCGAAGGGACGTGCAGCTTATCTGAAATGACAAAATGCAGAAGAAGGGGTTCTTTCCAGTTTCGATTTCTTAAAGCAGATTTTAGAAGTACGTTCTCTTATATTTTATGTGCTTTTCTGTAGGCTTTTGTA
>NW_004797273.1:3832113-3833277 GCF_000002075.1 Aplysia californica
AATGATAATAATAATGATAATAATGATGATAATAATGATAATAATAGAGACATTTTTAGAAATAAAGATATTTAAATTTTTCAAAATATTTTTACCTTTTTGTTTATTTGTACATGGTGTTTATTCTGATGTTTATGTGTGTGCGCATGTGTATATTTCTACAACTTTCAAAGACTAATGACAATGACAAAGATGATGTCGAATAACTACTTTATTATGGAAGCAGCAGTTGTAACTCAGGAAATGATGAAGAAAGGCAGAATCTGATGGACGCTTTTCAAGTGACTCTCGAGCCATTTGTTCTGACAATCAACAGGAAAAAGAAGCTAGTCTTCCAACAAGGAGAAGCGAAGCTCAAAACAGCCATACATTATAATCAGACTGGAAAAGCCCCCAGAGAAAGCCCGAACTCTGTTCGAGACACGCCTACATCCGTACATCCGTGTAGAAAACTAAAGGTACCCAAGTAAAATGTCTCCCAACGTGGGACTGGAACTCACATCTTAGCACGTAAGGCGAAAAATCTTACCATTACAAACCTGTCAGTGTTTTGTGATTTTCTGTAAATACGATTAATAAATAATCGCCGAGAAATGTGTCCAGTTTTGTTTGCGATTAAAAGGTTTTTCTTTTTCTTTTTTCTTTTTAAGTTTTTTTCTTTTGAAGCTCTCTCGAGCGAGTGGACAAAAACTGGGCATTTCCTGTACATTAATCGCCATTTGTCTGCTTGGCTGTTCTCCGTCTCGTTGAGGGTGCCCAGGAGTGGCGGCCGATATTTAACGGCGACATAATGACAGCGGAATGACGTGTCATAAACGACTTGAAGAGGCAGCGCGTTGAATTATGACGTCATCACACTGACGGGTTTATCCTCCCGGCCGCAGCAGAAGATGACCGCCAGGCAAACACGGTGTCCAGTCCCTGCCCGCTCTGGCAGAATTATAGGTGAGCTCTCCACTAGGAAGACTTTGATAGAGGCGGGCTATTTTATGTAGTAGAAGTAGTAGTAGCTGGACGATGGCGGGCTGTGGGCGTCTGTGGAAGGGGAGGGCATACTTCTCTTGAGCGGATGCTATCTATCTATCTATCTATCTATCTATCTATCTATCTATCTATCTATCTATCTATCTATCTATCTATCTATCTATCTATCTATCTATCTAT
>NW_004797273.1:3833881-3835999 GCF_000002075.1 Aplysia californica
GGGGGGTTGTTGTTGTTGTTGTTTTGTTTTTTTGTTTGTTGTTTTGTTTTTTTGTTTATTGTTTTGTTTTTTGTTTGTTTATCCATCATATATGGCTTTGTGCATTGTATGTGGTAAACATTCTGCATGAAAACCCGCTTATATATTATACGCCCAAAGCCCTTTGAATTTTAGAAACGAATATTTTACATTTTTTCTTTCCCATTATGTTATTCATAAGGCACATTTTTTTTAAAAAGATATTTAAACAAACACTATTTAAAAGAATTAAAAATGGGAAATCTTTTACGCTTCAAAAGTTAAACTTTCGTCCATTATACATAAAGTCTATGGAAAGAATCTAGTTTCATTTTATCTAGCTACGCCATCATTTAATTTGGAGGGGAAAAAATAGCAAAAGTGCAATAATTACATGTAAAGGAACAAAAAGCCTCTTATCTACTTTTTTTGAAAATGTAATAATTATTTGGGTTCAATAACATGCCAAATGTTAGGAAGGTTGGTTTTCTTTTTTTTAAAATTCAAATTAATCCTATAGCAGGTCTGTGCCAGAAAACATCTTTGCTCCAAATTTTCAAAGTCAATAAAATTAGATGTAACTTTCTGCGGGGAAAACCGCTTCACTCATTGTTCCCGGGGAATTCCTTAAATTCCTCAGACTTCCAGAAACACATATTTCGAATTTCTTTCCCCTCTCCAATCCATCTGAAGAGTAAGAATAATAATTCCATTTGTTGTCTTGTAAACATAAAACTGCTTAAGATGATTTAAAAATCAGTAGGGCAGGTATTTTGAAAATGTCCGTTGAAATAATACTTAACCTTCGTTAGCGAGTCAACGCCACACCTATCTCCCTCTTTCTTTCTAGCAACATTATCTTACACCCTACCGCGACTCCGCTAAAAATATATTGCAAAGATTATCGAGGCTGTATAACCCTTAAAGTGTTCAAAACTACCCTATTTAGCGCCTTTGTCCCGGTTTCTCGACCTCTGTTTAATATCATCTTGAGTGTTATTACAGGTAAGAACATGTCTCTCACACAATGCAGGTGCTCCCAACTCGGCAGGAGCACCGTTCATTATTATCATTATGTCTTGGGCAATCTCTCGCTCTATTGCCACTGAGCTCGCCTCGATGTGTTGTCATTAAATGATTATTAGGCCCTACCTGGTTTCTTTTTTCGCAGGAATACCAGTACGCCCAAACATACCAAAGTTCTGAAAACGAAAAAACAAAAAACAAAAACAAAACATAACAAAACTAAAATCAGGTATGTGCGATACAGCAATATAAGAATGCATGTGCGTTCAGTCGTTTCTTGATTTATCATGAAATACGACTCAAAGTACTCAAAGTGAAAGAGAGGCAGCCCGAGACTCTATAAATACATTAACATTATTGTTTGTTTTTAGAAACTGGTATTTTAGCTCGTACTCTTCTACACATACCTCGTGCGTCTGAGCATAAAGTGCACATGCACACTCTAACACCCCTCTCCCCTTAAAAAAAACTCATACACTTACACATACAATATCACACACGTGCATAAATGCTCACGCGCGCGCACACACAAACACACACACACACGCGCGCGCGCGCGCGCACACACACGCACACATGCACATATACACACACAAGCAGCCGCCCGCAAATGTTATTATATTATACATAAATACACACATACACACACAAAGCACGCACAAAGAACACCCTCAGTTAGTCTACCATTCTATCTTCAGTCCTCCCATTCGGAGACAATTTTAATTCCCAAGAAGTTTTCAACTGTCCATCTAGTTTAATTTTTTCTTCTTTGTGAGACGAAGAATTTTTTTCCAACACTTTTTCATTTCAACCCCCTGTAATTTCAGCAGCACACCATAGCGATAGGCGATAATACCCCCGGACAAAAAAATATCTACTCGCTAAAAGGCAATTTCCAGATAATTAGAACATATTTTCAAAGAATAAATAAGGGTTTAGGGACGAGGGTAAAATAGGTGAGGAAAGACCGGGAGGGAATTTTTTTAAAGGAAGGATTAGGGGTGATGTGACGGGGTGGATGGTGGTGAAGGTAGGGGTTGGGTGGGGGGTGGAGCGAAGGGGTGGGTGAGGGGC
>NW_004797273.1:3836794-3839286 GCF_000002075.1 Aplysia californica
TATTATTATTAATGATAATAATAACAACAATTAATAGCATTTGTATAGCCCATGTCCCCTCTCGAAAGCAAGCTATGTGCGCTTCACACTATATTAATATTATCATGTCTAGCTGTTTCGAATGCAATTCTTTGAATATCTTGAAAGTAACTAAGAATAATCTTACGATAGAGCAGGTAGAACATTAAATTTTGGTTTTCAGTCTCATGATCTTAGTAACTCAAAATAGCCCCAAAATGTCAGATAAAATTCGGTAGCGATAAACTACCTTTCTATCCGTTTCCTCTAGATAAATTTCTCTCGTTTACGAACCTCATAATTTTAACCTGAGGAAACCTTTAGTAAATACAAAGATGGGGTCCTGCTCATAGATTTAAAACGTTTTCTTAAGATACAGCTTTCCAGTACAATCAGGGATATCGGTACCCCAAAGATATTACCGAGCAAACTACTTGCCATGTGTCAGCGTAGTAAGGTGTACAAACCAACCTAGGTATCTCAAAGAATAAAACAAAAATAATCAATTGATCTATTAATTGAGTCCACGAAATAATAAAAAAAAATCCACGACAAAAGGGCCCAAAGCAAGATTTCCAGCAACTAAGCTATCAATCTGAATTCAAGGAAAGTTGTCAGAAGGTTCCAATTTAATACATCTTAAGTTGATGGTCTCTATTCTTTCTTTAGTTGCTAGTTCCCTATGGCGGTAAGTCCTAACACTGTTGTGCTTTACCCCTCCTTTCAGCTGATATGAAATTCTCTTCAGGAAAGAGGAGAAGGTTGATGAGAGGTAAAGCTCGCTATCGATCAAGCTTCTGTCTGAAAGACTTTACGCAGTTGATGAGAACAGTAAAATTATGCACAGGTTTTGAGGAAAAAAGATGCCAAGCATAGGAGGCTCTTGCCATAAACCCTCACTGAGTCGAGATGCTGGTCGGGGGCACTGGAAAACTATAACTGAAAATTTCCATTTACAAATTGTAGGATTTTGGTAAAGAAGTAAAAGAAAAGTTTTAATGCAGGTGAAAAGAGAGGTCGACGAGGAGATTTCCTGTTATTTAAAATATATCCTAAACATGTACGTGAATGACAGTCTGTTTGATGAGCTTTTCTCATGCACGTGCTGCGACCCAAACTTTGAACAGGTAGGACATTTCAAAGACTTATGCTTGCCTAAATTCTTCTCAGTTATGTCTCTAGCTTTTTTCAACGTTCAGATTTTGAACGATTGTTCAGAATAAACTCCGTCTAAAGAGCGCTTGGTTTGATGCTTAACATGTCTAAAGGTTCAATCTATTCTGCTCAGTGTTTTCTGCTTGGTTAGGAAATCGCTGACCTAGAACTACAAAGTTCTATTTGCATAGTGCCTAGTTTTGAGTAACTGGACGTTAAAAAAAATTGAGTTTCACAACATGTCAAACTTTTTTTAATGCCATTGTTTAAATATCTCGATAACGATTCCGAATTATCTTACGATTTTGACAGATCTGGATAGAATATTTGGGTTCTGACCTCATAGTCTTAGTATCTCAAAACGGCCAAAATGTCAGATAGAACTTTGTAATTCTGAGGTAGCGAAATGGTAATAAACTGTAAAGTATAATTATCCAAAATGTTTTGCCTTTCATACGCGGTAAGATCTGAGATAATAAATACAATAATATTTTGAAAAAAAAGAGAGCGGGAGAGAGAGAGGTATACTTTGAGAGATAAGCAGACGGGGATACAGAACAGGGAGAAAGAGGGGGGAAACAAGAGAAAGCAAGAGAAAGAGAGAGAGCGCCTTGGTTAGGGGAGAACAAGAAAAAATAGGAGAAAAGATAAGGAAAACATCATAATCAGTGCGTAAAATACTCTTTTTAATAGTACCGGACTGCAACGCCTGTCCGTGGACAAAAGCGCGCTTCTACTTCTACTATTACTATGGATGTCTCAAAATTAGTCGTCAGCGGAAAACCCCCAAAATGGCGCGTCTTTTCAATCTGCGGATGAGGTCTACTCTACTCATGCCACCACGGACACATCTATAATTATCCCCCATAAGTCTACTTCCAAACTTCTCCCTCCAAAGCCTTTTTATGAGGCGTGGCCCACGAAGCCTCATTTCCACCCCAGCATCCAGGAATAATGTGTGTCAGGCCTGAATTGAAACGGTACCCGGGTCTCTCTCTAACAACAGAGATTGTAAGTTTGGGTTATCTTTTTATCTCTCGGTAATTTCCCTTGATTGATAATTGCGCGAAACACGACTCGCTCATGATAAGAAATTTGTAAGAGTAACCCCCGCTTGGAAAGCAGAAATGACAGAGTCTATCCATCTTTGGGAGATGCGCCAACGACTTGGAAAGTTTTAGGTACCCCACAACCAATGGCATTTGGTTACCCCAGAATTACGAAGTTCTATCTGCTCAGTAGGCCTACTTAGTTTTGAGAAATTTGACGTAAAAAAATTGAGTTTCACATCATAATAATAATGATGATAATAATAATGA
>NW_004797273.1:3841182-3842512 GCF_000002075.1 Aplysia californica
ACAGACAGACAGACAGACAGACAGACAGACAGACAGACAGACAGACAGACAGACAGACAGACAGAGATAGGAGAAAAAAAGGAAGAGAGACAGAAA
The DNA here is from genome assembly GCF_000002075.1 of Aplysia californica. Taxonomy (NCBI): domain Eukaryota; kingdom Metazoa; phylum Mollusca; class Gastropoda; order Aplysiida; family Aplysiidae; genus Aplysia; species Aplysia californica. Next base: position 3,841,279 of record NW_004797273.1, read on the forward strand.
GGGAGGTAAAAAGAGAGAGGGAAAGAAATGGAAAGAGACAGGCGGGGACAGAAAGGAGAGGCAAATAGAGACACCAATCCTCATTAGAAATCCACACATGCACAAACATAAACACTCTCGTCTCACCTTATGCAATAATTTTGTTTCTAGATGACAAAAAAGAAAAGAAAAATCCAACAGATAATAATAATGCCAATAGGAGCAGCAATAGCCAGGGGCGCAAGGGAGACAACCAGGTAGCACAATCAACATTTCAACGTAATTATCCCTCTGAAGCGCTAACTTGTGCGGCGTAATAGGCCGTCCTATACCGGAGTTAAGGGAACTCCATTCGATTCCTCCTGGCGTACAGCTGACGTCCATGCAGGTGATGATGGCTGTAATGAAAATAATGACGCCTCGATTATTCTGGCTGGCGTCGTCGCTGGATTGTTGTTGTTGCTGTTGCTGCTGTTGCTGCTGTTGTAAGTTGCTGCTGTTGGTGGTGGTGGTAGAGGTGGCAGTGATGTCGTTGCTGTTACTGCTTCTGATGATGTTGCTGTTGTTGCTGCTGATGATGATACTGTTGTTGTTGCTGTTGCTGTTGTTGATGCTGTTGCTGCTGCTGCTGCTGCTGCTGATGATGATGATGATGATGATGATGATGATGATGATGATGATGATGATGATGATGATGATGATGATGCTACTGCTGCTGTTGCTGTTGTTGCTGCTGCTGCTGCTGACGATGATGATGATGATGATGCTACACGCTATTGTTTTTGCTGCCGCTGATGCTGTTTATGTTGCAGCTGCTGCTGAAGATACTGCTGCTGTTGCTGTTATCGCTGCAACTGATGATGTAGCTGATGTTTGTTGCTGTTGCTGTTGTTGCTGCTTCTGCTGCTGAGGGTGCTGCTGCTGCTGCAGATGATGATGATGATGATGATGATGATGATGATGATGATGATGATGATGATGATGATGATCCATTTTGTGTGTGACTTGGTGGATAGAGATACTTACGAGTTTAGACTTTGATAGAAATTTGTAAATGTTGACAATGTCTTTGTTGATGTCGTTATTGTTTAAGCGTTATTCTCGTCACTAGAGTGTTTATTTTGGTAACTTTTTACGGTTGCTGCTGCTGCTGCTGCTGATGTTATTTCTGTTGCTGTTGTTGTTGTTATTGTTGTTGTTGCTCTTCTTCTTCTTCTTCTTCTTCTTCTTCTTCTTCTTCTTCTTCTTCTTCTTC
>NW_004797273.1:3843426-3845252 GCF_000002075.1 Aplysia californica
CCATCTTTAACCCCCCCCCCCCCTTCCAAGAAAAAACCAAAAAAGAAAGGATCTTAGAACTTGCTAAAAGACATTTCATGTCAAAAGAGTACTCCGTGAATCAGCTTCTTGTCTCTCAGCCTACAAAGAAAAGGAACTGATCAATTTTCGTTTTGGGTTATGTATTTTTTCCATCCTACTAAATCAGTATGTATTTTGTTTTTATATTTAATAAATTTTAACTCCTGAATCTGTATATAACATTTTATCGCCCCAACAAACAATTACAATCTCACCCCCAACACCCCTCTGCCAAAAGCGAAATCGGTCAAGAAACAAAATAATTCGGAGTAAACAAAAAACAAACAATATAAGAGCCTCTGTAAAGACAAGTTATCAAGTTTCCAGGTACGCGACACAAAGTGGGACAAATTGTATGCAAATATTCACCTCGAGCCAAGCGATGTTCTCTTTAAAGCTTTGACGTACTTGATTGAAACAGAGTTTGAAAAGAGAAATCGTAATTATGTCCGAGAAAAAGAAAACCAGCGAAATGAGAAGAAAACCTTTGGGATTTCTTTATCAACACAAAAGCTTATAATTACTATTTTTACGACTGAGCGAACAGTCCATTCCGATGACATTTTTTTTTCTCTGGCCCGTTTTTGACCCAGTTATCGCAGCAGGCCGGGTCAGAATTGTTGTGAACAGTGTGACTTTTGCTGGCAAGTACATCTCCACAGAAGTCAGAAGCGATATTAAAAGCCTTTCAAGTGCGCTTCACCTAAGAAAGGCCCTATTTTGATGGCCACGAGAAGATGATACAAACGTTTTTATCCATCGAGCGTCAAACTACTGTTGGAGAGGCTGTCAAGCTTGCGAGAGTGCCCGAGTCTAATTATAAGCTTATTGACTGTGATATGATGCCGTGGCATCAAACGACCCGCCCTCATCTGCAAGGAAACATTCAAGAAATGAACACGCCTGAATACGCCCGTTAAATACCCCAGAAGAACAATACTCAACCCACAATGCAATTCTTCCGGCCATCTTATCCTTTGGCGGAAAGAGGGGAAAAGGAAGACGCCATTTTTGTGTATTGTTTCGTCGCCATCGTCCCTCCTGCCCCCCTAAGGGGTGTCCCCCCTCTCGCTTGTGCCTGATTCAAACTGGCTACTGTTTCACGTAGGTACCCTAGGCGACCCACTCCAAACTTGCTCACTAACGAAGCGTGCGGCGAGGAAGGGACGAGACCCCGGGCGCATCCCTTTGACAGTCAGCGTCGCTTAACCTCGCTTCATTTCACACGTTTTAGCCTGTTTGTTTCTTTGTTGCTGTCATGATGGGAAAACGGGGCACTGGTTTCTTCTTTACTCTGACAGATTTTTCAAAGAAGAAGGGGAAAAAAATAATTTTTTTCAAAAAGGACGACGTTGATCGCCAGATTTTTTGCTTAAAGTCAACACACGAACCTCTGTTCCTCGAACGATCATAAGATTTGTGTAAGAATTATCAGTTGGCTTTTCAGGGTATATTTAAAACGCTATTGCGTCTTGCATTACGAAGTCAGGCTAGGCAGGTGGGTGGTGTATAGAGCTAGGAGATTTTTCCGACAGAGGATTGCCTTTGGGGTTTTTATGGAACTGACAGATTTTTTTAAAACCAAAAGAGAATGTATTATATGCTCTTACACGTGCCTGCCTGCAACAGTGCGCACGCTGATGAGCACACACGCTCACATACACATGCACATACATAAACACACATGGTGCAACGTTGGTTTACCAATAGACAGACACATAGAGGCAGATCAAGGACAGACTTTGAGAAAGAAGAGGGAAGGGGGG
>NW_004797273.1:3845381-3846998 GCF_000002075.1 Aplysia californica
AGAGATGGGGGAGAGAGAGAGGGAGAGAGAGAGAGAGAGAGAGAGAGAGAAAGAGAGAGAGAGAGAGAGAGAGAGAGAGAGAGAGAACGCAACTGTAAAAAACAAAAATCAAGTCAGCTTGAACGTATACACACACGTACTAAGAAGGAGCGGCCTTAATTTTCTCTCATTGACAAAGCGAAAAAAGAAAAATGAGTCGTCATTGTCTTAATAAAGAGAACATTAATTTTTGTTGTATAAAAATCAATGCTGAGTGACCTGTTTCGTTACGGTCGACTATGTCCGAGCAGTAAGAACTTCCTAAAATAATTCGTGAGTACAAATCCTGGCAACTTGAGCTGCACTATAAATCCTTCTGAAGTTATCGAAATCGTTGGGGGGTTTGTTTTGGGGTTGGTGGGGTTTTTTCTTACTGTCTGTTGGGGAGGGTGAGGGTTTATAATTGTTTGGGGTTGGTTTGGTTTTTTTTGGTTTGTTTGTTTGTTTCTCTATCTGTCTGTTTGGTAACTGCAAACGGTTTATTATTAAATACTAGTTTGCTTTGAAACGCACCATCTGACCTTTTTTTTAAAAAGTTCTATGTGAAATAAATACGCTCGTCGAGGCACCATCTCGGCTCTCATCATTCTTTTGCTAACACACAGGTGAGATAGGAAAACCCACAGTAATTTTAAGACAATGATATATATCAACCTTAACTAGTGACTAACACTCTTAAGTGAGGTGGAATTGTAATCTTCAGCTCCTGTATTCCGTAAGTTTGTGATAAAACTGGCCTGTACAGCTGGCTTTTCTTCATTACGAATCAAATAAACTTACATTTACATTTATTATTGACATTGGGATAAGAATAGCAGAACATTGTAGTCAATATCGTTACCTCAGAATTATAAAGTTGTGTCTGCCCAGTACCTAGTTTTGAGAAATTTGACGTCAAATATTTTGACTTTCACATCATGCTAGGCTTTTCAAATGAAATTCTTTGAATGTACTCGTATTGATAACGACTCTCAATAAACTTACGATTTTAATAGAGCAGATAGAACATTATGGTTTCTGATCTCATGGTCTCATTAACTCAAAACGGCATAAAATGTCAGATAGAACGTTGTAATTCTGAGGTGGCGATGTGTAGATTGAGAGTCAATAACTTGCGCTTGTACACCTCATTGAACTGATCCTCAGTTCCAATCTCTGCACCGTTAGAAGTGCAATAGATGCTATTTTGAAGGCTATGATAATAAATAGCCTATTTGAAACCGAAGCAGGCGATAAAACTGAAACTTTATTCAAACATTTATAGTTCTTTTTGTAGAGAATAATAATAGCTCAGAAAAAAATTCAAAAACTCTTTTGTATTCCCAAGCGTGTAACAGATGTGTTAAAAGATAGACAGAAGCTGACGGGGCGCCAAGTGTTCGAGGCTCACTGACAAGAGTTGTTGAGGTCACACTGCAAGAGTCTCGGCCACAACGACATGAGGGGGATCTGCGGGTGCTTGCGTGGACTCTTGTCGTGCACTCTTGGCTGATCTTGGGGCTCGGGGTCCTCTTGGTATTCTTCAATACGGCCCTCGTCCTTCTCTCTGTTTCTCTCTCTCTCTCTCTCTCTCTCTAT
>NW_004797273.1:3847332-3849911 GCF_000002075.1 Aplysia californica
TATCTATCTATCTATCTATCTATCTATCTATCTATCTATCTATCTATCTATCTATACTGACCTTTCAATCTCGTTCTCCCTCTCCTTTCCCCTCACCCCTCATGACTTACTGCCCGGAAAAGACTGGTCTTCTTCCCAAAGACATACCCCCCCCTCCCCCTTCCAACCACAAACCTGCCTTTTCAAAAGCCACTTTATTTGTGCCCACTCGTAGACGCTTTCATCATCAGAACAGCAAACGTTGGAACAGATGCATGTGCTGACTGATAGATATGTGCACAAATACAACTCCAGACAAGCCACTTTACCTATGGTCAGACAAACAACCAACCAAACAAACAAACAAACAGATAGAAAAACAAATAGATAGACAAACAGAAATCATTGACAATAAAGGAGGATCAGAGATTGGGAAAAAATCTGTCAAAAGACTGAGTAACCAGAGAAAAGGGTGAACGAGGGAAGAGGAAGACAAAAAATTGAACTAAGACATAAAAGGGCAGCACTATATGGTTGATAATGCTTGATTAAAGTTGCGCTTTCGATGCTTCGAGAAAACAATGCCAAGCGGATCACAAACTATGTGTTTGGTAGCAAGGAGAGCCAGTGTACTTTGTTTTTAATTCACGGAACGAGACATTCTGATCGGAAGATTTGTTTCCAATATTGCTAATAATACCATTTATTTCACATCACAGAACGCAAGAATGTTTTTCTCCTTCAGTGTCCGTCTGGGACTTGTCGTAATACACAACGGCAGACTTTAATCACAACCGACAGCATGTGAAACGGTTGAGACAATACCAGGAATCACCTTGTCCCTAGGCCTAGCCTGCAAGAAAGTGTCATGAATTGTGGGATTGCTTCCTCGAGATAAAGGGTGTGCTACTTTGATTGGCATCTTGTAAAAGGATCGCTGATAGACACTAGGCTGCGAGCTGTTTTGTTTTCAGACGAGTTTTTCTTTTCTTTTTCGTCTTTATTTCGTTGCTTTTTTTCTTTTAAATTGTATTTCTTTTCTTTTTTTTCACAATCACTGCGGATTCCCTCCCTTCACGAGAAAAGACGGGATAACTCGAGAAGAGCAAGCGCCTCGTTTTGAGTGCGCCCGCTGAGGTTTTCTTCACTCAGACGACATGACCAGCCATTATTGTCACCGTCATTCGTCTCGCGTCTTGAGGGCTTCGCACAGAACGAGCTTTAGTCACCGTCTCGGAAACCTCGCCAATAAAACTGGCCGTTATTGTGAAGCCCTTGATTGCTTTCATTCAAACGCCCTCGTTCTGAAATTGTTCCCGCATGGCTGATCCAATCAGATTGCGGCCTCGCCGGGCACAAGAACAAGCAGACGTCGTGAGCTGGGTTGACAGCGGCGTTGGCAGAGCGCCCCCCTGTGTTGGGAAAGGAAGGAACCAGTCACTTCTCGGCCCAGCCTGGCCTTCCAGGGCCATCCATACACATAGCAGGCAGGCACTTTCAGAAGCCGGCATCTTAGAGATGGTTTCGGGAGCTACGACATTGGAGTCAGAATCGTTGTATCATTGAGAGCGGCAAACGTTACACAATGACTGGTTTTTGCCTCTAATGCCTGAAATACCTTGCGATAAGAACGAAATGATTGATGTCTACTTTAAGCCACCAAAAATTAAATTTAATACTAAAGGGGAATGGGTTTGTTGTTTTAAAAAAGTTTTAGTAAGAGTTTTACGGCGCTTGCAACTGCAAGGCCATACTAACGCGCTGAGGGGAATGTGTGTAGAGTGGCCATTGAAGAGATTGTAATATGCATGTACACATACATGTACTATTTTTAAAACAATAACCACAGCATAATGAAAGATAAAACACCTATTTTGTTGTTTCTACACCATGTAGGAAAGAAGTGCTGATTGAAGTTGATCTTTTTGTTGTTGTTGTTGTTTTTTTTTTTTTGGGGGGGGGGGCTTTTTTGTGGGGGAGGGCTGGTTTTGGAGGAGAGAACATAATATGGCATTTTGTTCCCCTGAAATCACGGCGGGTTAAAAGACAATAATGCCTTGTCAAAATCTGCTGGCAAATAGACTATTTCTATTTCGACTACTACGACTACTACTACTACTACTACTACTACTACTATTTAGTCGTGATAATTGTTCATCTAAATAAAACAATAACAATAATAGCAAAAAGGTGATGATAGCGATATTGATGATAAAGAACGATATAAAATGATAATAATATCAATAGCTATACTGATGTTCATACAACAATAACGCAATAATATAATAAACATGAAAGGAAGGAGGAGATGGGCAATAGTAATAGATAGATAGATAGATAGATAGATAGATAGATAGATAGATAGATAGATAGATAGATAACAAGTGTAAAATCAATAACATGATAAAGGATAAAAGACAGTGTTACATAATTTTATATAATTTATTTTCGTTTTTATTCTGATTATCATTTTACTGTGATTACTGTTGTTGTTGCTTATTTCACCACTATTATAATCACTATTATCAGTATTGTTTTTACTGTTGTTGTTACTATTATTACTATCATTATGATGTATTATTATTATTAGATGTATTATT
>NW_004797273.1:3851300-3861145 GCF_000002075.1 Aplysia californica
AGAGAGAGAGAGAGAGAGAGAGAGAGAGAGAGAGAGAGAGAGATCAGAGAGAAAAAGAGAGAGCGGAGGTGGTGGAGAGAGTAGTTACATGGAGTATGGTGCGAATGGGAAAATGACAATTTAATGTTGAATAGGACGTAAAGGATGATACTGCAGGTTCTGCAAAAGACTCCTGTCTGACAAGCAAGGCCCAGTGGAAAAATTACATTGGCTCCTGATCACTAAGTAGACCCGGTTGACCTGACCTCGATCATACCCAACGCACAGTGCCAATCGAATTCAGTCGAATTGAGTCGGGATCCACTCTGATTTTCCTCCATGGAGATGCAAAAGCTATCATTCGACCGATTCGACTCGTGGTCTTGAAAAAAAAACCAGATGCGTTTGATTTTGAAGGTTACAATAGAATTAACTCAAATTCGGTCGCCTCGTGTCAAAATGTTAGCTTTTGCCCTTCCATAGAGGAAAATCTGGATGGCGCCCACTATGTCAAATACATTTGATTGGCAGTCAATGTAAGAAAGAGGGGTTTGAAGAGGAAGAAAAGAGTGAGCTATAAAAGGGGTAGTAGACTTCGGAAAAGAGCGCCGGTGTGGAGATGAAGAGAAAAAAGAGGATTGGAGAGAATGGGGGAAAAGAAGACGACGAAGGTATAGTTGCAATAAGATTAGTAACATTAAGACAGCAGCCCGGGTCGTAGATTAATCGACGACAAAACTTACGCGATGAGGGCAAACGTATAAAGGAAAATAACGTGAATGCACTTAAAACAATAATAACAACAGCGAAGGTGTTAGCAAAAAGTGACGGTTGGCCTAAGTGCAAAATAAGCGGGGATAACAATAGTTATAGAAACAACAATAATAAATAACAAAAGAACAGCCACATAAATACTAAGAATAACAACTAGAACAATAAGATAACAAGGATATTGGAAAGAAACTTTAATTTTTGGTTACAGTTAGTCCTGATATTATTTACCTCACAATGACAGACAGTTTCATAGTTCTGTAAGACGATGTCGTTCTGTGAGTGAAACCAAATCAGCAGGTTACGGGGGGGGGGGGGTAATTTTCAACCTACTGACTGGTCTGATCATTAAGTTCAACTAGTGAGGTTAAGGATCAACAAACTAACCAAATAAGTACATGCAAACACAAAAGAGAAAAGTGAGACAAAAGCATACATGTTCACATGCAAAACAGTACCCGTCTGGCATTTAATGAGCCATAAGAACCTCTTTTAAATTTAACTTCAGTTAGCGCTCTAAAAAAAATCACAATAAAATTGCAAGCATGCAGACACACAGCCTTTCACACCCAAAGACAAGCACAAATCACCACCCTGCCCTAATGATTCCCCTTGGCGTTTCACCCATCAGTCCTGGACAGCACCACAATCCGAGTAGTTTCCAGCATGCCGACTTTCCCATGGGGCGGCGCCACGAGAACGTGACTTTTACTCATCTTTCGGAGCCATGCCACGTGAAGAGAAGCGCAAGAACGGATGATGGTGAGGACGGTGGATGATGTCTTGGGGGGTTTCTTGCGTCATGGAGCGTCAAGAGCTGTGCCAAGACCGCAGGCCGGTGGAGTCACTCGCTACTTCAGAATTATAAAGTTCTATCTGACATTTTTCGCTCGTCTGAGTAATTAACGAGGTAAGAAACAAATGGTTCAATTTGTGCTGTCAAAATCGTAATATCATTCGGAGTCGTCATCAAGATATTTATTAAAAGAATTGCATTCGAAAAAGCTTGACTTGAAGTGAAACCAAAAAAAGTTTTGACTTCAAATTTCTCAAAACTAGGCACTGAGCAGATAGAAGTTTGTAATTATGGGGTAGCGCCGTGTGACGCTGTACTTGAGGTCTGCTTGTCCCGAGGTCAGGGTTATTATTGTCAATAGCTACTCCTCTGTTTACCTGTGTGTTTGTTTGTTTGTTTGTTCGTGGTTGGTTGGTTGGTTGGTTGGTTGGTTGGTTGGTCTGTTGGTCGGTTGGTTGGTTGGTTGAATGATTGGTTATTTGTTTCTTTAGACTTAAAATTACACATCTTGGCAGCATGGTTACTGTCCTTCATTTTCTAACACATGAAGGGTTCAATAAAGAAAAAACGTTCATAATCACAAACTGGAAAAAGTAAAGTTATCAATTTTGAGAAAGTGCAGACTCAAAACTGTATTATGTTCACCTGCTAGTTGATTATTATTATTATTGCTTGACTTCCTATTCAACTATCAATGCCAATAGATTAATGGTCAAACAAAACTGAACTTATGAGTCTACAAGCTTTAAAAATTAACCCACCCCCCCCCACACACACACACACAAACAATGTCACGTCGTTACGCTCATAAGATAATTGCCTAAGTCATTTTTGGTCGATTTGGAGTTTTCGGTTCTGAATGAAGAACAGGGCCATCTTGATAATATGGTTCACATGTGCAAAAGAATAATCCAGATATAAAATCAACTGAGTGTACCAAAATTCAGGCATTTCACAGAGTCAATAATTGTTCGAAAGAAGCAGTTTTTTCTTATTTCCTCAAAATGACTAGAATAACTTAGAATATCTTATGTGCGTGACGTGGGGGTCCCACAAGCGAGCTAACTCCTTTATTTCTGGACCTAGAAATCTTAAATTTGGCATACATCTTCGTCATGATACAGGTATTACGATGAAAAAAAAATTTCCCGGATCCAAGATGGCCGCCATTTTTATGGAGGCCATATTGAATTTTCACATCATGTTTTCAAATCAATACTCCTCTGAAATTTACCAATGGATGTTATTGTCCTTTGGCATACATGTACCCAAGAGGCATATAAGTTAAACATAGTCAGTATCTTTCGATATCTTATTTCGTTTCGTAGTTACAGGAAGAAGCGTGCAAATCTTGTCAAAAATGCAGAAAACGGTCAATTTTCCAAATTGTTTAAATCATAAAATGAAAACCAAGATGGATATTAAAAAACGCTGACAATGTAATGTAACCACCCCTAAGGGCAACAAGTATGCCAAGTGCCATCAAAATACACCTGTAATCTTCAGAGGAGTTTCGAAAAATGTGTCAAAAATTAAAAAATCAAATATTTTTTACAAAAAATGAGATACCTCTCTAATTAGTGAAGATAGGATAACAATGTAAGAAGAAAAAATGCTGGGCATCCAACTAGCTACAATTGTGCCAAATGACAATAAAATGAACAGAGAAATGACTGAGAAAAGGCAAAAAATATTGTAATACCCAATTTGACTCAGATTGACCAAAAATAGGTGGGACCCCCCCCTTTAACTTTATCTAACAAAACCCCACCATCCTCTCAAATAATAAGGGTAGCGATATTTCGACGGCATGCCGTCTGAATATCGTAGTTGATATTTCCACGGCATGCTGTCTGAACATCGGAAGTGATATACCTATACGGTATGCCGTCTTGAGTCTAAAGATCGGAATTGATATTTCGATGGCATAGGCCCAACTTGAAATGTATCAATGCAAGGCATTTAATCCATGGAGATGAAATGGAAGTATCCGGTGCGTGTACCGGTATACGACATTAGATTTAGATATCTAGATCTACTCTAGATCTACAATGCAAGTAGATCTAGATCTACATGTAGATCTATCTCTACTTTACTTTACACATATAACATTTTTTTAAATAAATATTGCAAACGAAAATAAGTGATAAAATAATGTCATTTACATGCACTCAGGCAAAGCATGGGGTGCTCATTGGGGGAATCGGGTCGGGTCGGGGTGGTTTGCTAGCCAGAGCAGCTATTGTGGCACAAGCCGCCGATTGCGCCCCCCCCCCACCCACCCACCCCCCACCCCCACGGCGACGAGTCGGATGATCATCCCACAGGTCAGTGGATCATCCCGACCCGATCTGACCAGACCCATCCGCAAATGAGCACCCCACTGTTGGAAAAAAACAGTCTTCTCTCCATTTTGCTTGCACAAAATATACTGTGCATCTCTCACTCTCGTTACAATCATACAGAATATTTCATCATTGTCCGTAATGCACAAAATGATAGCAAAAGATGAAAACATTGTTAACTAAACAAACAGGTATCTTAATTAAATTGAAACCCTATAATGTGTTAATTTTATGGAAAAGCGAGTATAGGCTTATAAATAGTTCGGATGTTCTGATTGGCTGAAATTATGTGCCGTGGAATTATCACTTTCGATTTTCCGACGGCCTGCCGTATAAACACCCACTTCCAAATAACAAAGTCTTCGTTTTTAACTCGGAAAGTGTTACATGTATTCAGTTGGGCAAGATAAGGGAAAGAAAGTGCCAGGCGGTGCTTTGAATGTCGCTGGGGGTCTAATGCATATACATTTCACTCCGAACTGACAAAAATAATCATATTATACATGTACAATGTATACATAATGATAAATTATAGCATTTGTATATCGCAAATTCCTGCTTAACAGCAAGCTCTATGAGCACTACAATCTAATGTTACATTACCCCAGCAGACTTGATGATATTCTGGCACAATCTCAACTTCCTGGGAAGCACACGGTGCAAGCTGCCAATTTTAAATAGACTCTAAACACTAACATACTGACAAGATCTTTCGCTGTCTCTGGTCGGGTACCCATTCACACATAGGTGAAGTGAGGAAGATTCGTATAAAGTGCCCTTCCCAAGGACACAACGTCGGGCCAGAGGCTCGAACCCCCATATCCTGCAACCAAACGATTATGAATTTGTTATTCTAACCACTAGACTACCAAGTAATCATTCATATGCATGTGTGTATATATACATGTATATATATATATCTATCTATCTATCTATCTATCTATCTATCTATCTATCTATCTATCTATCTATCTATCTATATATATATAGATATAGATATAGATATGTGTGTGTGTGTGTGTGTGTGTGTGTGTGTGTGTGTGTGTGTGTGTGTGTGTGTGTGTGTGTGTGTGTGTGTGTGTGTGTGTGTGTGTGTGTGTGTGTGTGTGTGTGTGTGGTCCTAACCATCTGTTTAACACTGACTAGCCCTCTACGTTTTAAGCCCATGCAAAGACAATTGTTTTCTTTAATGAATATTATTTTGGTAAAAGTTTTGCGTCACTCTAAACTCGGAAAAAATACAATTTACTTTGCAGAAACATAAATTGTTTGGCCAGTCAGTGTTGAACTGCTGCTAATAGAATCGAAAGCGATCGAGCAGCATTATCCCTTACTATAAGCATCTATTCTTTTGCCCAAATCTTGTTCTTTCTTTCTATCTATCTATCTATCTATCTATCTATCTATATATCTATCTATCTATCTATCTATCTATCTATCTATCAATCTATCTATCTATCTATCTATCTATCTATCTATCTATCTATCTATCTATCTATCCACATTTTCTGTCTTCACAGGGAATTTCTCTCCCACAAACTACATGCACAACCCGCACCACAAGCAAGAGCAGACGCTGGCACTACACCAGCTCCCCTACCCCCATTTACGGGATAACCTGTATTCTTCTTCTCGTCCTTCTCTCCTTCCACATTTTCCTGACCCGGAACTAGAGCCGGCCAATTACCGCGTGAGACGCAATCTGGCATAACTCGACCCACTCTCTGATCTCCCAACCAAAAATGAACATTTCCTTGGGACATGGCACGCTTTCAGTCATACAAAAACGGCGTAAATCAGAATTTGTTTGGATTACCGGAGATCTCTCATTCACGATGAAATCATTACCTAATGTGCAAACATTCTACTTAAAAACAGTCAATGATCAAGGGAACAAGAAAACGATATTCGTTCACCCTCTTCACCGGAACCATCTTGAGTTATCCGATATGAGTCTTACCCCAAGTCTCACAATACTTTCATGCTTCCCCGCTCGCATTAAAAAGCAACTGACTAACAAAATAAAAATGATTAAAAACCATACGAGCAACGCTTAGATATCAAATCGGAAGTTAAGCCATTATATTTCAGCCCCGCAGAAACCATGACGTCAGCACTCCTGACGTGCTAACCACGTCCAGAAGCGATGGCGGCCGCAGTGAGCTCGCAGGCATCGTCTGCTCTCGGATGGACGAGGCCAGAAGAGCTCTCCTGTGCCAAGGAAGAACAAACGGCCAACCGCTCACAGACCGGGCCCGAGGCGGGTCGGGGCCTAGTCAGTTAATTAGGCCAATCGCTCGCTGGAGCATATTTGCGTGTAACGCTTTTAGTAGCTTTATTTCGGCTTGGGCGCATGTTTTTCTCGCTAATGATCAGCTTACAGATTTTCCGGCTGCTGGACGGAGCTTGCTTCTAATCGTCTTGGCCGAGTGATACAATGAGGGGGGACCGGGCAAGGGGATAATATGTATAGGGAAAGGTGACTCTAACGGTTTTTCTTAATAGTTCCTGACTCCAGATTGTGTGAACAGGGGTAAGCATCATATTTCTCCCACGTTCAATAGCTGGGCATCTGACTGTTCTATTTATCCATCTATTCTATCTATCTATCTAATCTATCTATCTATCTATTTAGCTCGCTGGCAATTAACACACTCTCTGGCCAGTTAGCTTTTTTTTCAAAGCATGCTAATTTGTCTGAGTTCTTGATCTATGGAATATATTGAACTGCATTATACTTTTACTTCTCGTACTGTTTTGTTTGGACGCTTATACAGAGATTTTTGTTTTTGTTTGTTGTTATTGCTTTGCGTTATTTTTTCTTTAGATATTTGCTTTTTTTCTAGGGGAGGGGGTTTGTTTAAGTTATCTATGGGGCTTTAGTTAAGTAAAAAATATTATTTTGATTGAAAATGGAAACAAGGAAAAAGTGCGAGGGGAAAGGGGGGTGGGGAGGGGAGAAGGAGAGGGAAAATGGGGGGGGGGGGAGGCAGGGGGAGGGGAAAGAAGGGGGATAGAGGGGAAAGAGGGTGGGGGAGGGAAGCTTAATAAAAGCTTAGTAGTGTTGCTGGCAGCACGTAACAAAAAAGCTCCCCCCCCCCCCTCGCCTTGGGGTTCACATCACGTCTGTTCCTTGCTGGCGGGTACCCCGGGATTAATCGTCTTCCCGCCAACGTATCCTGCATCCCACGCCGACTGTCAACTACAAATGTCAAACGACAGAACTCATCAGAGGCACAGATCAATAGTATCGGGGTCCCGACTTGACCAGTGGGCAGTCAAGGCTCGGACAGTGATGGGATTTCGCCTGACTTTCCTCGGGATGTCCTGGTCAGTTCTGGACGTGGTGCGGGGGAAAGATCTGGAGGACTTAGCTGCACGCTAATCGCGTTACCTCGGGCGCGGCCTTATTGCGCCAGGCTGATTGATTCTTGCTGTCCTAATAGCGAATTCCCTTTTTACAGGGTTCTTGTTCAGCGGGGTTTATGTAGCAAAGGACGAAAAAACTGTCGGTGGTGTCACGACAGAAATTGGAAAAATAGTTTGGGGGCTTTCATACAGAGCAAGAGTGCGATTGGGAGATTTTTATTTTATTTTTCAGGGGTGTTTTGGGGGGCGGACGGAGGGGTTGTCGTTTTGTTGGAACTTTTGGGTTGTTTTTTTTATATTCATTCATTCATTTATTTATCCATTCATTCATTTATTCACTTGGAGCGTCCTATTTATAGATGGTCGTCTGGAGCACACATAACAAATAATTTGTTAAATTGATCAGTGTTTGTTTTAACATCGGGCGTTTGTTTTCATGCAATCGTTCAGAGTATGTGCGGGAAATATTTTGCTCACTATATATGAAATGTATGTCCATTCTGTCAATATTGATGCTCCTCAATACACGCGTTAAGACAATTTTAGGTCTTTTCTATTACGTACAATTTAGCAAATCCTGATTTTTTTTAGGGCAACTTTGATTGACCCATGACTCGCGCGTCTCTTAATAATGGATGGAATTGTGATATGTCATGTCATGGAGAATTTATTTAGCTTTAAATTGGTATTCTGCATGAGTGCGCAGCTCAAGTTTTTAACACGATGACTGGATGACTAAATTTTCAAGTTTCTATTGGACGCCTCTATATACTTTCACATCAGAGCAGTAACAATTATTAACAGGGCAGGTTTTTTATTTTACAAGATATTGGTTGCATGGTGTCTGAAAACGAAAACACTCAATACAAGTACACGTACTGGTTGATTGGTTTGTGTGTGTGTGTGTGTGTGTGTGTGTGTGTGTGTGTGTGTGCGTGTGTGCGTGTGTGTGTGTGTGTGTGTGTGTGCGTGTGTGCGTGTGTGCGTGTGTGTGTGTGTGTGTGTGTGTGTGTGTGTGTGTGTGTGTGTGTGTGTGCTTGTGCACGTGTCTTTCTTTTACATGTTGTGTTGGACATTCCCCAAAGCCAAAGAAAATAATGACGTCAGAGCTACTATTTGTTCCTTCTGTTCCACAACTCATGTACATACACCTAGCTCTGCTTAACAGACAGACAATATTTTTCTTTGGACTCAAAACGAGTGCGCAGTTCGAGTTCAAAGAAAGCAAGTGCGCAGTTGAAGGCTTACGCTCCTCAGTACCCTGTAAAGTGATTCTTGGGGCCCTGGCCAAGCACTGAAGCGCTGATGTTCGGGGATCAAAGAGGCTAATGGACGCACGTCTGATCTGGAATCTGCGGGGAGATCTGCTGGTGGTGAGGAGCCCAGAGATGTAGGGTAGTCCTCCTTGAAGGTACAGGCTAGTACGTGTAGGTCACAAACTAGCAGGTGATACTACTGTAGTGGCTTTTGACTTTTTACGCCCCAAGGGAAACATTTCTATATGGTCGAACTTGTCCATACGATAACTCAAGGTTGCAGAGAAAAATGGAAAAGTGACCGTTGTAGACATATGACCACTATGAATAGGATCTCAATTATGCTACACTGGAAAAAGTACGTATTTTAAAATGTGAAATCGTAATTATATAATTATCTTTCCATTTTATTTCCATCAAAACGGTTATCTATAAATAATGAGAGCTTCTTTGCATCAGCGAGGTTGGCGGAAATCTTTCGCAGAAAGTGACGGCCATGAGCTGGGCTTGAGGCTGACACGTCGCGGGAATGACTTACTGTGGTCGCTGTGCACAGGGGCCGCTGTCTCAAAACAGTAACCGTAAGTACAGATGACCGCTATGGAGAGCTGACTGCTAAGACGGGTTTTACTATACATTTGTATCAGACTGCTTTGACCCCCGCCTTCAGGGCCATCCGGCTCTGTGTGGGGTACTCTTTCCTCACAATAAGACTGGGTTATTCGAAGAAAATATAGTCGAAATTGTCTAAGACGGTCCTCCATTGTCGATGACGAAATTGGCTTTCTTGGACAGGTGAATGCCTTGTGCACTTGTTTTTGATTTTTTTTTTTTTATTATGTTGTTGTTGTTTTGTTTTTTTTTTGGGGGGGGTGTTTGTTTTTTGTTTTTTTTTAGGGGGGTGGAAGAATATAGGAAGTGGCCGTTTGTACAGGTGAGTGTCTAATACAGGTGGTCATTAGAGCAGGCTCGACTGCACACTTTCCATGCACAAGTCACACTCGTGTCTTTTTGTCTTCACATCACGAACGACCACTCTACTTGGAGGGGGAGAGGGG
This sequence comes from Aplysia californica, assembly GCF_000002075.1. Lineage (NCBI taxonomy): Eukaryota > Metazoa > Mollusca > Gastropoda > Aplysiida > Aplysiidae > Aplysia > Aplysia californica. The sequence continues at coordinate 3,860,875 of NW_004797273.1, forward strand.
GAGGGGGGGGTTGCTTTATGGAATATGCAGCGTGCAAAACATAAGAACAGGCCTTTGAACCAATTTGATTTTAAAAACCTAGCAATATAAAGGGGATCAAAATCACTGCTGGGAATCAAGTCACAAGTAATCTTGCTACAGGCCACTATCTATCTCTATAACATTGTGGAACATCGTGAGATAGAGAGTAAATCACCTAACTTTGTAAAATTTAACCTGACTTCATTTTACAGCTATGTGCAAGTAGGAATAATTGTGCCAGTTGGGTCCC
>NW_004797273.1:3863071-3868595 GCF_000002075.1 Aplysia californica
ATTTCTGTGTGTGTGTGTGTGTGTGTGTGTGTGTGTGTGTGTGTGTTCAAGATAAAGCGTGAGTATTTCCCCCTATCTTTTTTAAGTGACCTCAGTTATCTTACACGATCCATCTCGTATTTCTGTGTTGGAGACTACTGGCACTCTGTTGTCACTTAACCATTCTTTTTTGAAATATTATGTTATCCTCATAATCTACTCTTTCACTTTTATCCCTCATTCACTTTCTCTCTCTCTCTCTCTCTCTCTCTCTCTCTCTCTCTCTCTCTCTCTCTCTCTCTCTCTCTAATATCCTTCTCCATTTCTCTCTTTTTTCTTCCCCATCTCTCTCCATTATCCCCCTCCCCCAACACTACATTACTTTTCTCCTCGAATACTCTGTCTCTAAGAAATGGCTTGCACTAAAAAGAAATAAGCGCTACAAAAAGATGGGGGCAAAAACAGGAGAAAGCTGAGGAGGAATAAAAGAAGAGAGAAGAAAATCTCCTCCCAAACGCAATCTTTGTTTTAGCGGGGAGGCCGTGCGTGCGGCGAGTTTATTTGAAGTCTTCCAGCTGAATAGATCGGGGAGCTACTCGAGGCCTAGGTAACCATGGCAACCCTCTCCTTGACCCTCATGGCTGCAGCTTCTACTTCCCGCAGACGATCACTTGAAGGGTCCTCCAGCAGACGACAACGATCGAATTGAGGCGCGCGCGGGATTCCTGCCAGTTCATTTTCGGCCATAGTCAGGGAGGAAGGCAGGGGAGTTTCTCCTGTCGGGAGTTGAGGAGGAGGAAGAGGAGGAGGTGAAGAAGAGAAGGGACGAGGGGGGGGCGGAGGGAAGGAAAGAGGAAGGAAGCGGAGGGAGGGAGGAATAACGAAGAAAAGAGTTGAGAAAATAAAGGGTACGTCGTCATGTGAGGGAAGAAGGAGGATAGGAGATGGGTGGATGGAAGAAAATATAAAGGAGGGTGGGGGAGGGGTTGAAGGAAGAGTGGGTGGAGGAAATGGAAGGGGGGGGGGGGGGGGGGGGGGGGGGGGGGGAAAAAAGGGGGGGGGGGGGGGGTGGAGTGTGAAGGGGGCTGATATAATAAGGTTGGGTCTTTCTACAGAATCCATAACGAAGAGATACGTGTACATTCCTGGCAGATCCGAGAGAGGGATGGGCCCATATAGACACAAACTGATGTCCAGATTGGCATCAAGAGTCGCGAGCAAAGGTTTGGACAGAGATGCGCAGACAGACGTCCTGAAAAAATGGACAGGCAAAATGACAGATAGATGCAAAGCTGAGTTGAATAGAGTATGCTTGTTATGGTGAACGAAAGAAAAACCCAGAAGTGCGTAAAAAGTAGAGACAGGAAGCTAATAAAAGACAGACTTGGATCTGTAAAATTACAGGCGGAACAAGAGGATGGAAACAAAATGAAAAAAAAAAAGATGTTTGAGGAGACTCAATTGACAAAAGTAGAGGAATGGGCGGGAAGAATATGGGAAGCATGAGAGACAGTAGGTACAAGGGGAAGGAAGAGGCAGACAGTGGAAGAGGTGGGAGGAGAATGAGGAATGAGGAGGACGACGGTGATGACGACGGGGAAGACACGTCATAGCACAAAAAGGGAGGGGGGGGGGGCAAAAAATAACATAGTGTTATCGAAAGAACTCTTGTTGCTATCGTTGTTGTGGTTGTCGTTGTTGTTGTTGCTTTCGCTGTTGTTGTTGTTTTTGTTGTTGTTGTTAAAAATTATGAGAAAAAAGAAAAGAAAACAAAAATACAAAACACTATCTTTTAGAGTAATTGTTTCTAATTAGACCTTCCAATCTAAAATTTAGAAACAGCATTTGCTTGTATAATCGTCGATTATAAGATATTATGTCAATTCTAAAGTAAGATTGAAAGAGGTGGGCATTTTCACTTAAATCAATTATTTGGTATTTTAATACGTCAATTTATGCTGGATTCGTATAAATATGCACTATGTTTTTCTTTCAAACGGCAGTGCTGCACCATAACTACCAGCTTGAGAAAACTAACTGAGGTAGAAAAGTAAGGAAAAGCAATATACAGACATTTTTGTGTTCAAACTTCTACTAGAACTTTCATAGAAACGGAAAGGTTGTAGAGATCTTTGAAAATGGGTCATATAAAATACAGACATAAAAAAAAGAAAAAAAAGAGGAAATAAATTTTTTAAGCACAAAAAACACCAAGAAAAACTTTTAATATTCAGTATCTATCTGTCAATACGAAGTGAAAGAAATACGGTAAAAAAAAAAAAAAAGATTTGTTAAGTGTTTAGGGGAACAGCGGGCCTTTTTTTGGGTAATAATTTTCCAATTTAAAAAATTTCTTTTTGTTGTTCTAAAAAAATATGTTTCTTCGGATTTATGGAAAATTGTTTGTAAATTACTGTAAACTGGGAACTGTTGTAAACAAAATAAAACTGGTACGGAAAAATTTATACAGAAACAGAAGCTGGTATGAAGCTAAAAAATATGTTGGGTAGTATTTTTTCCATGTATCAGCTGTAGTGGTGTGTGTGTGTGTGTGTGTGTGTGTGTGTGTGTGTGTGTGTGTGTGTGTGAGTGTGTGAGTGTGTGTGTCGTCTGTATCCGTCTCTGTGTGTGTCCGTGTATACATATATATTCATGGACATATTGGTCGCTTTTAAGCATAAGGGGGCTATCCCGAAAAATGCTGTTTTGAGAAAATCGAAGTAAATTTTTTGCCCCTTGTTCAGTTTCTTTAAAAGGCAAGGGGAGATTTCTCTATAACCAAACAAATATACACACCAAAGAAACCAAACTTTTCCTATAGGTAAGGCAATGCCCAATTTTCGTGTTGGTCAAGATTTCTGGAAACTCCCGAAATCTGGATCAGCCCACTCGTCCATAAAAGCGACCATATGAAATGCCAAAATGAATGTGTGAAAGAATGACGTTAATGAAAAGGATCAAGAAATTAACACACCTTGAGTGTGGGTTTTAACGACTTTTTAACCCTGTAAGGTTACCTAAGTTGTGGGGACACCAAATTTAACTTTTGTGTCCTGTGTGAAGGGGCTAAGTGAGCACATAGGCTTGGAAACTCTCTAAACGACCAACGTCTAGGATTTAAACTAGGTTCATCCGTGCACTAGCTCAGCATGATACCAACAGACCTATAACGTATAGTATAAGTGTGCTGAAGAAATAAGTATTACGACGGGGTAGAATCGGGCGCTCATCAATTTGGGGGCATATAGAGTTATGGTTGTCATCTTAATGCTTGTTCATTTGTCTTACTTTTGGTGAAAAAACCCTTCTATCTTGAAAAGAAGTTGAGAGATTTGCTATGAAAGGAGGTGGGGGGTGGCCTAATATCACAGATAAAATTAACGGGAAAATGGCCGCCAAATTTTGGTGACTTGCAAAGATCGAGCGTCCTTGAAAACGGCAAATTTACTTTTTTGTGGCTTTGATCAAACTTTTCCGTGTGTTTCTAAATGAATATAAAAGGTATTGAGCTAAAAAAAAAAAAAAAATTAAAAAAAGAAAGAAAGAAAGAAAATCCGAAAACAAAATTGCCCAACGGCCAGGAACATTCCGATTTTAAAAAAATATAACCATTTTGATGAACGCCTGATTTCACCACAATATCTCACAAATATGAATGTATTGTAATATTATTATAATATTTGCACCTTAATCAGTGAAATGCGTCCCTGGCGAATCCAAAACTGAAAACGTGGCGTTCGATTCTGACTCTACGTGATGAACACACGTCACAATGGAATCTGCTCACGACTTTCTGGAAGGTTTCCAGACACACGGAGAGATTTGGTAAAAAGTCAAAAGGTACTTGTGAATACTCGTGGAGAAGATCAATTTGCTGTATAGTGCAGGTGGCACGAATAGAGAAAAAATAATCATGCAGACATTTTATATCTGAGGCTTACGTAGATCTGTGGTTTTTAGGTAGAGTCTAAGTACATTGGATCGACAGGCTGAAAGATGGAGAATACTATAGTTCTAATTCGCTCTGCCAAGGTCTAAGTTACAAAAAGTAAAAGAAACAACAATAATATACAAGAAACAAACCTGTAAAACGTCGCTCATAACTTATTTTTAAAAAGAGAAAAAAAAAAAAAAAAGACGAAGAAGAATAAGAAGAAGCTCTGGGAATCGACGTGAAACTAATTGGTGACAACTTATTTCTACTTGACTGAATGGTCTATTTTCCCCAACAGAACAGTTGCTTTTAAAAGGGCAGAAGAATTACGTTTTCAATTGTAATAAGAAGTTTGGCAACGTAGATTGTTCGACTGGTACAGCGATAGCGGTTTTGGATTTTTTTTTAAAGACCAAAATTTAAAAATCCGAACAAATTAGTTCATTTTTTTTGTTCGCTTGTTTTAGTAATTTATTTGGTGACTGCTTCAGTGACAAAAATTTAATATCCTGAGCCATAGGAAAAGATGATTACAATTTCTTCATCCATTAACCCAGCGTCCTTTTTTTCTCAAACACCCGTTGTAGGTGTAATCATTATGCTTCACGATGTCACGATGTTAGACGTTGCGTACTACAACGGCACAATGATCTTCTATGGGTGTAGTCGTAGACTAGGGGCATACACTTATATAAAACATCCTAGACTATGCATGGAGACAATCAGTCTGCCCACTCTGAAAGGTACCCTATCCGTACGCCCTGGGGTCATTTTGTACCCCAGGGGTTGTATTTTTCACATTTTAGAATACTTCTAGAACGAAGATTTCTTTGAAATTTTCAGTATTTCTCAAAAAATCATTTTGACAGACTGTTATGCAAAACGTACGGATCGGATTAACGAGTAAATTTCCACTTTGGAAAGTGGTGTCACAGAGTTCCCCACGTCGTATGGATACGACAGTAAAACACGACGTACTGATAGGGTTAAAAAGATGGGCGAGGAATCATGGAGCACCCCGTTCTCCTTGGACACCAGTTCTACATTCAACATTCAACAATCCTAGACTGTCAGCTATTATGACCCCCGCTTTTTGTCCGCTATAAAACCTTACGCAGCTTTCCAAGATTGATGATGATGATGATGATGATGAAGATGATGATGATGGTGATGATGAGGATGATGAGGATGATGATGATGATGATGATGATGATGATGATGATGATGATGATGATGTGCCGCCTCTCCAGAAGAAAGAATAAAGGATGGCTATCCACATATTCTTGAATGTGTTTTTTAAAAAAAAACAGAGAAGAAAAAAAAAGCAAACAAAATCCCCCAAATTTCGTACACAACAGAATACAAGAACGCGCGCAATGTGTACAAATCTGCTTTTTCTGCTTTGCGCATGCGCGTGAGGCCTGTCAAAATTCATTTGTGCTGGCCCTTGACGTGAGATGTGCATTGAGTGCTAACCTGGTGGGTCCTGTAATGCAATCAAGACGAGACGACGATTAAATGAAGACAGTGACAGCTCTTCCTTCGGCACTGACGAGTCCCACGGCGACAATTCGATTGGCGGACGTGTGTGTGTGTGTGTGTGTGTGTGTG
>NW_004797273.1:3870957-3873905 GCF_000002075.1 Aplysia californica
GAGAGAGAGAGAGAGAGAGAGAGAGAGAGAGAGATAGAGAGAGAGACAGACAGACAAACAGACAGAAAGAGAAAAAAAAGGAAGTACAAAGAGAGGTACAGAAATAGATAAAGGGGAACAAAGAGAGGGAGAGACTCAGAGAGAAAATGAGAGACACATTGAAAAGACGAGAAAATACAGGTAGATAGAGGGAGAGAGGGTGTAGGTGGGAGAGGAAGAGAGAGAGAGAGGGAGAAAGAGAGAGGGGGGGGGGGATTTGAGCCGTCGTACTTTAGTTCTTGCTACTAAATTGTGTCTCCTTTTCTAAAAGAATTAGAATCATGGTCTACCTTACCATGGAACCCTTTGGGGATTTACCCAGAGTTATACAACTGGAGTTTTCTCAAGCAAATACAGTCTCTAGCTTGACGTGATAGTAAAGTTGTTTCCCGCTCCACATAGTCTCTAGATAGACGTTTCATAGCGCCACCCTAGAATTACGAAATTGTATTTGCGCAGTACCATGTTATGAGAAATTTGACGTTAAAAAAAAGTTGGATTTCACAAAAAGTCAAGCTTTTTAAAAATATGCAATTTTTTCTAATATCTTGATAAAGTACATGTAAAGTTGTTCCCGCATCCGATCCGGAAATTGGGGATTGCCTGGTTACTGAAACAACGTCCTGGGCCTTTGTTATATTGTACGAGGGTGGCCAGTTCCTTTCCACGCCGCCTTTACTTCCCAAACTCGAAGTCAGGTACCCAATAATACTGGGAGGGCATGAGGGGCGGAAAAAATTGTGTCTGAACCGAGGCTCGAACCCGGACTTCCTGCTTCGGAGACGAGCACTAACCGCTCAGCCACCGCATCATCTAATAATCTTACAATTTCGAAGGAACAGGAGGAGTATTTTGTTTCTGACCTCATGGTCTTACTTTACTCAAAACGGCCAAAAATGCCAGATATAACTTTGCTCTTCTAAGGTAGCAAAAACAGTAGGCCCATCAGGCGCCACTATCTTTTCAAGGCGTGGAAGCAAGAGTTAAAAACTCAGCAGATGAACCATTTCTCCATATTCTTTTCTTTTTTTTTTTTTGCTTTTAGTTTAAAGTACGTGTTTTTTTGTCCCCCCGCATCGACACCAAATTAGTAGATGTAGAAGGCGGTCACGCAGGGCCAACCCAGGCTGAGAGGGATACAACATCCCAGCAGAAAGATCGAGATACTCGATTACAATGCTCTCCCCACTCGGGGAAAGAATTCGGGTGACACTCTAGTCTACTGCGTGCGACAGTGAAACGTTTAACTGCAACATCTACACCACAGACGCCTGTTTCTGCAGATATATATTCAGTCCATAGTTGAGTTGACGTGGTGCTATTTGAGCACAGAGAAACACATCATTACAATAACAGCCGTTTGGTGCTAGGACAGACAGGCAGACAGAGGAAAAGCAAAGAAGAACCAAAATGGTGAAATGGTATAGGTTTAACGCTCCTATCAACACTATTAGGTTATTTAAGACCACTAGTACCAGTAGCGCCCTCCAACCACCAACCAGTAGTTGTCAGTCTTGGGCAGTTCGAGTCGCTGTGCCAGTGAGAAAGCACCGATATTGATACGGTACACCTCTGCTTCTTTGCTCAAAACCAAGACCGTCTCTGATCTAAAAACGCTTGAAACTGCCTTGGCTAAAAATATCAAACCACCTGCACTTACCCAGCCAAACGTTACCCCCCCCCCCCTCCTTCTTTCCAACACACACCCATCCAACACACAAGCGCACACACACATCTACATGCACGGACGCACACACACACACACACACACACATCTACTACATGCACGGACGCACACACACACACGCATGCACACACACACACACAATAAAAAATAAACCTAGCACACACCACCAAAGGTGTCATATAATCAAATACAACAATAATAACAGTGAGAATAAAAAACAAGTCAATACAGCTCCTCTGCAGTTCTTACAAAATGCTTTTATTCTTTTGCTTGAGACTTAATCGAAGTGACAAGATAACTACTGGACAACATACAACTTCCATACAAACGTCATTACGTGGGGAGAGGATCAAACTATCAATCATACCTACAAAACGTTAATTTTCAGGTAAAGGGGAAGAAAAAAAGAGATTGCTCCCACACACCGACTCGTGTTCTACACCACTTTAAAACAAAATATTTCAAAATGTATTCACGGCGATTTGTACCATTATAGAGCGAATAGAGCATGCTGCAGAGCATGGATATATGCATGGTATGAATGTAATTCTGACTATAGCCACAAGGCTTGCACTGTGGACAAACAGCACACAATGTCACATATCGACTATCATCACTTATAAGATAATTGCCCAAGTCATTTGTAGCCATTGTGAGAAAATATGAAGAAAAAAAACTACTTCTTCCGAACAACTGACTCCGTGAACGGACTCTGTGAAATGCTTGAATTTTGGGTACCGGTACACTCAATGGGTTTTACATTTGGATTATTTTTTTTTGTCCAAGTGAACTATATTAACAAACAGTCTCTGCTCTTCATTTCAGAACCAAACACTCCAAACCAGCCCAAATGACTCAGGCAATCATCTTATGAGCGTGACGATCTGTATATATCTCTGTCTACAAAATCGTACTTCGAAATACGACACTTTGCTTCCTTTACGTGGGCAACACCACCAACTGGTCCCTCAAGCCAGCAGCCTCACTGTGTAAATCCTGACACTTTTTTCAACGATAGACAATACCATCCAGTTCTTAACTATAGTCTTAAAGTATAAGCGAAGACAACAATAAACACACAATAGTAGTCGCTCGACCTGCTACAACAACTCATGAACAATGCTAAAGCGCATGATACCTACAGCAATGTATCCGGACATAAGACTCACCTACACTTAACTATTATAACCCCATCTCTCCACCCTGAATCCCCCTTACTCCC
>NW_004797273.1:3874063-3875667 GCF_000002075.1 Aplysia californica
TGTATTACATGCATACTTAGTATATCAATTAACTGTAATAGCGGATAGAGATTCCAGGATTACAGATGTAAGTCATTGATCTGAGAGAGGTGATGATCCCTCCCTCAAGTCTAATTCCCCTTTCTCAACTGGATTCCACAAGGGGGGGGCATTCTATTTTCCTTCTCTATCCAACTACTGAAAGAACCCCTCGACTACCACTAGACCAAGATTCTACAATTTCTAACAAAACATATTTCATTGCTTCATCAATGTTATCTATCCCTAGACATATAAACGAATGTCGCGCAAATCTTCTTACAGGCGCTGAGCATGTAAATTTTGGGACTTCGACAGACAGACACACAGACAACCACGTCACCGAACACAATATCAAGACCAACATCATACCAAAAAAACTAGACCTGGAGCTTTTACTTTCAGTTTAGGAGTCCTTGCATGGTACATGTACAATCATATCAATCATAATAAATTTTTAGACTTGATATAAAACAGGAAATAACTGGAAGGACACATGGGGCTAATCATATTTGTCTCAACAATGCCAGTTTAAAAAAAAAAAAAGAAGCTCTGTGAGTAAGAAGATGTAGACAGTCTATGGCTACGGGCCGCGAAATAATTCATGGTAATATTATAGTTTATCCAGTATGGGTCAGACAACAGAATATCTATACATAGATTCTGAACACAACGTGTTGGGTAAAAACTGCTTTCTTACTCCCTTGAAGTAAGCTTTCTCATCTGCATCTTCTGTAAACATAAAAAGACATCGTTTAGAAATCATTGTGTTGTTCTATAGTTTTAAAAAAAATGAATAAAAATAAATCAAAACTCAAATATTCCAGCACATACCTGCATGCACCCTCATCCCATATGTCACAAAGCACACAAAAATTGTATACCATCCAACAATACACGGCGTTCCCTACTTTTTGGCCCAACCTTTATAAAAAATATGTCATGTAACCCCCCCAAACTCGATCCATACAGAAATATGGAAAATATATAAAAAATACAACAACAGAAAACCCAACGCAGACAAAATAAAACATACATATCCCGACTCTGTCACAACTCTTAAACCAGTTTGTGTGAGAAAAAGAAGAGACAACAAACACATTTATTCCCAACCCAACAATAAACAAATTCATTCATTCCCACAACCCCCCCCCCCCCAACCCATTTCTTTTTATTTTTACAAAAAACCTCCCAAACAAAACAGACATACAAACACAAAACCCACGATATTTATTCTCCTTCTCTTCACTCGTTTTTGTTTTAGCAAAGTGTTTTATGGCGCTCGCAACTGCATAAGGTCATATGAGCCCGCGGGACACACCTAATATTTTCAGTTGGTAGGAAACTTTGAATTTTGCCCTGGTGGCGGCCGAAGCCTACTCTTATCGATTTTACTCGAAGACAAAACAGAACAAAACAACACAAAACGAAACAAAACGAAAAAGTTTACGATAAAACGAAGCAAAGCAAAGCAAAGAATAATACACGAAACAAAACGAATCGAAAGAAAACCAAAAAGCAGAAAAAAGTACACGAACAACAACTCCCCCCCCCCTCCCCACCCAAAAAAAAAAGAAAAAAGAAAA
>NW_004797273.1:3876699-3879450 GCF_000002075.1 Aplysia californica
AGAGAGAGAGAGAGAGAGAGACAGAGAGACAGAGAGACAGAGAGACAGAGACACACACACACACACGCACACACAGCTACATAAAGACACCAAAGAGACGTCTCATGACTTACCCGTGGATTGTGTTGCTGCCGCCCCTGCTGATGTCTCTGCTGCCCGGAGGGATAACTCTGGTACCCGCCGTCCTCGCTACGGTAGTTGCTGCCCCTGTTGTTGCTGGGGAACAGAACAAATCTACAGGTCAGAACAAGCGTTAGTTGTTTTTTTAAGTTTTAGAGAGGTTTTACGGCGCTCGCAACTGCATAAGGTCATATGAGCGCCAGAAGATTAGAGGTGTTACAGGAGAGTAACAAACATAAAAAAGGAGAAGGGGAGATAAGGACGACAGATGTTTGATAGGAAAAAAGGAGCAAACCACACCAGAGCACCCGCCAACCATCCACTAGAACAAGCGTCAGTAAATTTTCTCTCTGAATGGTAACATCAATAAATATTATGCCAATAGACGGTCAGAAAGAGACGCGTGGCATGATTGTGGTGCGCGTTCTTCTTTTCCTTTTCAAAGTAGGTGTCTTTACGACAGGGTGGAGGAAGACGTTCAAAAACGTTTGTCTACGTCGAGACTGAACCATGACCATCGGCATGTCTGCGCAGCACGATTCCCACAGAGCTAACGGCGCACTCCACAAATTCCTGCTCAAATTAAGGCAACGCGAGGGTCGTCCAGCTGCAACTACTGAGCTCGACCACACAGACGTGTACGCCATGAATGCCGTCACACAACACGCCTCAGTTAATGGGTCCTTGCAAGTGGTCAGCCCATCCGCATAGCTGACGTTTTCTCTCCCCAAGGATCAAGCAACCGAAATAACAAAGTTTGTGCGGAACTAAGAGTTGACTTTTAAAGGCCAGCTCCATAGGAACCGACACAACTCGCAACCTTAGAATTACAAAGTTTTCTGCTCAATACTTATTTGTGAGAAATTTGACGGCATTTTTTTTAGTTTCACAAACTGCCAAGCTTTTTCGAATGCAATTTTTAAAAATATATATTGAAAGTGACTGAACAAACTTACGACTTTCATACAGCACACAGATCATTCGGTTTCTGATCTCATGGTCTCAGTAATTCAAAACGGCCAAAATTGTCTTATAGAACTTTTTAATTCTACGGTAGCCAACTGCCAATATAGTCGTGTCCTCTTTAAATAACTATTTCAGGTGTTTCTTGCTTCAAGTGCGTACACATAAAAAGCCCAACTGACTTCTTGCAGGTAAATATGGCTATAATTGTGTAAATGCAAAAAGATCCATTAATTTTACACCTCTTAAGTTGCTTGCTATTAAGCATTCAGAGGGGCAAAGTATACAAATATTCTGTAGTATTGCCACTAGTCTGCTCTCAAGATTCTTTCGGGGAAGTCACAGACTTCTCGAGAAAATACCCTCAGATTGTTTATCTGAGGCCATACTCGCAGCACACAATGGTATTCTGAAACCGTTACAGTAACAATGAGTGGTTGGCGGGTGTTCTGGTGAGGTTTGTTTCTTCAATCCCATCAAACATATTATTATAATCGTCCTTATCTCTCCTCCTGTGTGTGTGTGTGTGTGTGTGTGCGCGCGCGCATGTATCTGAGTGTGTGTGCATGAGAGTGAGTGTTACTCTCTTGTAACACCTCTAATCTTCGGCACTTATAAGATCTCATTGCGTTCCAAGCGCAATTAAACTCCTACTAAAACCAACAAAGTAACAGAGACGGCTCCCAGACACTACACGGGCACAGAGACAGATCTTGTGGCGCGTAGCCCCTTGTGTTGTCCCTCCCAGGACACGTCCCCTGACCCAGGGGTCAGCCCCTCCCTCTGTCCACTCGAGAGCAGCCTGTTGCCGCCCACGCAATGAGCTCCCCCCTCTCATCTCCATCGCTGACACGTCTGAGTGGGGGGCGGGTCGCAGATGCCAAGCGGCAATAAACTGTTAAATAGCGTAGACACTTCGCTAGCTCAAAATTACAAAGTTCTATCTGACATTTTTGGACCGTTTTAAGTAACTAAGACCATGACTTCAGAAACCAAATGTTCTATCTGCTCTATCAAAATCGTAAGATTATTCCGAGTCGTTATCAAGATATTCATAGAATTATTGTTTTCGATAAAGTATGATATGTTGTGAAACTCAATATTTTTTTAACGTCAAATTTCTCAAAAGTGGGCACTGTGCAGATAGAACGTTGTAATTCTGAGGTAGCGACTTATTTCCCCGATCGGTCACGCAGGATCAGGGCCGGGTGGGGCGGACAGTAGGAGTGGCAAGGCCGCCCTTATTAAATGAAAATCATCAAGAGCAAACCTTTGCCGTTACGGGACAAGGCTTCTCCTGCGACTGATTGAATTGTTATTTTGTCTTAGCAAAGAGAAACATATCCCCACATTAATGGTCATTTAGTGCTGGGGGAAAGTAAGTCAGACAGGCACTCAGACAGAAAAAAAAACCGGAGAGAAAGTAAAGTAGGACCTATCACTGGCGCCCCCTAACCACCCGCTATTGATTGATTAAATTTTTTTTACAACTTCGCAGGCACCGGTCATATTGGAGGTGGGCTACTTCTACCAAACCCACCCGAGTGAAGTGAGCTCATGAGATACACCAACCCGGAAGACAGACGAGACACTTGATTTTAAAAAAATAAATTCCTACGCTGCAATCAAAACAACGTCTGCCAGAAACGGTGAGGAAACCAACCCCCC
>NW_004797273.1:3880200-3881743 GCF_000002075.1 Aplysia californica
ACACCCTTTCACTCCCAAACCCCCCACATACACGTACACACGGGGCTAGGTGTCGTCTTTCCCTGGTTTCCGTCACCGGATCCGGGGTGATACAAGTTTCCCCACAAAGCCAGGCCGTTCCCCGCGGGACGCTGCCCGCGTCCGATCACGACAGCCCCGCCCTCCAGCCGCCCACTGCGACACTGCTTGTCCAAGATCCGCTGCTGCCTCACCTCCAGGCAACAATCACGACACCGCGGATTGTTTCCCTTGACAAACCTTCCAGCTCCTCCTCCTCCTCTTCCTCCTCCCCCCATCTATTGTGAGATGTTATGTCACGAGGGTTGGAAGCTTGGTTTGTGTATGTCGGGAGGGGGGGGGAGATCCGAGTTTCTGCTTACTAGAAACACAATCACAAGTTATACCGTCTCTCTCTCTCTCTCTCTCTCTCTCTCTCTCTCTCTCTCTCTCTCTCTCTCTCTCTCTCTCTCTCTCTCTCTCTCTCTCTCTCCACACCCCCCAAGCCACTATTCCTTTGAAAATCGCCCTTCTCTGACTGCAAGCATCACGAAAAATTGGTCTCAAGTGAGGTGCACGTTTAAACTAAATTGCACGTCCCATCATCTACCCTCCCTTTTCTCTTGAGTCTTTCGCTGCTGTAGATACCTACAAGCAAACGCACTGTTTGACACCATGACAAATATCATTCGAGGGTACGGTGGAGTATGTGTTTAAAACCCGTCTCTACAGTATAAGGAGATTACAGAGGAAGGACCTCTGAACGTAAGGTCCATCTCCAACAGAACTGAGCAAGAACTGGCACCTGCTAGATAACAAAATTTTAAGAAATTCGGAATTCGAAGCATGGCGATTTGCGCAATAGCCCAGCATCATTCCAACTAAGACATTTGAGACGGAGAGATGTTGCCCTGAAAAGGAATATTCAATCAAGACGGAGCACTTCTTGGGACCCACGCAGATTCCAACCTTAATCTTATACGTGACAGGGTAGGTTTGCAACCTACTGCGGCATGTGGGACGCCAATTTAGAAACGCAAGACATCTTTTTACCCTCTTCTCTCAGCTCACTATTCTCACCTTTGCATCTACTTTTGCCGCCCTGACGTACATCTCTGTCAACTGTTCTAATATACCTTGCTCACATTAAACATTTGCCTTCTCCAATTTTGGTAACAGACCTAAGAAACGTCCAATTATATTTCTGAAGACTCAATTCAAGAAAGACATTGGGCTGAGAGAAATGTTCTATCAGGAAGAAAAAAAATTCACTGGGATCAAATACAGATTTGAACCCTAGAGCTTTAGCGTGACAGAGCAGGTTCACAACCTACTGTACCAAGTGGGACACCAACAAAGCAGTACATATTATTACATCAGGATTGTATTCCCCCCTCGGAGACTAACTGAACGTGACAGGAGCATTTTCGTTTATGAACACCTATAATAAATCTTATTGCGTGCCTGAATGTTTATGTAAAAGAGAGCGGAGGCTTTGTGGGACAGGGAGAATGAGTCAGGGAGAGAGGGAGAGAGAGAGAGAGAG
>NW_004797273.1:3882727-3884069 GCF_000002075.1 Aplysia californica
CACCCACCCACCCACCTTCCCCCATCTCTATCTGACCCTCCTCCTGACAGCGGGGTAGCCCAGCAGGGGCGTGGTGTCCGGGGGGCAGACAGCCACAGGCAGCCATTGTGGCCGACACCCCCCGACAGGATCAGGTGTTGCCGCCTTTGTCGCGCGCTAAGTGACGGCTTACAGGGGACACAATGCGAGCACCAGGCATTCCTCACAGGCCTGGCCCGGGTGGGACCTCCTGTCCTCCTCCTTCCCCTCTACCTCGTTCTCTCCCTCTCTCTTTCACTCTCTGCCTGTCCCTCTCTCTCACTCTCTATTTGCTTGTCTCTGCATATTTGTCTGTCTCTGCATATTTGTCTGTTTATCTTTCTCTTTCTCCCTCTCTGTCTCATTCCTTTCTCTACTTGCCTTGATCTGGCTTCATTTTTCTGAGCCTGCATTTTTTTTCTGTTGATGTTGTCTTTTTCACCCCCCCCCCCGCAATGTCCATCTTTCCTTCTGCTCGTATCTCTTATTTTTCTGAACTTCTTGTTTTCCCACAACTCTCCTCAGGTCTCCATAGTTCCACCTTGCACGTTATATCATGTCCCCTGTGTTGCGTTAACACAAAATGTCGCAGTGACGATTCAATCAAACGTAAGCCACCCATGGCATGGCTAGACACAATGCCAACTTAGTCCATTTTACAGACCATGGCACACCACAACCCGGAATCAAATGTCACGATCCTTCGGCAGAGATGTTGTTAGTATCCCTCTCCGCCTGGTGTGGCGCTGACAGGCAGGGAGGAAACCCACCTCCCAAATTATCTCAATTGTGTCGATGGGGGCGTAAAACATTAAACATTTTTTAAAAAGGAAATAAAAATAAAAATAATAAGACTCCTCCAGACGTCATTATTGACGCTGCGTAGCCCACTAAGCATTTTCTATTGGCGAGAAATCCCCCTGAGTGCTGTAATATGGTCATCACTGACGAAGCACGGTCCAATCGCGCCCCCGCCCGGCCCCTTTCCTTTTGCAAGCCCCTATGGGCGGGCCACCACAGAGCAATGATCAGATGGGCTTCTCGTTCTCGGCAAAAAAGAAGAGTCGTCCTCTCCTGACAAGGGAGCTACACAAGCACACCTGTGTCACCCCAGGCGTCCAGACTAATCACACGTGCTGTTTGCGGCCAAACAAGTAGAACGGTTTTACGCCCCCGTCAAAGTGATTTGGGTCAGTCAAAAGGCGAGCTGCTTCTACTCTACTCTCCCGGTTAGGGCGGACCCTGGTTGTGTGGAGTGCTACATCCCAGAGCCAAAGGTACAAAGATACAGATAGAATAATTATCTAAAATCATCAATCTCTCT
>NW_004797273.1:3887434-3893076 GCF_000002075.1 Aplysia californica
CCCATGTTGGTTATTGGGAATCCCAGAATACTTAATTTAGAGCCCAAACAAAAATTTTCAGTTCAGCTGTACCTAGTGTCCCATAACATTTTTGCCCCGTTTTCTCCGATTAAGAAAAGCAAATAGTGCATACAGCCCAGGTGGTAGGCTAAGTGCGTGTGAGGATTTCCATATTAACTTGACACGAAACAGCCCAGGCCCAATATTGTTCTTCACTAATACGTTCTTACAAAGGCCAAGCTCTGACGCTGCTGGTCATCCCCAGCAAACATGACGTCATCTTAGCCTCTATATGGCGTTTGAACGTCCTCGCCTGGAAAAGGGACAGTGCACAGAGATTGATCCTAATGTTTCCTCTAGCTCCCCCATTGCCCAGAATCAAAAGGCACGATCTACACTACATAAACCTTGCAGATAGAACCATTTAACGAGAGCACACCTCGCCACAAAAAGAAGAAAGAAGGGGAACACGGCAAAGACATTACTCTGGACGTTTTCTCAAGTCGCGGCTAAAAAGGCGCACGAAACAATTAACTCTCCGTGTTTTCACAAGTCATAAGGACAAGGTCACGTCCGGGGTTGACCAGTGTCCAGCTCTGACCACAGAGGGTTCCCGGCGTTCCCGCGGCCTGTATGGAGGGATGATTGTGCCCGTCCCCCCGGCGTCATAATATTTAATCGGTGCCATTGCCTTCATAATATCAACAGCCAGGTGCCAGCGGCCGCCACCGGGAGGTGTCAAAAACCGCGCCACGAAACACGGCCGGGCGGAGAAGTGAAAGCGCTCTTTACAGGGTACTCGATGACCGGTTTTCTTCTTCTTCTTCTGTTTTTTTTTTTAAAAACTTATTCTTTGATATAGTAGAATGGTGCCATCTGTTCGACAACTCAAACCATGTAAGCACGAAAACCGGAACATACAGAGTTCAAATAGCAACTGTGACTTCTTTCTTGTCACCGGAGGCAAGGTTTACAGGTCAAACAAGACTCGTAACAGAACGACAGAACACGGGCACTTTGTCTCGAACATCAGCTGCCCTAGTAGACAACGATCGGCGGCACCAGAGCTTGCACTACCGTCCCTTGCTATGCACAAAATGATTGCTTGTTACATTCCTGCTACAGAAGAGAAATGAAAGATACTTCAATCCATACTGCATACAAATGTAAGGATGCATGGCATCCACCGTTAAAATTAAATAGGAAAAGTCCTATCCTGAAGATGTTCTGGAAACCCCCCCTCTCCCCCCCTCTCCCCCCCACCGGCTTTGCCCTTCGGAAACTCCCCCGCTGTGTTGGGTACTCTTGCTTTCGCCTTGACTTCACTTGACGAAGTTTTAGTTCTTTCGGTCGTAGCCGTCAAGAACTCTCGCTCTACATCGAGTACCCTGGACAGTGCGTTCTCCTGCCCGGGACGGCGGCAGAGGCTTAGCCTAACCCGCTCAGCACCGGGAAACCACCGCAGGAATTCTTGACGCAGTACAAAACGTATATTTCCGTGTGTCTTTATGTGAGCTCCCTTACCCTTTCCAAGCTTGTTCCCTTTCTTTATTTATTTCTGACACCCCCTTTTCCCCCTCACAATATGACAAATATACACATTCAACAACAAAAAAAGAAGAAAAAAAGTTTCCCTTGTTTTTTCATCCTGAATTTTTCTCTTAGGCTCTTTCAAGACCGAGACATCAGAACGGGATCCTGACGGCAGGATTAATCAAAAATATTTTTTTAAAACAACAAACCAGTACAATGATATCGCAACAACAAACCAGTACAATGATATCGCAACAACAAACCAGTACAATGATATCGCAACAACAAGACACTTTCAACGGCAAAAAACAAAACAAAACAAAAACAAAAACCAACAAGCCCCCACGATCCCAATAGGACAAGGGATGGAAGTACAACGCAATGGCCGCACACAGAGATGTCTCTTGGTGTTGTAGTTGGTGTTGTTGATGCAGCAGCAATATCAGGTGGTGGCGGCAGAGGGTAACGGTGGGGTAACGGTAGCAGTAACGGTAGTGGTAGTGAGTGTAGTAGAAGCATTAGTATTAGTAGCAGCAGCTGCTACTGATTTTGCTATTGTTGCTGTAGAACTATAACATAAGGTGAGACAACCCCCCCCCCCCCAAAAAAAAGGCAAACTATTCGTTTTGTTTCCAAGTCCAGTCCATACCAATACAGGCATAACAATATTATGAATGGTGAGCGCAAAATAAAGAAAGAAAGAAAAGCATATCTTCATCAATCATTATTTTGAAAATAATATTCACTTCCATTGAGACACAAGGCTTATGGATAACCTTCCACAAAAAAAGGTGTCAAAACCCTCATATTACCCAGGCGAGAACATGTACCTCCCACATATTAAATTACATTTTTTTATGAGTAATATATAAAAAAGCACCTAACCACAGCACCGACGCAACCAGGACGAGAAAGCTTTTAAGCTCCCCCAAAAGTAACATTACCCAGGTCTATGAAGGCAGATTTGTACCAACGATTTGCTTCTTTTGTCTAGCGATTTAACCCAAAAGTCTAGAAGAAATCCGACTAAAAGGTTCCATGCTGACCTCTGCATGACCCGGGCGCTCGCTGAAAGTTCAGTGCCACAAAAGTTGCTTCTGGCAGACAATACGGTAACACGTTCGCTGAGCTTAACTTTCAAATAAGCGGTTTTTGTGTTGGGAGCACATTCGCAAGTTTGGGCATAAGTACATTATTAAGACGCAAAGCTTAGAGTGTCAACAACAAAAACAGGAGACCTACCCCTTCCAAACCATTAACACGAAAACGGGAGATGCAAAAAGTGAATTTAGAGAATTTTAAAAAATGTAATAAAAACACACTGCAAAATGAATTAGGATGAATAAATACGTGCCTGCCTCTGTAATAGACGTCACATTTGACTGACCTTTGTCTAGCAGAATGTACAGGACAACCGAAGGTGTTGCATGATAGTTGGACGGGTAATGGAACAGGGTTTAAACAAGCCATCAAAGACTATCAACATCTTCTCATTATTTTATAGGTATATGTCTTTGTTTAGTTCTAATATTTTATCTAACCGATGAATCATTTTATTCTATTTTCTTTCTTTCTTTCTTTTTTTTTTGGGGGGGGTGTTATTGGTCTTTTCGGGGGATGGAGGGGTGGAAACATTTTGATCAACGTCAATGATTGCTTCTCTGAGCAGTTAGTAACACCCTCGAACATATTATTACATGTCCTCTTGCGGCGTTGCACTACAGCCTGGATTGGGTTAAACCGGCCGGAACAAGGGCTTACAACCATGTTGCAAGCGCTGTAGTAACCCAAAAAACAAAATTTACGAAACCAAGCCAAACCAAACCAAACCAAACAAAACAAGACCCAAAACCACCAGTTGCAGCTCACGGGTAGCGCTATGTGTGTGCACACATTCTCCAAAGTCTCTCATTGTGGCAGCCACACACGGCATCGCCCCCTGACCTCCCGGCCGGCCCCGCGGTCCCACAGCAATTAGCGCGGGGCCGGCCAGTAAGCCAGGGACTGACCGACGGCACCCGCGAGCCCACACCTGGCCACAAAGCAACGCCCAGCATGTTTTCTCAGCTAATCCCACACCCCCCTCTGGTCCACGCCGCTGGAGCGCTCACCGCTCGCCGTACACCTGTGACTGCGGGTTATACGCAACTAATACATGTATTGCTACGTTTTACAGTTCAGTTCAGTCCATTATGCTATGGCGTACAGCGCTGGAATCTCAATACACGTACACATATTATACCAGTGTTACGACGTGGTGGAATCAGGCGCTCGTCAGTTTTGGGGCACACATAATTACTAGTATCAACTTATAGCTCGTTCAATTGTCTTGCACTTGGCGGAAAGAAAATACCTATCTATCTGGAATAAACGTGAAGATATTTGGAATTGAAGGAGGTGGGTGTCAGAGGTAAAATTAGCGCCCCGTATCGTGCATTTACCAATGTATGCACGACGTAACCAAAACTAATCGTAGAAAGTGGTCTTAGGCAAAGCGACCCCTAGCTTGACAAGCGATTTCGGTCGGCGGAAACAAACCAATAAACACAAATAGAGGCGAAATAGTCCAAAGGTGTCACCAATAACCGAGGAGAAAAGTGGTTGTCTAAATTAAACAGGTGAAAGTTTTGGAACAATGTCATTATGATATTTTTTTAAAGCAAAAAGGGAGGTGGGAATGGGATGGGGGTTTTTTACGGGTAATAATGGGTGGGTGGCCATTAGCGCAGGTTCAATGACCGCCAACTTCCATTTGGTTGCATGTTATCTGCGTAAAAGGGGGGAGGGGAGGAAGAGGAGAGAGAGAGAGAGAGAGAGAGAGAGAGAGAGAGAGAGAGTGAAAGACAGACAGAGAGAGAGAGTGAAAGACAGACAGAGAGAGAGAGGGGGTGGGGGATGGGGGTGAACAACCGACAAATGGGGTGGGGGCGGGAAGTTCTCCTGGGGTTGAACGGCATGCGGAAGCATTCCACACCCTGTCATTTCCCCGGTACCGCCCCCAGTCCAGTGCACCACGGGGGAACACACCGACAAACACCTCCGAGCCAAAGACTCATCACACAGGTGGGCAAAATTCAAACGAAAAACACACAAAACTAACGAAACAGAAGTATTGGGGACGAAACACTGACAGAAAAAGAAGGGGGCGTGCTGGTCAGTAGTTGACAATAACAGGTGAACGAGAATCATTATTATCACAGCTCACGACACATAATCACGACGACGGCTACACTCCGCTAGAACATGGAGGGATGATTAAGTAGTCATCCCAAAGAGAATGAAAAGAAGTCGACAAAATCGGACTACCTACCACCCACCCGCAGCCTTCCAAAAGAACTTCACCTCTAGAAGGGCGTCTTTTTAATGTAGGTGTTTTTTTACGCCCCCAATCGACACAATATAGATCATTTAGGAGGCGGCTTCCGACCCTGACTGTCGGGCCAACCCGGGCTGAGAGGGATACATGTACAACAACATCCTAGCAGAAAGACCAACATACTCGATAAATATTTCGCCCCACCCGGGAATCAAACTCAAGTCTCCTGCGTGAGGCAGCAAAACGCCTAACCGCTCTGCCATAGACGACGGTTAGTAGGGCGTCAAACACATAATACACTAACAGAGGGCACGACGTTAACTAGGTCGGTACAATGCTGCACTAGGGCGCCTCCGGCCCTAATTCGAATTACCCAAAAGGGCGTTGTTGAAAGTGGGTAGCCTGTCTGGTGAGCTTTCAAGGCTATTTGCCTACTATGCATTCGGAGATTCCGCTTCTTAAATAAACCTGGCAGCACTCTGACCGCTATTAAACCCACACAGGTGCCAAATTATGCATTGGAAATGTCTAAAACGGCCATCAAGAGTCGAGTTATCTAAGACAGACTCTTTTCTCCTCGACAATTGGTCATCATAATATATTATTTCAAAAAACACAAATGGAGGAAATGAGAGGTGATCATGTATTGCCCTGAGCGGGTTCGACTGTACATACAGTAAACAAAAAATACAACACACTCCAAATCAGCACTGACTGCTTACAAACAGCCAACAAGGAATCTCACCTTGGGGGGGGGGGTGCAAAATGAATTAGGATGAATAAATACGTGCCT
>NW_004797273.1:3893520-3895569 GCF_000002075.1 Aplysia californica
TTAAACACACTCTCCAGACCCCACAACTAACACTTCACTATTTACCCTCTCTCCTCGCCGGCCCTTTCCAACTTGGAGTGATATAGCGTTCCTAGAAGACCTCTTGAGAGTTAGAGAGAGAGAGAGAGAGAGAGAGAGAACGAGAGAACGAGAGAATGGGAGATAGATAGATAGATAGATAGATAGATAGATAGATAGATAGATAGATAGATAAAGATGGGTGGATGGAGAGAGAGAGAGAGAGAGAGAGAGAGAGAGAGAGAGAGAGAGAGAGAGAGAGAGAGAGAGAGAGAGAGAGAGAGAGAGAGAGAGAGAGAGAGAGAGAGAGAAAGTTTTGTTTGAGTAAAGAGAAGCACGTCGACACAAGAATGGTCCTTCAGATGGAAAGTGAAGAAGTACGACCTACTAGTGGCGACCCCCAACCACCCGCTGAGAGACATATCCCCCCACCCTCACCCCCGTGTTGAATGCCTTTGTTTGTTTATTATTTTCTTGGATTAGAGCATGTCTTGTCTTATTGCTGCATTTATTTTTATGTCAAGAAATCACACGGCGGGTCAAGATGATAGGCATTGGCCAAGTAACCGCCCACTCAAATCCTTCACACACACACACACACACACACACACACACACACACACACACACACACACTTATAGCATTCAGTAAATTCAAGCTAGTCAAAGTGAGTCTGCAGAAAAAAATTTAAAAAAGAAGAAGAAAAATCTCCCCAGTTGACTTATGGGCTTCATTCTCATTATTTGCAAATCCGGTCTTAAAAGTTCATCACTTTTTTTAGCATTGACAAGCCTGTGAAAAGCAATACAAATTACAGACAGAAAACAAAATACATAGTTTCGATACGAACAAGACGTCCGTGCTCAGACCCTCCAGAACATGTAAATTACGTTTTTACGTACTGGTAGGTAACTACTATGAAGTTTTTTGGGTTTTTTTTAAAAACACATCAGTCAAGGAGACACTGTCTTACAAATCTAGCTGTTTTTCATTCTTCGCTGTAGGATACAGTGGAAAAGTACACATGCATACCCCCCCCCCCCCCCGCCCCCCCAAACTGATGCAAACATAAAAGCACAGGCTCCCGACAGATGGAAGCCTCCTTGCAACTTCTCCGTGAACATAAAACACAACATAGACTTTCAACAAACATGGAAGAAAAAGAAAAATAAGCAGTTTAAGATGTTTTTAAAGTTACAATTAAAATTTTTTAAAACATTTTAAAAATGGGGGGGGGGGGGGGGGGAAGCACAATCCAGAGGCTCCGATTGCAAAGTCTCCCCATGTGGCCAAGACATTACGGTGCATAAGCCGTCTTCTCGCATGCAATCCTGTCAATAATGCGTTGGCCAGGAGTCAAAAAGGCTCCATCTGAAACACATATTGCTGTTGATAGCACCTTTCTTTTTATACATTTTTTTTTTACCTTGGTCACGCGAATGAGCCTCATTTCCAGGCGACAGGCGGTGCTTAGCGGCACACAAAAGCCTGCCAAGATTGGCGCACTTACGTGCAGCGATGAAATGGCGACAAATAAGTGAGAAAAGCAGCCGTGCCCGGCGCGGAAACGACTCTGTGTCCTTGCGCAGTTAATGGTCGTGTGGCCCGGGAGAGGCTACAGTAGCTCCACGAGGAACAGTTGTACCTGGGCGGGGCGGCGTCTTTTGTCCACGCCATGCACGCGTGCACATGCAGAACCGACGTGCTCACATTATGTCACTCTTCTCCGACTCGTATTGTATCATTTTTGCCTTATTTTCTTGTCCCCCCCCCTCCACCCTTCTTCTTCTTCTCTCCCCCCCCCCCCCTCTCTCTCTCTCTCTCTCTCTGCTGCTGCTTTACTCATCAGTCCCTTATCTCCCCTTCCCCCACACAAACGATCACGCACAAACGATCACGCACAAAAGTGCAACCACAGACATACTTACATCAACCTGTAATTTATATTCAGAAAACGCATGAAGAATTCAGGACTGCATTCACCAAAGACTTTACAAAAAATAATTACAAATCACGTCAAAAAGACACCCC
>NW_004797273.1:3895669-3901826 GCF_000002075.1 Aplysia californica
CCCCCCCCCATCCACTCATCCATCTTATTGTCGGACACCAAAAAGAAAAACGTTAGCAGTGAGCAGAAGAGAGCAGTCCTGAGAGGCACGTCCTGGGACCCCGTGAGTGAGTTCCATCTCGACGCTCCCTGCAAGAACCACGCAAACGCTTCAACTCGAACGCCATCAAAGAGCACAGAGTCTTGAAAGACGCCCGTGCACAAAGCCCTGATTGAGCGGATGAAGAGGATGACAAGTGACTAATTAACGTATTAAATCGTGAGAGGCCTACACAATACCGGAGCATCAGCACGCGCCTTGCTACAATGCACGTCACTTCTGTTGCAACGCCTTACAAACACGAGCAGAAAAAAAAATCGAAAAAAAAAAAGAAAAGAAAGAATTAAGACAAAAAGAAAGACAGAAAGAAAGATAGAGAGAAAGAAAGAAAGAAAGAAAACATAAAACAAAGCAACAGCAGACGAGAATTTTTTTAAGTAAAAGAAAATAATACAATAAAAAAAACAAAAACAACTGATGGGATTTTGTGTCCCTTCGCATGCGCAGCGACTACCTTCAAAGAAACGACCGTTGGATCATGACTGTTCTGCTTCAACCCTAAGATCTTATTGGACACATGTCCATTTCGAAGGTGGACACCCTCCTGAAAGTACCGGGTGTTGTAGTCTTCACCTCACCGGGCCCAAGCGGGTGGTTGGAGGGTGCCAGTGGTAGGTCCTACTTCTTTAGTTTCCCTCTGTTGTTTCTGTTTGTCTATCTTACTCCCCCCCCCACCCCCGGCCCCCGCACTAAATGACAATTATTGTGCCGATGTCCCTCTCTCTACTCAAACAAACAAACAAACAAATCTGGCCTAAGGAAGACAGACCGGGGAAATAGGGAGCAGGACAAAAGTATAATGTTGTTAGAGAGAAATGATGCTATATCCACACTGAAGAGAAGGTGTATGGACGCATCTTATCCGTCGGGGGGTAATATCCGCTTGTGATGGAATAACTGTATTTTTAGATACTTACATTCAACAACAGACCACTCATATCCAGAACATCCTCCACCCCCATTATTTATCCCTTTGCGGAAACTGATAAGAAATACGTTTGCAGGTGCATGTGCCCGCGTGCTTGTGTGAGTGTGTGTGTGTGTGTGTGTGAGTGTGTGTGTGTGTGTGTGTGTGTGTGTGTGTGTGTGTGTGTGTGCGCGCGCGCGCGTGAGTGCGTGTGTGGGAGCGGGTGTGTCACATAAGCTAATAATATAGAGTCGAACACAAGCATGGGACAAGACGACGTGCCGGAGCGCTTCCATTCCAGCAAATTTGAGTTGTGCCCCCTAACACTGCGCTATTCGTACTGTTTTGTCTATGCATCACATTGCTCTGAACAGTCAGTCAGCCAATTACTAAAAGACAAAGAACCCCAGTCTTCACGTGAAACGATTAAGCCAAAAAATCAGAACTCTACAAAACAAAAACACGGTAATCTAGCGGCGACTGCAGCCGGAGCCTCCAGACCTCAAGACGGGCGTGATAACCACCTCACCACACTGACCTTACCAAGAGAAGTCGAAGGCTATTTTGTCGATACATACATCCTCTCCAGAACCTACCTCGCTCCCACGAACATTTAGGGAATACAATTAACTGTACCTTTAAAAAGTTTTATAATACAGAACTTGCCCCCAAAAAAGGAAATCCCATAAGAGAGGAAGATAAGAATTGTACCATACTAAGAAAAAAAGGAGGACAGTGAAGGATGATAGACGATGATCGATAGGAAAAAAATGGAGCAGACCGCACCAGAGCATCCGCCTGCCACCCCCTCAGTTTCACCTAAAATAAAAAGGAAGATGGAGTAGAACAAGAACACACCAGGACTCCCACCAGTCGCCGGCTAGACGAGTCAACAGTAAAGGAGACATTAACCACTGCAATGACGGTGAAAGAGCAAGGCGACACATTGGAAGAGCTAGCAGGCCGACCTCTGTACGTGGAGCTCGCAGAAAACCAAAGTTCAGTTCTTGTGTGGGGAGAACTTTAATGGAGTATCTCAGTCTTTCTCCTAAGACGTCAAATCACTCCGTCTTATCCCAGGATGGCACTGATAGGCAGGATCGAAACCGGCCTTTTACATGAACACAGTTATATAAAAAAAATATAAAACAACCTAAACTGTCATACGACAGAAGTTTCTAAGAATGGTATGAGACTGCTATAATCTTCCTTTAAACACAGTAAAGTTACTTTCCGCTATTACGCAATTTCACACCGAACTACGCCAAGTGGGTGTAGTGCCTTGGCGTAGTGCCATGAAAAATGTACACAACGCAAGTTCGAGAACGCCCCATTGAAGATTCGAACCTAGATCGTCCATACAGTTAATTAAAATGATATCAGTTGAACTAACGGCGCACCCATGGAACAGTTGCCTCCAGGCATATTACACGGACTGTTCAAACAGAGCGGCGTCAACGTTTATTCTGGCTGACACTCATTGATACGAGCGCAAACGCTCTCCCCTGATTTTTCCAACCCGACCCGACTGCTAGGACAAATGTATGGGCCACAGTAACAGAAACAACTTTACTTCCATTCCTTCCGTGCCCCAATGGCGCCTTCTGCCAGCTCCGACAGTGAAAGCTCCAGAACTGAATGATCGCACAGCTTTCGCTCAATACTAACATTGTCTTCATCGGTGAAAATGTCTTTTTTCCCAACAGACAAAACTCCCGCGAACGCCTAATTCAAAACAGGCCGAGGTTCCTTTGAGCAGATCTCCTCCCCGCCACTTACGGAAATCCCCCATTTATAGTTCGAAACTATTTTACTACGGAGTATCTTATAGACGTCCTCCGTTCATTTATGTTGGTGTGAAAGGCTTGTCAAAATGTGATGGCAACACCTGGGACCCTATTACCGCTGCTGTTCCAAGTTTCGGGCTCTTATTTAAAGGGGAAAAAGGGAGAAAAAGGAAGACGTCTGAACCGTTTCCGACACCCAACCAAGGTCACTTTTATCCCGTCTATCCTCTGCTTACCCACCTGCCACCTTGCTTGTTTCCCACCTTTCTGTTGAAATGGATTGTCTTGTGAATTTAATTTCAAATCCTTTATTGTATTTTTTTTCAGACACTATTTACTAATACAAGACAGCAAATGTTCCCAAAGCTAGTACATCCTACCTCTTCCAATCATACCATTTCTAGAAAGGGCCTCGGTTTTCCACAGGATAGGCGCCTTATTCCCGCCATCGGGTAGAAGTGTAGTACCTCAACTCAGACATGGCTCTCTAACACAACCATTCACTAGATAGTCGACTGGACGGCCTGTGAACCTAAAGCACTCCGTGCTTTCACTTGCAAATGCAATATGCAGCCAATACTAGTAGCTAAGCTTTTATTTTCCTCGTGTCCCCTAATGTCTCAATACAAAAGTCGTTTATACCTCAGGGGACAATGGCGTCATCATCATGCCGTCTTACCATTCCCATTTTAGTATCTTTGTTGTTGTTTTAGACAGCGTTCAGCGGCAATGGCAATACAATTAGGCCAGATAAGAGTCAGAGATTGGAGGTGTTACAGGAGAGTAACGAACACAAACAATAGCAGGAGTAGAAATAAGGACACCACATATTTGATATGAAATAAGGAGCAAACCACACCAGAAAACCCGCCAAGCACCTACACGTTTTAGTGCCGATGAGTTACATACAACATTCCACCACGAGCACACCACGACAATGGTAATATTGGAAACACTGAAATAGAGCAGACCACACCAGTGAGCCCACCAGCCACCATGAAGCATTTTTTCTATTACTTCACGCCCGCGTCCTCATGTCATAGACGTCCCCGCAGGTCATTAGCAAACAAAACTGGCTTATTTTTCACGTATAAAAACAGAATCTCAAGCCGCAACGCATGTGCCTGAGAAGTGCACGGCACTCTTGCTAAAAAATGTGCTCATTTCTTTTAAGCTTTTCCCCAGTTCGATCTTTCTTTCCGATTTCGTTGACACTACCACCAAGAAGATTGCACCTTCCCAGTCAAAGAGCATTTCTCGAGTCGGATATAAAACATAAAATTAAGTTAACAATATACAGGTAAAAACCGTGCCGGACTATTCTGGGCTCTCAGCGCTGGGAGAAGTGGAGGGGGTTAGCTCGAGAAGGTACGGCCGTGGAAAGAGCCAAACAAAACCTGCCACAAACCACAACGCGGGTCGAACACTCGAGATTGTGAAAAGAGGGGAAAAAAGTCTCGGGAAAGACGAACTTCATGAAAAACTCCTTGAGGAGCACTTTATACGGTTATTAACCATTATGTGTCCAAATCGTTTTGCTTCGTTCCGCGCGGAGCAATAGGCTAGACAGGAAGAATGCCTGTATTTATCACTTTCCTCTAACCCTCGTAGGCGCGGCCCCCACAAAGGGGTCCTCTCTCTATAGACATGGGATACTCAATTTGGGGCTTCGTTTTTCCCCGCGGAGATTCGCATTGCGAGGCAGGCAGGCAGGCAGGCACTCACGGCAACCAGCGAGAAAGCAACAGCTAAAAACCCTCTAAACCCCCTCTCCAGCCGACCTCGATTGATATAGCAGCCTGCCTTGTATCAGCGTTTTGCCCGAGTGTAACAATCAACCAGGGTAAAACAAACTTATGGCGAGTCGCCTATTCACGGGGTCGTGAAAGGGAGCAAGAAAACGTTTTGCATGGCGTTTCCATGAGCCTATAGAACAGCAAGAACAGCGGCTATTCCTAGGGCCGCTGGCTTCGTGACAACATTGGACGGCTTGTAGTTTGCCAAATTCACTCAAAGCCCTACATCGTGTGGTGTCAAACGGAACCAAACGAAAACAAAAACGCGAGGAGCGCAGAAGAGGGAACGAAGGTTAAACGGGAGAAAGAAAGTGGGGTGAAAAGGGTCTTTTCTTCCGCGCAATGGAGTCCCATTTCTATTTAATCGGCGTGCACAGTTTATTGGTGTCAAAATGTCGAGGGTAATTACGTAAGAGGCTGTCTGAATGAAGGCCAGGAGGAGCTTCTGAAAGGAATGTTGTACTACGGACACAAGAACTACTCCATCCTCGATGCACCTCGGCTCAGATAAAGAACGGCTAACGAGAGGCCAACTTGCACGAACGCTGGAGAGAAACAGGAGGAAAAACAAAAACGGATTAAACAAATTCGTTTCCTCAAATAACAAAACCACAAAACAATACAAAATAAACAAACAAACGAGACACAATAACATAATAACTGGAAAATAATAGATTTCAAAGGCTCGCTTCACGAGTATTTCATTGCCTTTGTATATTGTTGGAAATATCTTCACGAAGGATTTACACATTTGCATGTGTTTTCAGCAGTCAGATGAAATTGCCAATTCAAAGATTGGACACAAGCACAATCCAAGAAATGTTTGTTTTCATGAACATTGTCACATTTGGGACAGTGTGTGTGTGTGTGGGGGGGTGGAAGACAGAGCGGTCATATAGGGGGAAGAGGGGGCGGAAACAGAGATACTAAGTACTGATTCAAAGAAAGCATACTGTTATCATGACAGTACATTCCTGCCCCACTGAACACCACAGGAAATTTTCTAAACGTCTCAAAAGCAAATACACCAGAACAGTTCTAACCTCAAGGTTAACCGATAAGAAAATAATAACGAATCTATACGAACGGCACTGCAAAAAGTTTCACGTCTCCTACCTTACTTTCTATTCGACTGACGTTGTCATAAGAAATAATAATATTCTTAAGGCGTATCTACAGCACTTATTTCAACATTTTCAAATGTCATACATGCACACACACGACGAGGTAACTTTAGCATAATTCACGCGTGGAACACTTTAGAATACCCCCCTCCACCCCACAGGAGAATCAATAGCATTAATTGGTGGCTTGGGGGAGGGGGAGTGCAAGAACACTGCGGACTGTCTTACCCGCTTTGGTATCCCATGGATTGGAATCAGAGGTGTAACGGTTGGGCTCTGCACTTTACACCAACAGGTTAAACGGGATCGACTTACGCGTGTGAACTTCATTTCCAAGAGTACTTCCGTCTTTCAGCGAGGATCACTCAAACACGGTTGGGGCTGGCAAGATTGGTAAAAACAGCCCGCCCACGACTTGATCTGAATTATGTTGATCGGGGCGGG
>NW_004797273.1:3902357-3903670 GCF_000002075.1 Aplysia californica
GAGAGATTGTCAGGGATGGATGGAAGTACAGTCGAACATGCTCTAACGGTCACCTGTCCAGGCCCGTCACCTGTACAAGTGACCTCTTCCCACTTGTCCTTTTTGTTTTGTTCGGTGTTATAATGACGTTGTCCAAGACACCCACCTGTCTAAGACAACCTCTTTTCTCCTCGGCAATAGGTGGCCGTCTTGAAAAATGTCGACTGTAGTTGGCTGCCTGATTGCTGATTAATGGAAAGCCATGAAAACACCAAAACACCTGAGAACCAACAAACGTTCAAGAACGACCCCGTTGAATATTCGACATCATCGCCTGCACCACAGTC
Organism: Aplysia californica; assembly: GCF_000002075.1. Taxonomy (NCBI): domain Eukaryota; kingdom Metazoa; phylum Mollusca; class Gastropoda; order Aplysiida; family Aplysiidae; genus Aplysia; species Aplysia californica. Next base: position 3,902,684 of record NW_004797273.1, read on the forward strand.
CAAAAGGACGCACTGAGTCACAGGGACGCCCAGAAAGAACGAGAGAGAGAGAGAGAGAGAGAGAGAGAGAGAGAGAGAGAGAGAGAGACCAACATTTCACCATATCAACTACATGTAGAGAAATCGTCTCTCGGCTTCCTCTTACCCTTTCTAAACCCGTTATCCTTCTCACTGGCCTCTCTAGTACCAGCACAATTCGCCACTCAGCCAACAGACACATACGGTCCCCTTTTCGCACAGAATTCAACACACACACAACAGCAGAAGCACTGCCTTCCAACTTCGTCCCATCCAACAAAAAGGCTTTAAGTATGGCGGAGAGGGAGATGTCTGAGAGCAGGCCAAGTAGCGTGATGTAAGAGGGCTCCATGGCCCAGTGGATGGCTCTTGCGGCACAAAGCCAGGCCAGACCCTTGGCCCAACCCCTGGCTCTCTAACCTACTCCATGGAGGAGGGACCAGGCTACAAGAGCCACCATGTGAGAACGAACACTACTTTTAAAACAATTCTAGACGTTTAAGGGAATTCCGATTCTTTGCCAAGCAAAGCAACCATAACAACTATTGTTGAGAGGCGGCAAACGTTTTTTATTTGGGTCTACTTCAAGTCCTCAAGAGAAAAATACGATATGCAATAAAACACCCACCATTCTCTTAATTTAAACGAACTGCAACGGGCTTTACAACTCTGGCTGAACAACCTAATGCAACTGCAAGAAGATAAAGAACATTCTTTTCGGCAATTTCGACAAAAACCTAGACAATGTCTGGAACGTCTGCTGTTGAATAGCCTCTAGCGGCTTAAGAAACCTCCATGCGGCAGTCTTTGCCCCCTCGACAGCATATTCGACTCGAACAGTTTCCGTTTGAGTAGAGAAAAGCACAACGAACTAAAAACAGCCATTTAGTGCTGGGATAAGCAAGACAGACATACAAAAATAGCATCGGGGAAAGAAAGATGTAAAACATACCAGTGGCAACCCCCCCC
>NW_004797273.1:3906076-3907117 GCF_000002075.1 Aplysia californica
GAGAGAGAGAGAGAGAGAGAGAGAGAGAGAGAGAGAGAGAGAGATGTCCATGGCTCTCCGCGACACTGACGTGTCTGGTGCGGAGGTCCCTACTGTTCTCGAGCGTTGAAACCAAACCTTCCCTCGTGTCAAGATTCCTGTATTTGTCCAATATTTCTGTCAATTTTGGTTGTCTTGTCTATTTTGCGGAAAAAAACAATATATGAGGGTAATTGATGGGTCGCCAGGACTGATTATTTTCTGGGGTTCTAATTCCCAAACGAAGTTCAAGGCCGTTGTGTTATACCATTCAAAACAGTCATCGGTAAGATAAAAGCTTAGGGAAAGGCAAAACCCCGCCTGATAATGAAATAAAACAGCGAGAAATATACATAGAAAAGTTGTTACAATATTACGCGTATTTTTGTTTTCTCCATCTTTGTTGTCTCCTTGAAGTGAGTTGCTGGTTGTGGTAAGCAGGAACGGCGATACAGCCACATTTTTTCGATTCAGTTTGGTAAAAGGTTTTACGGCGCTCACAACTACGTAAGGTCATACGAGTAACAAACATAAAAAAGAAGGAGGACAGATTTTTTTGGTAAGTATTTTACGGCACTTGCAACACAATTAGGTCATATAAGTGCCGAAAAACAAGGGAGTAACAAACACAAAAAGGAGCAGGAAAGAAGGAGCAAACTGCACCAGAGCACCCGCCAACCACTCAAGAGGAGAGATTAGGACGATAGATATTTGATAGGAAAGAAGGAGCAAACCACACCAGAGCACCCGCCAACCAGCCACAAATGAAAGTCTGATCTTAAAAACAAATATTACGTATGACCAAACAGACTAGGCAGAAGACACACAAGCACACAGACAAGCAGACAAACAGGACCAGACAGTGACACCCAGCGAGTGCGTTCGTGGGAAGGCTCGGGCTGACAAGTTGGATTACGAAAGGCCAGAAACAGTTTTGGGGGAGGGGATGGGAGGGAGAGAGAGAGAGAGAGAGAGAGAGAGAGAGAGAGAGAGAGAGAGAGAGAGAGAGAGAGAGAAGGGGGA
>NW_004797273.1:3908872-3910162 GCF_000002075.1 Aplysia californica
TTTTGGGGGGTTCTTATGCCATGAAATAGTTGTAGGAGAGGCTGAGGAAGCTAAAATGGCCTACAACTCAAATTCCATGATTTTGAGCCGAATTTTGATTTTGGGGGTGTAGCCCCCCCTTAAAAGATAAAACAACCATGGTCCAAGAATTGTGCAGTTCCATCCCTCTATACCCCCCCCCCCTCCTTTTTTGTCATGTAAGAAGTAGCATGTGCCCCTTTCATACTTAAAAAGGTCATGCTTTCTTACAATTCAAAGTTCGCAAATTTCGGCACTTATGTATGACCTTACTGTGTTGCAATTGCAGTAAAACTCTAACGAAGAAAGAATTCGCAAATCAGTAATGCTGGGAGAATGAATAGGCAGGACATTTTTCAATTTGGTTTCTTTAACTAACAAACAATTAATTTCTATTTCTTTAAAACTGATTGATTGATTGATTATTATTATTATCTAATTGTATTTTATTTTATTTTTAAAAAATTGTATTTATTTATTTATTTATTTGAATTTTTTAAATTTATTTTTTAATTTTTTTATTTTTTGGGGGGGTGTATGTGTGTTACGGCGTTCGCAACTGCATACGGTCATATGAGCGCGAGGGACACATTTAAACATTATCAGTTGATAGGAAATTAAACGTTTTTCTCAGAAGGCGGCCGAAGCCTACTCCTATAATCGATTTTGGTCAACAAAGGGATCTTTATTACTTTTTTTTTAGTAGAGGTTTTACGGCGCTCGCAACTGCATAAGGTCAAATGAGCGCCAGAATATTAGAGGCGCTACAAGAGAGTAACAAACATAAAAAAGAAGAAGGGGGGATAAGAACGATAGATGTTTGATAGGAAAGAAGAAGCAAACCACACCAGAGCACCCGCCAACCTCCCACAGGGATCTTTAACGTGCGCAACTTGCACATGGGACCTTCGAGATTTTTCGCCCTTATCCGAGGTTACGATGATGATACTGGCACTATTGATGTTGTGTTGTTGTTGACGTTGTTGATGATGATGTTGTTGCTGTTGATATGATGATGATATCGACATCGTTGTTGTTGTTGTTGTTATAAATACCCCAGCGATCGTGATCCCTGCACACGGCCGCCCAAGGAGGGACGTGCCCTGACTTTGCCCGTGATGCCACCCTCCACTCGCCCACAGATTTGCCGCCCGTCCGGCCCCGTCATGCTAATCTGATTGGCCGGCCGGTCGGGCCCCGGCCTCCTTACACAGAGGATGCGGCCTACTCCACTCACCACCTCACCACGCCTGCTGCTTAACAATTACCTTT
>NW_004797273.1:3912988-3914852 GCF_000002075.1 Aplysia californica
ATACACACACACACAAGTACACACATAAAGCCTGCTCATACCTCAAACACACAAGCACATACACAGACAGACAGACACACACACAAATAAAGCTTTGGGTAGAGGACACAACATATTCACCGAACACTAACATCAAACGTGTCAAAATATGCTGCCCTCTTGTAAGAGTTCAAAAACCCAAGGACACTGAAGAGGGTCATTTCCAGCGAGGAACCTGTCTGAGTAACCTAAAAAAGAGTAGGATCGAGGAGGGAAAGGAAGCACAAACAAAGCTGCTGTTGCTGTTGTTGTTTAAGAGGCGGAACCTCTGCATATAAACTGTATCTCCGTTAAGACCAAGCCAAATAAGTGGAGAGGCTCAAATTAAAAGCTCCTCCTAAAAACAACCATTGCTCGAGAAAAACCCCGTTGGGGATTCGAACCACGCCCATCCTCTCCGCAGTTCAGCATGGAACTAACTGAGCTAACAGCACGTCCACAGACGATGCAAAAGACTAAATAGTATATGATATTATATAATAATATAACATAAAAACGTCTGAGCAAAGGGGTCCACCCATGCTATTCCACCACAGGAGCTGCTCCCTCTACTAAGGTGTTTTAGTTTTAGTAGAGGTTTTATGGCGCTCGCAACTGCATAAGGTCATTTGAGCGCCAGAAAATTAGAGGTGTTACAAGAGAGTAACAAACATTTTTTTTAAAAGAAGGGGAGATAAGGACGATAGATGTCACATAGGAAAGAAAAAGCAAACCACACCACAGCACCCGCCAACCACCCACTTACTAAGGTGTGATTGGTACATTTGATACATTTGAAATGGAGAAGACCGAAACGGAGACGGATTGGAAGAAGCAAAGATATAAAATTTCGTTTCATTACTAGAGCTATTTCACAGTAAGAAGAGTTCCATTGCCCCGTCTGCGGTAGGGACATTGACGACAGATGCCTTTTTTTTGTTTGTTGGTTTTAATTTACTTTGTTAAAGGTTACATGCCAAATTAAACACCCTAACAGTTAATAATTCAAAGTTTTGGAGAGGGCCTGTTTTACCAAAAATAAATAGTCAAGGATTCGGAACCGTTTTACGTTCGAACTGCAAATCTAAAGGACGATCGCACCCCATCCCATCTTCTAACACTGCAACAAGAACGGGTCAAGGGTAAAAAAAAAAGAAGACAAAAATATTGTCTCTGGGATTGTCCTGGGCATGACAGACATAGGGATCTTTCCTTTTCAGACATTCATGGATCGTTCGAACGGAACTAAGACATCCATTTTAAAAACAAAATATCCTGTCAAAGAAGAAAAAACAACGAAGAATTTCAATTCTAAAACAATTGTTCCTTCTTCAAACACGCATCCGATGAAGAGCAGAAAACCAATAGAAAAGAGGGATAACTTTTTGTTTCAACAAATCAGAACAAATTACAGCGTGGAGCAGAACGGGCGGGGGTCAACAGCAGAAATAGGGAGGACTTGTACCACGATATTATTATGATGATGATGTGCGCGCGAGGGGGGGAGGGAGGAATGAGTGGGTTAGAGAAATAAGAGTTGGGCCAGAAGGAGGGAGAGAGAGAGAGAGTTAGTGAAAGAGAGAAATAAGAGAGAGACCGACAGATAGATAGATAGATATAGAGATAGATAGATAAAGAGATGGAGAGAGAAAAAGAGATGGAGAGAGAGAGAGAGATAGAGCGATAGAAAGAAAGAGAGAGAGGATGCCAAAAGGAGGACACAAAGGCAAGACTGACACGTGCAAGAGCGGGTGGAAGAACAGCAAATAATGGGAGAGGAAAAGAAAGAGAGACTAGGTGGAGAAAGGGAAAGTGACTGAGAGAAACAGAAAGAGAGAAGGGGGGG
>NW_004797273.1:3915267-3917682 GCF_000002075.1 Aplysia californica
CACCCCCTGTGGCGACTCCCTGTGTGAGCATGCTGGGGCCTCAATTGACGTGTCGATGAATGTCCATGGTCGTGTGGCCTCCAGGTCTTGGGTCCGCGGCGCGGGAAGAAAGCGGCTTTGTCCAGGGGGAAGTTGATTGGTGGGGGGAGTTCATTCCCGGTGTGAGGGACATCTCCGCTGGCCGCGCAGTGTGGTGTGGCTCATTGTCAGCCCATTTGCCCGGCCCGAGTTCCTGCCTGGCTTCATCTTCTCTTGTTGTTCCTTCCACTTTTCTTTCATTCTGTCTTAATTTTGTCCGTCCGTCCGTCCTTGGGTTCACTCGTCCATTCCTTTTGTCTGCCTGCCTGCCTTATTCTCTCTCTCTCTCTCTCTCTCTCTCTCTCTCTCTCTCTCTCTCTCTCTCTCTCTCCGTGAAACGGTTTTCTCAGTTACTGAAATGGCTTTGTAATTGGCCCAAGAAACATGTATCTTTCTCTTCGAAATTAACCGGTTACCCGGGTCTACAAATCCGATTTTGTCCAGCCCTAATAGGCACACCAAAACGACTAAAATGAGAGGGGCGGCGACGAACCGGGGAGAGACAGAGGGGAGAGACAGAGAGGAGAGTAGAAAAGGGGGATCTTAGAACAGAAGCGACAGAGCGGAAGGGAAACAAATAAAGGGCTTTAATCAGGGATAATCTCTATCCTGACAGACCTCATCCCAATCTCGCGCCCCCTTGTTACGTCTGTCCCGAGCAATCCGTTTTCTAATTGGGCAAGAAAAAAAAGGTGTGTGTGTGTGTGGGGGGGGGGGGGGGGGGGGCTTTCTAAATAGATGACGGAAAAATGAAAGAAAATAAAGAATAGATGGGGGAGAAAGAAATAACCAGCCGGCCGTGTTCATGATATCATTGTTGTGCTCCCCCTAAATAGGTAGTGTTTCTGATTTTCATCAAAGATACACTACAATGATGAGCGCAGAAAGCCTGCAAAATGTAACCGATTTTTAAATACCCGGCCCATCGAAATCGACGACAAAACAGTTTTCTCATTGATTTATTAAATACAACAAAGCCTTGTTTCATGTTTTAGTAAGCTTTATATGGCACTTTCAACACAAACAGGACATATAAGTGCCGAAGAATAGATGTGTTAAAAGAGAGTAACATGCACACACAAAAGGAGGAGAGTTGACGATGCTAGATAATATGTGAACGGAAAGAACGAGTAAACAACACCAGAGCACCCGCCAACCACCCACTAACAAAGTCTTCAGCTCCAATCGACACAATGTAAATTGTTCTACGGGCGAGCATCTTTGATCCTTTATGTCAAGTTCCATCTGGGCGGCGACAGATACAACAGAAGAAAAAAAACCCATAGATACTCTGACGCAATATCTTCCCAGCGCAAGAATCGAACTCGCGTCTTTTTCACCATTAAGTCTGACCAACGTACACGAAAAAGCATCACACGAGCTTCGCGCCCTCCCATTCCCTTGTTGTTGACATAATATAGATGCAATAACGACTGTAATTAACTGCTGTTTTGTTGACCATTAATAACAACTTTCACTGAAGAAATAACTTTTCTTCCTCCAAGTCCTACTCAAAACAAGGGACGGGTGAGCCAAGTGCACCCCCCCCCCCCTTTTTTTCATGTTCATATACAAACCTGCCGTTTAGTTTTAGTTTTAGCAACCGTTTAACGGTATTTGCAACACAAATGGGACATACAAAATTAGACGTGTTACAAAGAAAAGGAATAGAAGAGGCCACGAAAACGATAGATGTTTGATAGGAAAAGTAGTAAACGTCAGCAGGGCACCACTCGCCAACCACCCACACCCCCTGCTGTCACGCGCCATCAAAAGAACAATGAGACCAGGAACAACCCGGGCAGATTTGACAGCAGACGACACAGTCCCGCACGCGCCCACTCAACCAAGACAAAACCTGGACTCCTTTTTTATTGGTGAAAATCCCAAACACTCTAGAGCCAAGCATTAGGAGTTCAGGGTCCAAAGCAAGAATGGGAGTCCGAGATGCTCTCCTCCTTCAAGAAAAGATCTCGTCACTCTCAAAAGACAACAGCCTACGTCATTTTTGGCTGGTTTTGAGTTTTTTGGTTCTGAAATGAAGAGCAGACCCAGCTCGGTAATATAGTTCACTTCGACAAAAGAATAATCAAAAAATATAAAATCAATTGGGGTGTACCAAAATTCAAGCGTTTCACAGAGTCAATAATTGTTCGAAAGAAACAGTTTGACGTCCTGGCGGAGCTTCCGCATGCCCTCTTTGGAATAGCTGGCATCGATGCTAAACGCTAGACGTTAGTTTTTACGAAGTAGATTTATTCGTATTGCTGTTGTGGGTTTTGTGTTTGTGTGTGTGTGTTTGTGTGTGTGTTTGTGTGTGTGTGTGTGTGTGTGTGT
>NW_004797273.1:3919476-3920084 GCF_000002075.1 Aplysia californica
ATTGGGTGGGGTGTGACAACTTATCTCCCCTCCCGCCTCCAATAAAACAACAATCCCGCCGATCAGATGAGATAAGTGTGAAAGTGACACAATTTTTCTGACTAGAGCTAGATCTATTCCATCGAGAAAAGTGAAAGGATCTATCTACCTACCTGTGCGCCGCAAGCCGCCGCAACAAGAAAGAGAAGGGCGGATAGATAGGTAAACTCGTTGAGAACGACGAGTAGAGCTCTGTTTGTCTTGTCAATTTTCGAGATGGTGAGCGAGTGCAGTCACACAAAGCCGAGAGCGGCGAAAAGGCGAAGGGGGGTGGGGGTTCCGACTGCACACTTCAAGTATCAAAATAGGGCGAGAAATGACACTTAACCGTCTACCAGTACCGAACAGGTGTGACATACAAGGAAAACACCGCCACTTGTTGCCTTATACTGACTCAACTCACGGTACTATAGGCCACCAAAAAGTGCACGGTGGGGGTTAGTATGGTATGCTGCTTTTTTTTTTTTTATTAGTCATGGCAAGCCCTTTAGGGCACCTGCAACACAATAAGGTCATATTGTAAGTGCCGTAGATTATAGTTTTTACAAAATTGTAACAATCACACACAC
>NW_004797273.1:3920872-3922584 GCF_000002075.1 Aplysia californica
ATGGTATGGTATGGTATGGTATGGTATGGTATGGTATGGTATGGTATGGTATGGTATTGCACGTTGTAAGAGGGAGGACCAAAGCATTCTTTAAAATCAATGTGTAAGTTTAATTTTCCATCCAAGTACTTTATTTCAAAATGAAAACCAAGGAGAGAAAGTAAGGAAGTAAGCCCTTCCACCAATCACCCTAAGGCCACCTGCAGCACCAAATTACTCCCGGCCCAAGAAGTTTAAAGACCTCTATGGAAAGCATTATAAATACTAGAGACCTTTCTCCATTGATATGCACTCGAAGGATTACTTTCAAGTTTTCAAGTCTCTCGCGGGTATACCCGAAATAGTTAGCGTCCCTTTGTTTAAACCAAAGATCTACCCATTGACAGCAACTTCACAACTCCCACTACACATTCCGAGGGGTCAACATGCAGACAGCGGAGCTGGGCAGGAACCGAGTTGCAGATCCAGCTATCCGGTTTGTCCTCCCCACCCCGAAATAAGTTTGTATTTAGTAGGGGTCTTACGGCGATCACAACCGCATAAGTCCCCCAAATAAATACATTTAAAAATAAATAAATAAAATTAATTAATTAATAAAATTGAATTAATAAAAAGAAAGAAAAATGATATTTTTCTTTAAACCGTCGATCCATAAAATAAAGAACAGGACGATAGACATGTGCAGCAAAAATATGATTCTCGGAGCCGTTAGAATAGTCCATAGTTCTAGACCTAGTAATAGTACGAATTTTACGGCACTTGCAACACAAATCGGCTACATCATAAATGCCAAAGGTTAGAGGTAAAGGTGTAGAGGTGTTACTACAAGATGAGAGATACATACAAAGAAAAGGAGAAGAGACTGGGCGAAAGATGTTTGAGAGGAACGAATAAGCTAATCAAACCAGAGCGCCCGCCAACACCCATAGAAAAGATCTAATTACGCCCAGGTGTTTCACAACAAAAGAATAGCGACAGGGCCTTTTCTGTATTGTGTAACCAACAAGACCAGGCTAAGACCCCAAAATGATCGTTTTCTGTGTATATACAGCATACGGCAGTTGGCCAAGCATTTATCTGAACAGCATTATTTAAGTTCACTGAAAACTAACAACACATAATTATTCTATACACATGGTACATGTATTTAGTTTGATTTTAGTAAACGGTTTACGGAACTTGCAACATTATTGGGTCAAATAAGTGCCGAATATTATATAATATGTGTACAAGAGAGTCACAAACACACACAAAAAGCGGAGGAGAGAAAAGGATGATAAATGTTTTTGTTTTAGTAGAGGTTTTACGGCGCTCGCAACTGCATAAGGTCATATGAGCGCCATGATAAATGTTTGAAAGAAGGAGCAAGAAGCAAACCACACAAGAGCACGCGCCAACCACTAACGTATTTGACGTACTCGTATTTCATAATGATACAGAGATCTTACTGAAAAGTAAACTTGTACAAACCAAACCAACACTATTACAAACGGATGAGCGCAAAAAATCCGGTTCTTTAAAAGAACTGTCGCTAGCCCAGCCCGAAGTGGACAGATGTCACATTGTAAAGTAATTTCTCAACCACACAGAGAAGAGCGGATGCTCTCTGCAAAGGGGGGGGGGGCTGGGTGGGTAGGGTGGAAGGACAGAAGAGAGGAGAAGAGAAGAGAAGAGAGAGAGAGGGAGAGAGAGAGACAGAAGGGGAGAGAGAG
>NW_004797273.1:3923246-3924260 GCF_000002075.1 Aplysia californica
GAGAGAGAGAGAGAGAGAGAGAGAGAGAGAGGGAGGGAGACAGATAGAGAGAGAAAGAGAGAGAGAGAGAAAGAGAGAGAGAGGGAGAGAGAGAGAAAAGGCCCACACAAAGAGAGCAGCCACACACAGCAGCCTTCTCCACACTCTCGACACCCGTCAGACGCTTGGATGTGGACTAAGGGAAACAACCGAGAAAAATGTTTCCCCACAACAAACCCAACTCGCGAAACGTGAAAGAATGAACAAGGAACAAGTGAAAGTCACCGTTTATTATTCACACAAAATGCTATACCAGATGCAGCTCTGTTTGTTTGTTTTAGTAGAGGTTTTACGGCGCTCACAACTGCATAAGGTCATATGAGCGCCAGAAGATTAGAGGTGTTACAAGAGAGTAACAAACATAAACAAGAAAAAGGGGAGATACGGACGATAGATGTTTGATAGGAAAGAAGAAGCAGAACACACCAGAGCACCCGCCAACCACCCGCAGATGCAGCTCTAAAAATCAAAATGAAAGAAAGCCTGATAATCCACTTAATTCATTTAGTTGCTGTGAAGGTTGATGGAGGCCCAGATAGCTGCTAAAAGGGCAGAAAGCAACACGATTTATTTAATGATACCAAAAAACGGCACAACAACGGTGAGCGCAGACACCGGTAGGTGGGTGGGGGCTGTGTACAAAACTTTTACCCTCAGCCATCCTCCCTCCCCACCAATACCCCCCCCTCCCTCTTCCATGAAAAAAAAGTAAAAATACGACGAGAAAATAAAAAAAACCCATATGTATTAATATAAACACTGTAATGTAATTTTATGTATTTAAAAAAAAAAGAAGTTCATTAATCCAAAGATTAACTAGATCATTGCCCCTTACTTGGCATATGGCTTTAAGCAAGAGGGTAAAAATAATATACATTTTAAAATAAAGATATCGTACATAAAGATACCGTGAGATATAATATGTAACGTGGTCTAAAAAAATGGGGGGAGGGGGGGGGGAGATATTTTGATTTC
>NW_004797273.1:3925550-3927396 GCF_000002075.1 Aplysia californica
TGTGTGTGTGTGTGTGTGTGTGTGTGTGTGTGCGTGTGTGTGTGTGTGTGTGTGTGTGTCTGGAGAAAAATGTTAGTCTTCAGAAGTCACATGTTAACGAACGTAACGCACTTGCCCTCCTATAACAGGCTGTCGCTGTGCATGGCACTCCACAAGACTTAACGGAGACCAAGCAGTTCTGCTGCAATGTTGGTACTCCTTGGGACTCTTTACTCCTAACAATGCCTCTAGTACCACGTGTTAATAACTTTAGCCAACTGCCTCCTCTGCCTTCTTTCAATTCAAAACATCGCAGGGCATGGGGTAAGAGCTCTGTGTCCAAAATAATGACCCATTCGCGTTTAAAAGGGTGTATGGATGTCAAACAAGGAAGGAACGTAGAAGGATGAGACAACACGAGCTGAAGCCGGCCCTGGTAACTAACTTGTAATAGGTTCCCATTTTCACCTCTTTTTGTTTGTTTGTTTGTTCGTTTGTCTGTTTTATTCTAATGTTTTGATGCCCATCTAAAAAATACCCCCCCCCCCAAAAAATTTTTTTTTTTAAAGCTCGGAGATGTTTTCGCTTCAGAACTTTTTTTTTGGCAGACGGTTTCGAGATATCCCTTTTTTAAATTGTATTATTACATACGCATTTCAATTTCTTCTGGGATATTTTAAAAAAAACGTATTTCCACAAAAATACCCAACTAGGCTATCTCAGAGAAATTTTCCCCCTCGCTTCCGAGCCGGCATCGGGTTGAATCTTTTTTGTAGAGGGGTGAGGGGAGACAATATCCGCCCGGCATTGGCGGAAACCGATGCGCGATTATCCCGGCAATGTCAACTTCATTATCGGCCTTGGATCCCTGGGAGAGGCCGCGCCAACAAGGCCCGGTGGCCGGCATGGGGGGAGAGCTTGGCCTGTCCGCGGGGCCGACAAAACTCTTTTTACAGGACACTTGTTGAGCCAGCTTTTCGACATTGTAAGTAACTTTGTTCATTCATGCTACACGCCACGAAACTGAGTTTGGATTTGAGCAGTCGAGAGATGCACATCGACACAGTATTGGTCATTTAGTGCTGAGAAAATGTAAAACAGACAGACAAAAAACAACAAAAGGAAAGCAAGGAAGTAGGACCTACCAGTGACGCCCTCCAATCACCTGGTGGCTTTTCTTCGACTTTGTAGCATCGTTCGCACCATGAGACTGAGTTTGTGTTTGAGTAGTAAAGAGAAGCACATCGACACAGTGATTGTCATTTAGTGCTGGGAACAAATAAAACAGACAGACAAAATCAACTGATGGAAAATACAGAAATAGGACCTACTGGTGGCGCCCTCCAACCACACACGCCATGAAATTGGCGGTGCCATTTGTTTAGTTTTAGTACGGTACTTGCAACACACATAGGTCATAATATAAGATTTTAAAATGTATTACACAGTAAAATACCCCATGTTTGAAGGGTAAGAAGGAGAAAAACCGCACCAGAGCAACCGCCATACATATTTGCCGTTTGTTTAATAATTCATCAGCTACGTAAGCTTAAGCCAGAGCGAATGCAAAGTATTCACTTCCATCTGAATGGAGGAAAGGTCTATAAGGCGACTCGTAACAGAACAAGAGAAAACAGAATTAGTCTTGAACCTTTTTTCTAAGTGGCAGAAGCCCCACACGCTAGGGCTTCTTGCACTATTGTTTAATTTACTATGAGCTGGTAAATTGATTATTCGTTAAAGTTCAACCTCTGCACGGAACTATAACATAGCAAAAAAGTTACGATACGCATGATTCAATTTACGTTAAAAAAAACGAGTTTCAGTTAATGCCTCAACCGACCATGGCCGTTCATCCTCTCCCCCC
>NW_004797273.1:3930803-3932401 GCF_000002075.1 Aplysia californica
TGAGTGAGTGAGTGAGTGAGTGAGTGAGTGAGTGAGTGAGTGAGTGAGTGAGTGAGTGAGTGAGTGAGTGAGTGCTTTGTTGGTTGTTTGAGTAAAGAGAAGCACATCGACACAAAAATGATCATTTATTGCTGGGGGGCGGGGGGGACAGGCAAACAGAAACAACAGAGGGAAGTTAGAGAAGTGGGACCTACCAGTGGCGCCCTCCAACCACCCACTGAGTAAGAGGGAAAAGGGTATGTTTAGGCTGAGACTATACAGCTCAAATGCCCAGTCAGTAATCCTATATGGTTGTGAGTCGTTGAGCTTAAATTCTTAGCCCAGCTTCAGATCTTTCGTAATTTTTACAACTCTATCGTTTTTAAGTCTAAGGTACTGTCGTTTAACTTGACATCTGGAGGTGGTGCACAGAAGACTGTCATTACGTGGATCTTTCCCGCATTGATATGCGGGCCTACTAGTCCCGCCTGAGATGCAACTCTAGTTGTTAATGTCTGGATGTGGATCTTAAAAGTTTCTCCAACCAAGGAGACGCCAGCCAAGAATTGAGAGGATCTGTGCAGTTTACGGTGAGTCATAGTTACGATTGTCGCTACACTTCGTTTATTTTGTTTTAGTAAGGTTTTACGGCGCTCACAACTGCATAAGGTCATCTGAGCGCCAAGGGGTGGATGCCAAGGGAGAAGTCCAAACGGGGAATCAGACTTTCTCCACTCACCTCTATAGCCTCAACAGCACAAAGTCTGCTTCGACTATGAAGGCACCCCGGAAATAGCAGTTCACAAGAGAGTGACAAACATGCAAACGAAGTAGAGGAAAAAATTGCGATAGTAAGGATGAGGAAAGAAAAAGCAGCAAGTTCCCCCTATGTTGTTCCGCCACAGTATGGGCATGACAGTGATAAATCAGCCCATTTACAATTCTACTGTGTATAAGAACATGTTAATAATATACCCCCTTTGAGAAAGGCCTAAAGACAACTTCAGTCACTGGCACTGCCGTGGTAGGGGGGGGGGGGGCTACACTTCGAAGCAGATCAAGACATGGACGAACACAAGGAGACAGGTGTCTGACGTGTTGCAGTTAGGTGCCGCCGTCACACGCAGAAGATGTGAGTTCAATTCCAGGGTGGGGAGACTTTCTTTTTTTAATCGAGTATCTCCACTCCGTCTTATTACTGGGACGTTGTATTCCTTTCAGCTCAGGTCAGCCCTGATAGGTAGGGTCGAAACCTGCCTCCAGCACGATTTAAATTGGGTCGACGGGGGCGTAAAACACTTTAATAATAACAACATAAAAATACCAACTTTAAAAAAAGGGAAGGAAGGGGAGAAGACCACACAAGAGTGCGCACAAACCGCTCTTTACAGACACACTGGAATACAGGCGAACAGAACACCAATATAGTAGAGTGTAGGCCGAAAAAAAGGACCCCCCAAAAAAAAAGAAAAAAAGAATGCGCTTTATTACCCTCGACAGAGAAAATAAAAACGTAACGCGAGTTGTTGAGGTAGGGGGCTAAAAACCCACTCAAAAGAAGCAATTCCCGAGATAATACGCCCCGCACAGCGATGCCCACAGTTGACACGACAAAGCGT
>NW_004797273.1:3932501-3934894 GCF_000002075.1 Aplysia californica
GGTAGAGAACAACCATGGGCTCACGTACGTATACGACGCAGCGGTTCGTAGAGGTGGTGTCGCCTCCGCAGGGGGGTGTGTCACCACGCCGTCAGAGGAGGGCGACGAGGAGGGGGGCGTGTCCCTCGCTAAAACAAGATGGCTTCCGCTCGAGTATCTGTAGTAGCTGTCTCGGCCACAAGCATCTCGATGAGTTGTCCTTATATGATGGGGAAGAGCGGATCGGAACAAAACCCTGAATTTCTTTTCTTTTTTTTGGTTTTTTTTTTGGTCCTGCCTTGTCTTAGGTTTTCATTTCTTCTTCTGGGCGTTATTTTGCTCCGTTATATTGGTTTTTGAAGAGTTTGTATTCTTGTCATTCAACTATCTAAGAACACTTCTGAAAGAAGAGTGGAAAAATCAAGGACAAAACGCCGGGGGAAAGAAATAAAGATGATTGATTTTTTTTTTCCATTTAAAAAATGTCATTGTTTTCGTATTTTTAAGGACAAACTTTTTAGACACAAAGAATTCCTGTACAAAATGACGGTGGTACGGTGTGATGTAGACGCCTGAAGCTGCAGGATATTTAGCGGACGTAGTGTGTGTCTGTTTGTTTATTTGTTTGTTGGAGCAAATGCAAGCTCACAAACAAAATAAAGGTGCTTTAGCGCTAGGAAAAAGTAAGACAGACAGACAGAAACAACAGAGGGAAAGTAAAAAAGTAGGACCTAGTAGTGGCGATTTCCAACCACATGCCATAAATAGTGTTTGTATGTTTAAAAAAAAATAACCACACTGACACTAAATCAGTCAGGGCTCCACTTTTCAGGCCAGCTCAGGAGGTTCCTTCACCCTTTGGTTAAATTACAATGCCGGAAAGAGAAACAAGTTTTGTTGCTGTTGTTGGTAGGTTTTGTTGTTGTTGTTTTTTGTAGTTTTTTGTTGTTGTTGGGTGTTTTTTTTTGGGGGGGGGGTAAGTTTAATTAAGAGTTTTACGATACTTGAAACCCAATTTGGTCATATAAGTGGCAAAGATTAGGGGGTTACTAGATAGTAACATACAAAGAAAAGAAAGAGGAGAAACAAGGACGATAGGTGTTTGATAAGAAAGAAGGAGCAAACCGCACTAGAGCATCCGCCCAAGAGCCGCTAGAAACACGGACAGAATCAACAGAGGCTGAGCGAAGAAGTAGGACATAGCCAGCAATGTCTTCCAGCAACACACTGTATAGTTATGTCGAGGCAGGCTATTAAAAAAAATGATCAGTCAAAAGAAACCCACAACCTCAACTTTAAAATGTAAATGCTGTTGCTAAAGCTCCTACCGTATATATTTCCAACAAGGAACCAAACTTACATCTTTGACGAGTACAACGATAAGCCGGACAGTTATACAACAATCGCCCGCGTTCAAAACTTTAAAGAAAAACAATTTTAATAAAACTTTTAAACAACAAAACTTGAGATTTAAAAAAAAGACATGGATAAAACAGCTTTAAAAAATGTTTTTATGTTAAATTTTGTTTTGCACAAGTGCAATGTCCTACACGAGACAAAAATTCAGAAAAGTCCAAAACGAGGCCAAGATTATTTCTCTGGGATACGGCTAAAAACCGACACTCTGTTATTCGAGTGCCCGCGAAATTGTTATTGCCTCCGAATTAGATCAGGTATTTTCTCGAGGTCGAAAATAGCGTTGCACTGTACTTTATACGTAGTGTTTTCACAAAAAGGGCACTGTCTACTGTCTTTGAATAATCTAGAGATCCTGTTGCAGCAGTATTCACAATCTTACAACAGTCACTATCTCCATCTCACGGGGTGTGCATGCCGTGAGTGAAATGGTACATGTTATATTGAAGTATTTAAGATGGGGAACCTTCGAGTTTAACGTCAATCTCCGAAAGGATCGAGTCAAATATGACATTCGTGTTAAGTGCCTCTCCCAAGGACACAACATCGGACTAAGCTGAGGCTCGAACGTCGAACTCGCAATCTGACGATTTCGTATCCGGTATTCAAACCACTATGCTACCGACACTATTTGTAGATACTTGGAAACAAATTATTTCTCATTTTCTGTTTCTTCATTTCTAGTATTTGTACGGCAAGACAAACATGACATTCCCAATAGTACAGCTTAGTTATTTTAGTTTTAGTGAGAGGTTTGCGATACTTGTTACACAATCAAATCCTTCAGTGCCAAAGAGTGTGGCATACCTACAATTTTAAAAAAAGGTGGAAGGATAGATAGACGTTTGGTATGGAGCAAATCACACACAAGCACCTATCAACCACCCACAAAAGCACAGGTATGTCCACGTGACCTGTAAAGTCCGCCTCTAGCGCTTACGTCAACCTAAAAAGAAGCGGCAGTGGCTATCTCCACAACTCTCTCTCTCTCTCTCTCT
>NW_004797273.1:3938982-3942093 GCF_000002075.1 Aplysia californica
AGAGAGAGAGAGGGGGGGAGAAAGAGAGAGAGTGAGAGAAAGAGAAAGACAGATATGGAGAGAGAGAAAGAGACCGCACGAGAGAGAGAGAAAGTGAGAAAAATAGAGAGAGAGGGAAAGTGAGAAAGATAGAGAGAGAGAAGAGGGAGGCCACTTCAGATACAACATCCAACACCTAAAAGCAACCGCCTGCACACCATTGTATTTGTTAAACTATTTTCAAAAACACACACACCACACACCCCTCCATGTGCACGTTAAACACGGGAGGCAAAACGTAAGGCACTCCCACCCGCTCGCTAATTTGTCGTGTGGATAGGTGCTAAAAGCCAGCCCAGCACGCGAGTGATAATGGCGGCGAGAGACAACTAGACTTGTGTTAGGACCAAAGAGGTGTGGCTGGGACAAACATCGTGCACACGCGAGTCAACAACGCCGGGGGAGGTCGGCCGCTGCTGCTAACCTTCCTGACAGGGGGGAAGGGGGGAGGAGAGGAAGCCACGGGCACAAACTTTGTTCTTACACCTAGATCCATTTTTGGTTTAGTAGGAGTTTTACCGCACTCGCAATACAATTAAGTCATATAAGTGGCGAGGACTAGAGGTACTACAATAGAGTATCCAACAAACAAAAAGGACGATAGATGTTTGAAAGAAAAGATGGAGCAAACCACACCAGAGCACCCGCCAACCACCCACTGATAGATAGATAGATAGATAGATAGACAGAGAGAGAAAGAAAGAGAAAGAAAGAGAGAGAGAGAAAGAGAGAGAGAGAGAGAGAGAGAGAGAGAGGTAGGGGGAGGAGGGGGACATGACAAAGAGAGGGTCAAGGTGTTTTCCCCACTATGCCGGAGCCCTCATAATTTGTTATGACGCCTCCTATACTAGTGTCATACACGCCACTAAATAATTAAAATTTGGTCATTAAATCAGAACAGAAGAATCTATTTTAATAGTTCTTCATTCAATGAAAGAACTGTCGGTAAGAGAGACTTATTTTCGACAATGGCTGAAAACTAATATGTCGTCGTCGCAACAGAATTTGACCAAGCCGCTGACAGCAGATCACCGACTTGCCAGAGATATGGAGTTAAACAGAAGCACAGTAACCCTACATTCTCTTTGCACATGAAAACTACAACCTGTACGTTGCTGTTGTTGCTACTGGTTTATTTTGTCATCATTACACATTACAAAAAGGGTTGGTAAAACAACTGCTTCGTCTTGATTATAGTAAGAGTTTTACGCACCTGCAACACAAATAGGTTATTATATAAAAAGAGAAGCATGGCAAGAAAAGAAGGAGGAAAGATAAGAATGATAATAGATGTTTCATAGGAAAGAAGGAGCAACCACCCACCAGAGCACCCGCCAACCACCCCCCCTCCAAAAACAACCTCCATACCTCAACAGGAACGGATAAGGGCCACTAGTAAGACTGAAAGGAAGTAGACGAAACAGAAGTGCCCACTAGCCATTCCCACTATGATAGAGAATATCACAGAACATGTCGCTACCTCAAAATTACAAAGTTTTATCTGACATTTTGGCCGTTTTGAGTCACTAAGATCATGAGGTTTGAAACCAAATGTTCTCTCTGCTCTATAAAAATCGTATGATTATTCAGAGTTGTTATCAAGATATTCAAAGAACTGCATTAGAAAAATCCTGAAATATTGTGAAACAACATTTTTTACATCCAATTTCTCAAAACTAGGAACTCAGCAGACAGAACTTTGTAATTTTGAGACAGCAATGTGTAGAGGGGCCTGTTACACAGTGAAGGGATATCCTGAACAGGTGAGATCAAACATACACCAAAGGGCGAGAGCCCAGCTGTTGTTGGATCGATAACAAGAACAACAAACATACAGGAAGGACAACATCTTATCACTTTTATTATTCATGCAGCAAGACCTGTTTTAAAACACTCCAAGAATAGAAATAGTTTAGTTTAGTTTTAGGAGAGGTTTTACGGCGCTCGCAACTGCATAAGATTATATGAGCGCCAGGAGACTAGAGGTGTTACAAGAGAGTAACAAACATAAAAAAGAAGGGGATATAAGGACGACAGATGCTTCAAAGGAAAGAAGAAGCAAACCACACCAGAGCACCCGCCAACCACCCACATGAAGAGTTTAAGATTAAACGAACACAAGGATGGGACAAACACAAAATATCCCCCCTATATTCTTGAGGTCCAGGGTCGAAACATAGCAGATCCTGTTCCGACAGGGTGCATTTATCCATGGAGATTCCACGACTTCAAAAATTGTTCATTTGTCGACACCCTTACAAAAAAGGTCAAACAAAGACGTCATCCCCTACTCTGCCATAAGCAGACGAAACATCTTGATTCACAATAGTTTCGAAAAAAAGAGGTTTTTTTCTTGTCAGCTTGACTATTAAAAAATAAGTGCTTCCGAAATTTGAATTCCAATTAATTGAAAAACTAGTCACAGATCGCTTTGCTTTTTTTCACACAAGTAGCAAGGTAACTGGTCAGGCTTTCGATTTAGCAAATAAGAAATCTCTGGCGCCAAAATGAAAAACAGTAGTCTTTACGGCAGTACTGTGATAGTCAAACTGTGCGGACATGGAACAAAACAGACATTAAAAAAAAAAAGTAACCGAACAAGGGGGAAAAAGTCAACGAGTGGTGTAAGGGAGATAACCAGCATTTTTTGGGAATGATGACGACGCACCAAGTCGCTTTGCACCAGTTGTCTCCCCTGCTTTAGGGAAAGCTGAGCCAGTAAACCAGGAATGGATAGTTTTAGTAAGAATTTTACGGCACTTGCAACACAATAAAGTCACATAAGAGCTGAAGATTAGAGGTGTTACAAGAGAGAGTAACAAACACAAAAAAGGAGAGATAAGGATGACAGATGTTTGTTACGAAAGAAGGAGCAAACCACACCAGAGCACCCATCAAAGATGTCCAGTTTGTCATTTTTTTAAAAAATAGTTGACAAAAGAGAAAGGAAATACGAAACAATGAGAAGAGACAGACAGACAGACAAGAAGAAGGATAGAGAAAAGATAAGACAGGAGGAGGAGGAGAGGAATAAAAGAGAGGAGAGAGGAGAGAGAGAGAGAGAGAGAGAGA
>NW_004797273.1:3942197-3943527 GCF_000002075.1 Aplysia californica
AGAGAGAGAGAGAGAGAGAGAGAGAGAGAGAGAGAGAGAGAGAGAGAGAGACAGACAGACAGACAGACAGACAGACAGACAGACAGACAGATAGACAGACAGAGAGAGAGACATAGAGAGAGAGAGAGAGGGGAACATAAAAAAGGACAAAGAGAAACAAATAGGAGACAGAAGGAGGAGGGGGAGTGCAGAAAGAGGTAAAGAGACCCAAAGAAGGAGTAATAAATAATAATTATAGTTCAGTTTGAGAGTAGAGAAGAGAAACGCATTCCCTTAGAAATAAAACAAGAGGGAGAGTCAAAAGAACAGTAGGACAAACAAGGATAGAAGAAGTGAGACAGAAGAAAAAAAAAACGCCAAAAAAAACAACCAGTATCTGTACTCACGGTCATTGTAGCTTCGCTGTTGTTGGTGCCCCTGGTTGCTGTACCGGGACTGCCCCCCACCACCAGGCCCCGCCCCCATGAGACCTGGCCCCGCCCCCATCAGGCCAGGGGCAGCGCCCATCAGCCCTGCCTTCATGGTGGGCATCATGTTCTGAGAAGACATCACAAATCCCTGACCTCCCATGCCCGTTGCGTTCCTGGAAGACAGAAAGAAAAGACCCGCAGGTCAGCAATATAACATTCACCAGTCTCATCATTTAGCACAGAAACATGTTGAGGGAAAAAATTTCCTACGAGCAGCCAAAGGGAAAGTAAAATATAATCGGACCCACTGTAACAACCGCCTGTCCATGGCCATCACCTGTACAAATATTCACTTACTGTGATACTTTTTGAAAAATATAATTATGACACTATCCAAGACGTCCACATGACTTTTTATTTTGTTTCAGTTAGTGTTTTAGGGCACTTGCAACACAAAAAGGTCATATAAGTGCTAAAGATAAGAGGTCTTACAAGAGAGTAACAAACACAAAACAAGAAGGAAGGGAGATAAGGACGATAAAGGGTAGATAAGGAAAAGGGAACAAACCACACCAGAGCACCCGCCAACCACCTGCTTCCACCTATCTAAGACAACCACTTTTCTCCTCAACAATAGGCGACTGTCTTGGACAATTTCAAAAGTATTTGAAAATCCAGGAATAACATTGAAGAAAAAGCCTTCTTCCCTACAGCTGCACTATCCTCCACGGAAGAACAAAGCTCAAAAATGTTTCGTCAAACTGGAATATCAGCACTGGACTGGATTATGAAGCAGATGATCTCCTCAAAGTAAGGCTGAAGTGCCAGAGATTGGAGGTATTAGTAGAGAGTAACATACAATCAAGAGAGAGAGAGACAGAGACACACAGAGAGAGAGAGAGAGAGAGAGAGAGAGAGAG
>NW_004797273.1:3944041-3994322 GCF_000002075.1 Aplysia californica
AGAGAGAGAGAGAGAGAGAGAGAGAGAGAGAGAGAGAGAGAGATAAGGATGACATATACTTGATAGGAAAAGAGCAAACCACACCAGAGCACCCACCAACCACAAAAAAAAATTTAAAGAAAAACAAAAACAAACAAAGCAAAAAAGACACCAAAAACCCAAACCTAACATTACAATACAAAGAAGTATGAGCAGAACACAGAACAGTACCCACCACTCAGCACCAGCAATTATGTATGTTTGTCATTGTAAACCAAATTGCTCTTCTGGGATCGATCAATAAAAATATTATTTATTTCTATATATTTATTTATTTACTTATTTTCACTGACCTGACCATGCGCATGGCTGAGGACATGTCCTTGTTGTCTCTGTAGCCACTGTTGGGCTGGAAGCCTAGCTGCGGCCTGTACCTCTGGCCCTGATTCCTGGAGTTCCAATCTCCAGGCTTGAGGGTCGGGGCCGGCATTCTGGTCAGGGACGAGATTAAGAAAGGCCAGTTACATTACGCTACCACAGAAGTACAAAGTTCTATCTGACATTTTAGGCCGTTTTGAGTTATGAAGACCATGAAGTCAGAAAGAAAATGTTCTTTCTGCTCTATCTAAATCATAAAAATATTGGGAGTCGTATTCAAGATATTCCAAGAATTGCATTAGAAAAAGCTTGTCATAATTATTGTGAAACTCAAATATTTTGCCTTCAAATTTCTCAAAACTAGGTACTGAGCAGACAGAACGTTGTAATTCTGTGGTAGCCATTAGTCTGAGCAGGATCTGTAACAATAAAACTTATTTGTGCAGGATCTGTAACAATTAAACTTATTTATATCGTGCCTACCCACCCTGAAGCGTTTCTGAGCCTTAACCACATTCACAGATAATAAACAAAAGTGAAAACATGAACTTTTTATCCCCATGGCTGGCAGAAAACTTCCAGAACTAACAGAATGACTAAGCATGTTCAGTAGCTTCCCCATATGGGAACCGAATTCACATCTCTTTCATTTGAGGCAGCTAGCCAAACCTGAATAATGTACCACAGATGCAAATCTATTTGAGATCAAAGGAAATTAAGGGGTATAAATAAAAAGGCATAGTATTCAAATTCAAAATTTGCTTATTAACATTAATTGAGGAAAATAAAAACAACCTGAAATATGTACGATGGATAAACATTAACAAAATTATAAAAACAGAACATTTTAGCTTTCAGACCAAAACATGTTAAGCTTATCTGACTAGATTTCCTGCATAGAACAGAGGAATTAAAAAAAAAAAACTATTTAAAAAAAACAACAACAAAACTTCATGAAAATCAGATAGAGACTGGCATCAGAATAATGATATATATGCAGACCTGAATTCTTATTAAACCATGAAAAATACACAAACATCAACAACTGCCATTTCATAAAATATTTTTCTAAAAATTACTCACACAGCGCCAGGCAAGACCTTGGCAGGGAACAAGAAATCTGCGTCATACACTGGATCCAAGTAGCACACACTGAAACACAAAGACAATTTAAAAGCTTTAATATACTTATACCAGTGCGACATTTGTACCAGCTTCGAATCTGGAAACCTCACAGAAACAGAATACACAGCTCATCAAATAAGAATATGATTAAAGCTGCTTCTTGAGCACAGAAGGAAAAGGACAGGGAGGCTGGACGGAACCCAGAGAACAAAGTGTGTGTCCTTTGTAGGGAGATCCAGTGCATTAAAGACATCTGCCTTATATCATAAAACAAAACTGGCTATACAAAATTTTACGATTTAGGATCTTGCCACCGGAGACGCCAGATGTTATATCTAGGATAAAAGTGAAGGCTGTGTAAGTTCCAACAGTTTTCATCATGTCTGACTCACTACCTGAGATCGCAAGCGACTGACCCCAACCACTCCATCATTTACAGAGATGGGTGCAACTACCAAAACAGAAATGCCATCTTAGTGAATGCAATGGTCTCGCTGGCCAAAAGCTTGATATCACAGTTGAGCAGAAATTCTCACCAAGGGCCATACCCAAATGGAGATGGATTCAGTCCACGGCACTATTGCGTGATCGCTAAAAAAAACGGACTGATTTACACCCCAGTAGACTATGTGAACATCTTGCTCCAGGCCAGACGCATCCTCAGGCCCTATAAAGTTATGTACCCGGACCACAGCTTTCTCAAAGATTTCCCAAAGGTCGGAGAGTACTAAACGATCTGCCCAAGGAGAAAAGCCCTGTTGTTGTTGTTGTCGTTTTTGTTGCTGTAGCTGCTCTCCCTTACCCTTCGAGACCCATTGCCATTGCTGTGTTCTGCTTCTTCTACTTCTAGCAAATTTTCAACTTTGTGACTGCTGTTTTTGCCCAAATTGACTCCATGCCACTGAAATGACAGCAGCTGATAGCATGGTGGTAGCGATAAAATCGTCCTTCTCCTCTTCCTTCTTTTTCTTTTTCTTACTCCCCTTCCTCCTCCTTTCTCCTTATCCTCCTCCTCCTCCACTTACCCCTCTTTTCTTCTTCCCTTCCTTCCTCCTCCTCCTCCTCCTCTTCCTCCTCCTCCTTCTTCTTCTTCTCCTGATGATGATGATGACGACGATGATACATGTAACACAAAAGATCACAACGACTGAAACAACAGATCGAATACGTTACCGGCAAGTGCGGCTTGCCTCAGTCAAGCCCAGCAGTGGCTTCCTGATAAAACCAGCCAACCCACAAAATTCAGGGTTGGTCAGTTTTATCTGGAGAAATTTGAGCGACATAACCGTCCAACCCACGCAGTTTCATTAAAAGCGATGTTAAAATGAAAAAAAGGTTTACGGTTTTTCGGTAAAGTGTTTTGATAGATGTTTAAAGAACTGATTTATCGTTAGACATCTTTGTTGTGAAATAAAACAGTTTTTTCCTTCTTCTGTAGAATTTACCCCGCTGGGGTTAGTCGGTTTTATCACAAAGCCGACAAAATGCTTTACTTTCCCAAACTTCAGATTATTTAGGAGGCATGCTTCTACCAGGCCCAGCAGAGACACTTATCAAAAGGAAAAAAATATCTTCCCCATATTGCGAAGTAAGGCTTTTACATTTGTCCTAGTAAGTGTTTTACGGCACTTGCAACACAATTAGGTCATATAAGTGCCGAAGATTAGCAGAGTTACAAGAGACTAACAAACACAAAAAAAGATGAAGCAGAGAAGAAGATGATAAGTTGTTTGATAGGAAAGACTGAACAAACACACCAGAGCACCCACCAACCACCCGCTGTGTAGTAATGATTTTTGCATGTGAATGGTTACCATCCACAACATTATATCAAAAATGGTGATGAGAACTATTACAAAGAGCATACACATAACACACGAGAGAAAAGCAGGAGTCCCTCACTCCAGGTGTACTCACGTGATGCACTTGTTATCATGGATGTCTGGAACATCAGGGAGAGGGGTGGGCACAACCCTGGTCAAAAACAGAACAGGGGCAATTTTAGAGTATCTACCAACATACAGGAGAACCTGAGACTATTTTCATTTTTAATTGATAATCTTTGAAACGAATATACAGACTGATAGTAGTTACTGAATTGTAACAACACACTGAAAATCCCACGAGTTTAGAATTATAAACTTTGAAACAAAATGTACTGACTAGCAGTAGTTACTCACTTGTTACACATTGTTTATACTTGACTATAACCACCTCGCATATAATATGGGGGTGTGCTTTGCCTAAAAAATCAGCCAATATTATTAGTAGGTTGTGCATATAATACGGAGTGAATTTTCTGACATGTTAAAGGGGGATCAACATTCATGAAACCAAGTACTAGTTAGGAATCAAATATATAATTCTTTAAATTTTTTATTAATAAAATCGGCAGATCAAGAAAGATTTTTAAAAAAGGCAAAATGTATTCAGCACTACTTCCCTTGGTAGAGCCTGTATTTTTCTGTATGTTGCATGTGTTTGACGAAGGGTATACTTTCAGCCCTCAAACAAACAAAAGTCTTTGTATTATAGGTGAGTATATTTATATATGTATATATACAGTATATACAGTAACCGAGCATAAGATTTCGCCATGTCGGATCAGCTATGACCACAATCTTATGTCAAAGACAAAACCTATAGCAATATTGAATCAGCGAAAGAAAGCAATGAAAAAAGAGTACATCACAACAGATCATTGTTAACAGACATCTTTAAAAAAAAAAAAATTCACACAAAAATCCAAGACTGACTTACCCTCCTTTTTCAATATTGTACTCATCACACCAGACGTTGCCTGCCATGCCCTTCGTCAATTTGGGATCAATAGGAACTTGCTGTGGGGGGAACAAACAAACAAGGTATGCATAAATGGAAGTATTCCCATAAAAATTATTTACACTAAGTAAGACAACTTGAACAACCACAAAAAAGTAAAATGTGGAGACATTTACAAGGTAGACAACTAAATAGACTTATGGGTTGGTTAAACATTCTCACTTTGCTTTTTTTCTCTCTATTTGTCACCATATCAACGTGTCAACTTCCCATTCATTGAGCGTGATGTCAGACTATTACTGAAAAGTATTGGAGCTTCGTTTGTTCAGTCTATCTTACAGAACAGATTTGCACACAAGCATTTTGATAAACGAAAAACAATACCCATGTAATGATGGTATATAAATATATATCTTACGGTATCATACAGACACAACATGTATGTATGCATGTCTTATCATACATACCGACACAATAACTATCTTAGCCCTTGCCCTGTAAGTCTACAGGACTTTCTACACCTGAACTCCCGGGGGAAGGAAAACTAAATTTGCACCACCTGAAAACAAGATGAGGCATACATCTGGGGCGCAGAAGGAAAAAGACAGCACACGTTGATATGTGCACTCAGGCAGAAGGGACAACCCCTGTTGTAAGACAAATCCAACCATCTCTTAAGACCAGATACTTTCTCTCCCCCACTACTGGGATGTTGTTATGTACACTCAACATAATATGTGAAGCATCGTGGTGAAATCAAGCGCTCGTCAAAACAACGATAAAGAAGAAATAGGCATTTTCCCGCCAGTAAGGTAATTTTTATCAAATTTTTGTGTTAAGCTCAACAGCCTTTATGTCATTATAAAAATACATTTCCATGTGAATTTTACTGAAAACTGATAAAAACCACAAAATATGCAAATTTTCAGTGTTCAAGGACTCTCAAGTTATCAAACTTTGGCAGACATTTTCTCATTAATTTTACATTTGAAACCAGGCGACCCCCACCTCCTTCAATCGCAAATATCTCGACTTGGATTCAAGACAGATGAGTATTTTTTTTTTTTCATCAAAAGCAAGGTAAATGAATAAGCCTTCAGATTATACCAAGAACTCCACATGCCCAAAAATTGATGAGTGCCTGATTCCACAGCATTGTGACACATATATAACACTTGAAAGTACTCCACCACTACTCACGTCAGTTGTGCCTCCTCCCTCGTAGAGTCCCTCCAGAAAATCATACGACGGGTGAGAGGCTCCGATGAAGAGTCGGTCACTGCCCCTGGTATTCCTTTTGCCTGGAACACAAGCATTACAGGAAAAAAATAATTCACACATGTAGCAGAAATAGAATGTTAGAGACATGTAGACAAACGTCTTTCCATCATCACTCATTAGATGACAGTTTTTAGTTTAAGGAAGTTTTACAGCGCTCGCAACTGCATAAGGTCATATGAGCGCCAGATGATTAGAGCTGTTACAAGAGAGTAACAAACATAAAAAAGAAGAAGGGGAGATAAGGACGATAGATGTTTGACAGGAAAGAAGAAGCAAACCACACCAGAGCACCCGCCAACCACCCATGATGACAGGAGTGGGGACAAGCAGTTGTAAGTAAAAATGCTGAGATGAAGTATAAACAAGAGAGAAAAAATACTTTAAAAAAGAAAACAAATGAACATGGATGTAATATATATACAATCTTTTAAAAAATAGACAAAGCAAACACAGCCCCCATCAATCATCTCATTACCGAAATCTTTCTTCATAAATAAAAAGCAACTACCATCCACCCCAGCTCCTCTTATAACAAACACAATGAAGTTTCCTAAAGCTATTCAGTTCAAATCTATGATGCTTCCCACAATAACAAACACAAGGGAAAAAAAGCACAAAAAAAAAAAACTTCGACCAAAAACTAAAACAAAGTGGAAAGACCAGACCACACTAAACCAACCCCCCCCCCTCCCCACGCAACACAAGGGAGACACATAATTCATCTGTAAAAGTACATGCCGTACGCTGACAAAACACCTTCCTGTTCACAGTAGTTTCAAGATAAAGAGAAGTATTGTCTGTGTAACCTTTTTAAAAAGGCATTCTTCTGAAATTTGAATGATAATTTATTCAATAACTGGCCACAGTTTCACTTTGACTTTTTTCACAAGTAACCGATTTGGGTATCAATTTAGCAACCAAAAAAATCGGCACAAAAAAATGAAAAAAAAAGCGTTCCGTTAGTTGGCACAAAAAATGAAAAAAAGCGTTCCGTTAGCCGACGTCAGATGAGGCTATCAGTCAGCAAATTAAAAAATTTGGTGCCAAAAAAAAAAAGGCATTTTGTCAGCTTAAAGCAGAGCTGGTACTCACGTTCCTGTGGCGTCAGATCCGGATACACAGACTCCAGGGCTTTGTGCAGACGTGTCTCATCCACAAACGGCAGCAAGGCAACTCCTGATCCACAGAAACAGCACATGAAAGTCAGGTTTGTTTGAGTAAAGAGGATTTGTTTGTTTGAGTAAAGAGAAGAACATCAACACAATAACGGCCATGTAGTGCTGGGAAAAAGTAAGACAGACAGACAGAAACAACACAGGGAAAATAAAGAAGTAGGACCTACCAGCGCCGCCCTCCAACCACCCACTGAGTAAAGAGGAGCTCACATCGACATAATAATGGTTTATTTGATACAGACAAAAAAGTGAGACAGAAGAAATAGAGGGGAAAAAATGTGCAGGATCTACCAGTGACACCCTCCAACAACCTGCCCACGTCAAAGTAAATTACTTTAAAACAAATAAAAATGGCAAGAGGAAATTCAAGACTAACAAAAATAACACACTAAAGGAAACAATTCCCTCTCATATGACAACAATGACACAACTCTTGATAAACTGACAAACAGAAACAGCACATTAAGTTTAAAAAATAATTTCTTTCATAGACGACTGAAAGGTGCTATTCCTGATAAACAGTAATTGTAGATTTAAGAAGTAAGGAGTTGGTCACTTGAGCGTTTCATCTTTAACCCTATAATCTTTTTAAAAAAATTTTAACACATTTCCGCATCGAGATAAATGAAAGTGGTATTTTGGGGGGATTTTTTTTACCTTTCCTAATGTTGTGTAACTATCGGTACTAAATTCATAATTTAAACAGCAGTCTGTTTCTGCCTTGCCAACTTTTTCAAAACACAACCAGGGACACCCACTGTTATAATATAAATTCCAATCACCTAACAAAAATCAATATGAAATAAAGAGATTGGTTTTGGCATATTATATGAAAAGGCTGCCAAATTTCCGATAGCCGAACTTGGAACTGTCCCTGGAAATTCAGGACAGGTTGACAAGGCTGCATATTCAACCCGCACTGTCAGAGAACATCGCAGTAGAAAAAAAGAGACATAAAAAAAATATCTTCATCACTTTGGAATCAAACTAACATCTTTCGCATTTGAGACGAAAAGCCTTACTAAAGACGCTGGCACGGAAAGAAACACCTCATTAAAAGAAAATAAATAAGGAGTCTCAGTGCAGGTACCTACCTTGCCAGGCATACTTTTTCCCATTCAAGTCAATCTTGAAATCAGTTGGATAAAAATCAATGATAGGAGACTCCTGGGGAACATAAAGGTAAGTACGTCATAGATAATACACAAGTACATATAATTGAAGTCACAAGCAAGTTTTTACAAATTTGACATAAGGGAAGTGACATAAGTTACAAAAAAAACTTTTTCTGTCTCCGTTCTAGATTCAGACCAAGAGAGATCTTCATCTTCAGAAAATGATAAACAACAAATTAGGCATGCAAAATAACCCCAAACCAAACTGCATTCTATCAGAAAGAGGAAATTCACATACTGATAACTACACCCATGAAATTCAGGCAATGTGATGTTAATGAGAAAGCGCAAGACTCACCGGGTCTTCCATTAGAGTCTGAAACGTGATGGGAAGATGTTTCTTACTGGCAGCAGGGAACACACCCATCAGTTGCTCCAGTGGCTTGAACTGCAACCGGACACAAAAAAAGAGGACATCCACAAATTTAAGTTTAGTTTTAGTAAGTTTTACGGCACTTGCAATACAAGATAGGTCAAAAATGCAGAAGATTGGAAGTGTTACAGATGACAGCATTTGAATTGTAAACACCTAGTTCCAAACTTTACCTCCTTCAACCTGATTCGTGTAATTTTGATAATGTTCACAACTATCATCCACATTCTTGGCTTCATCCTATGAGAGATAGACGTAAAATTTGGAGCTCCAGTTTCTTAAACATTTGTTTGTTTGAATAAATTGAAGCACATCGAACAATAACGGTCATTTAGTGCTAAAAAGGTAAGACAAACAAACATAAGCAACAGAGGGAAAGTAAAGAAGTAGGACCTACCGGTGGCGCCCTCCAACCACCTACTGCTCCTTAAACAATCTCACAGCATTTAAGGGGCATAAAAAAATATATATCATATCGACTCACGGGCTGGGTGTTTTTCTCAAAATCATTGGCCAGGTCTCCAATGTTGACAAAGTCAGAGGCGAACGGAGCGTAGTGGTATGGGAAGTACCACTTCCAAGACGCACAGCCCTGGGGAAAGGCATGATGATACATAACTGGCTGCTAGCTACATTTATTAACTTCATAGTATCCTGTAAATAATAGACAACTTAAAATTGTTTCACTGAAACCTCAATTTTTTAAATGCTTACAAAAAATTGTTATTATCAGAGAAATGAAAGTGTGCAGTGCTTGTTCATGTGAGGGTGCAAGCATATACTGTTGAAATAAAAAGTAAAACTAGCTCAGAGGACCTACTCTTTCATCTCGTGGAACACATAAAAAGATTAAATCTATTTACGTTACAGATAAAAGCTGCACTTCACTCATGGGCCAGAAAGGAAACTTCAAAACATAAAGAGGTTATAATCAGCACTAAAACACTGATGACCCTACAACATGACAGCTTAAGAGTCAGTTAGTCATAGCAAGAATACAAATCTAAACAGTACTGAAAATACGTTTCTCTTGTGAAGTAGATGCTAAAATCAGATCAAATTTTAACGCTGGGCAGAATTCCTCAACAAAGTACAGAGCTCATGCAAAAGCAGAAGACAGGTAAATCTGAAAAAAAATTATAACAAGAAACAACACAGCAAAACTTCAGGATGTCTAGCCTACAGACCAACCTTCCCCCCCAACACACCAGTTTTCACCTCAGCTGATTCCCGCTAGCTTGCCAGTTATTGCCCGCTTGAGAAAAGCAGCGAATAGGAATAATAATAAATAGCATTTGTATAGCGCAAAGACTATATCATTAGTATCATCATCATCATCCGGTGCCTTGCCGACTGGCGTGGGCGATCATGGACCTCCACTTCACCCTGTCCTGCGTTGCAGCGATGGTGTCTGTTGTTCTTACTGTCCCAACCATGTTGTCATCTTGTCCAGTATCTTTTCCCTGTCTGCCTCTGCCTCTCTTTCCTTCTAACTTTCCTTTTATTACAATATTCTCTAATGCTTCTTTCCGCATTGTGTGTCCGAAGAAATTTGCCTGTTGTTTTCTTATATTCGTGATAAGTTGTTTTCTATAAGTTGCTTCAACCAGGACTTCTTCATTTGTTTTTCTATATTATTAGTATGGCCACCCCCTAAGTTTATCGCTCATCTCTAGCTTCAGCTCTCACTTGTAATGTGGCTTCACACTAAGAATGGCCACCCCTCTGGTATGAGATAAGCAGACAGACGTCTTCTCTTACCTGGTAGTAGTATCTCAGCACCCAGCACAGCCCTCGGACGTAATGCCTGGCCTGTGAAAGGAGGTTTGACTTGTTTTAGTAAGTGTTTTATGGCACTTGCAACACAATAAGGTCATACAAGTGCCGAGGATTAGAGGTGTTACAAGAAGAGAGTAGCAAACACATATGAAGAAGGAGGGGAGACAAAGACGATAGATGTTTGATGGGAAAGAAGAAGCAAACCACACCAGAGCACACGCCAACCGCCCACTGGCTTGTGGGAGGTCAAGGGAAAAAAAATGAACATGATCACGTCAACCACCAGGACAGGGTGTCCTTACTTCGGTGTTGAACAACAATATGACTGCACTACCAAACTAGCAACAATTTAGTGGAGTTTTAAGATAATGTAAAGTACTAAACTGTGACAGTAGTTTCTCTCCAAACTTGTCAAAAGTATCATAGTCAAAAAAACGACACATGACAAGAAAAAGAGGATAAAACACACTGAAACACATACAGGAAGGATACCTGTATCTTAGCTTCCACAGTACTGTATAAACAGAAGCTAGTATCAAGTACTTGGTTAAATATTTTGGAAATATTTATGCAAGTCTCAGAGAGTGTTAATTCTGGCTAAACTTCTATCTCCTGAGATTAAAATATCCTACAAACTAAACGACAATTGAAACCATGTTCATAATACTAGTCAACAGTGCATACGCCACATGCAGTAATAAAATCCTAATCAATTTTTTTTTTTAAAAAGCTTATACCATACACAATGGCAATACGAATTGCTCTTTAAAAAAAACTTTTAAAAAAGACTTATTATTCCCTGAACGTGAAGGCATTATTAAAAAGAGCCTCGAAAATGTAAATGTTTTTTTCTTACAACTAAAATAGTTCATAATACAAAATAAAACTCACCACATTGTAGCGGAACTCAAGATCATCTGGATCGACGTCAAACTTGGACTTGTAGTATCTATCTTTCCAGCCATCTTCCCACAGCCTGTTCACAGAACACACCATATAAGATTATAAATGGGTAAGCTGTTTACTCAGTCAGCAACTCTCCCATAAATTTAGTCTCCCAAACTCATCAATGATTTACCATTTTCACAACTAAACCCAAAATCGGGCTATTATATTATCATCATTTTCAAAACACTAATGCCTCCCAAAAAAAAACATGAAGACAGTTTAATTTAGACCAAAATTCAAATATTCAACATGGTATTTTATTTTATGTTTGATTCCTCCCAAACAAGAGCGGCACCATTACCTGAGATCAATAAGACCTGCTGCATTAACAACAATATTATCATTACCTGACTTTATCAAGACCCTAGGATGAACAACAACATTATCGTCACGTTTATCAAGACCCTGGGATAAACAACAACATGCATAGAATAAACAACAGCATTATGATAGCCTGAGTTTATCAAGAGCCCTGGAAATAATAACATTCTCATTACCTGACTTCATCACGACCCCTGGGATAAACAACAAAAATATCACTAACCAAGTTTAGTAAGACCCATGGGATAAACAACATGATTATGACCCAACCTCATTTAGACCTCTGGGATCAACAACATTATCATTATCTGACTTTATCAAGACTCTGGGAAGAACAACAACATTATAATTACCTGACTTTATCAAGACTCTTTGGATAAACAACATAAATCATTACCTGACTTTATTAAGACCCTGGGATGAACAACAACACCATTATTACCTGACATCATCAGCGGGCTCCTGCTCCTCATCGCTGTCATCCCCTCCCCGCCCTCCCTGATTCTCTGGCCTCCTCTTCTGGCCCCGCTGGTCCTCCCCCTCCCGGGTGAGCATAGACTTGAGCTCGGCCGTGGCCCCGCCACCAGACATGTTCTGTTTACGACTCTCGTACGCTGCCTGTCGGGGGTTTGACACCGAGGAGCTGCCGGGACCAGATCTACCAGGAGCCTGAAAAATAATGTGTACGATTTAGTTTAGTTTTTAGTTTTAGTAGGGTTTTACAGCACTCGCAACTGCATAAGATGTGCATGTTTGTGAAATGGACATTTCCGTACCACTGAAGAAATCACAAATATCTACAATGGAGTAGGTAGTTTGAAAGGATTTCAAGTACTTGGTGAAATATTTTGGAAAATATTCATGCAAGTCTCTCAGAGTCTGAGTGGTAATTCTGGCTAAACTTTTATTTCCTGAGGAGGTTAAAAATTCCTGCTACATAATTACTATGAGTTATCAAATACAGCCAAGTCCTCTTAAACTAAACACAGTTAATCCAAAAACAGATGTAAACCGAAAAAAAACTAACAACCCCTAATTTTTTAAATCGCTATTTGTGCAATCTCTCTACACTGAAAACATGGCTAAACCGAAGAAAAACTGATTGTACAGCAGATTTCAGTTTATGCGAATTCAACTGTTTCTTAAATTATAAAAAGGTTCCCACTAATCAGTCACTTTAACTCAATGACTCAGGGACAAATCTTTTATTATCAAAAGGAATCAGCGAAAATCTCACCATGGTATTGTTATATTATCATGAGGGGGTAACATTTTCAACAGGACATATCTGTTGCAAATTGAAACAAAACTTATTTTCTGTTTAATTTTTAAACAATTTAAATTCTTTTAAAGTAAAAACATTTATAAGTGCACATATTGAGTATGAATAAACACATTCACATTAAATTTTAAATGTCCTCATCATCATCAACAGATAGTTCCCTGAGGACTGCATATTAAATGCTTAGTGTAAGACTCCACCATAAGCCATTTTGAAAAGTGAACTATTATACCAGGTGCCCATTGCAGATGGAATCGGGCCGGGTCAGGTCAATCGCCCAATTCGTCGCATGAAAACAAATGCGTTTGTTTTTTAGGCGACGAGTCAAATGATTGATTTGTGCAACGATAGCCGCTTTGCGCCCTCAATCTAGCTTACAAACTGACCTGACCTGACCCACCCCGATCGTGCCAATGGGCACCCGGTATTACGAAGTTTTACACTGAACAGTCAATATTCTCCATTGGGTGCTCTATACACAAATGAAGAGCCTTTCACACTAAAACCACAATGATAAACATACACCTTTCTTCGAGCAAGTGTTTTTTCTTTTGATAGGCTAAAGTACTATTTTCTTTCCTCAGACCGATACACCAAAAAAAGAAATGAATTTCCAAAGACAGAAGAAGTACTCACTTGAGGAGCAAATTGACCTCCCATCATCCACTTTGGTCTTTGAGCCAATTGTTGCTGTAAATGAATACATAAGTTGATACAAACATATAATTTCTCTGGCACAATATTTATACATATGAAAATGTCAGAACTTTTTCAAAAGCAGCTTATAAATTTCACCAAATCTAATTTTTGCATTAACAAGGAAAGAGCAAAAGAAACAAAGAATCGACTTCCAGGACAACCAACATTGAATCCAAAACTCTTAAATATGTAAAAAAAAAAAAAAAGAAAGAAAGAAATATTACAGACAAAAAATGCAGCCATAACGAAAGAAAAAATTTTAATCTGCGTAGTGGCTTTAGGAACATTTTGTAACAAAGAAAAACCAATTAAGCAGCAGCAGCACAGAATCTGGATACAGTTAAAAGACATGACACATCTTTAATCAGTTTGGGCGAATGCTGGGCTTTGCTCTGTAATCCTATATAAACTTTTCTTCTCACCTGTCTCATCCTTTGCTTCTTCATCTTGTCTCTCCTCCTGAAGTCCAACTGAAAAAAAAGAATCAGAATCCAATCAGCTTTGACAGAAGTCAATGAGTAATAAATATTAAGAATAATAATAATAAATAATAAATAACATTTGTATAGCTCAAACCCCTGCTTGACAGCAAGCTCAATGCGCTTTACACTATATTGTTACCCCAGCAGACCCTATAACACTCAGAAACATTCTCAGCTTCCCGGGAAGCATTTCTAAAAGTTAACTGACTCTGGATTCAGATATAAGACTTCTATCACTCTGTGTATAAACCAATAGCTGCAGTTGAGACACACCACAATAAATATCAGACTAAATGTACATGGCAGAATAGATCGCATAAAAGAACAAAAAGAGTTGAAATACAATTCAGAAATTTCCACTATACTTTACAATAAATTAACAAAACTGCATTACATAACCAAAAAGCTACCGAGTACATGTTGAACTGAACGACTACCGACACGACAAAGTAAGAGTGAGCACAGCATCCTAGATACATGCCTGTTCACACAAAAGGAAAGGGCATATTGCTGTAGTGCAAGTCTTACTTCAGTTTGTCTCCTCTTTTTGAAGATCTCATCCTCCACTTTGCCCAAGTCTGAAACCAAAAAAGATAAGATAGTTCTTGAGTACACAATATTTGTCATCTAGTACAGTTGCATCTTATTTTTACTTGATAATTCCTTTGGTCTCACTATCCATTTGTCTGCAGCATTCTCCCTGACTTCTAGGGCACTCTTTGAAAAAGCCAAAACTAAAAAAGGTTTAATTTAAAAAAAATAAAATTATAGCATTAAAACAATTTTAACAATTCTCAAGACTGTTTTCTTACTGCAGCAAAGAACAAATGAACAAATATCAAAGGCCTCCACCTTTTTTAACATGGCACTGGTCCGAAAGGCTCAGACTCAAAACCTAATGGATCAACAATTTTATTTTTAATCATATAAATTACAATAGCTTTGGTGAGGGACAAAATAACTCAAGACTTATTGCAATTCTACTATTATACAGTTGAACCACAAGGACCAGGCAACCCCCCCCCCCCCCCCCCATTAAAAAGCAAAAAAATTACCTCTCTCTATTATTGAGCAGCCACTATATTCAAGCAAATGAAATAGAATGCACACACATACACAATAGAGGCTCTGCATTAAAAGTTAATGTATCATTGATACAAAAGTAGAAACACTTTAAACACTAAATCAAAATAATTTTCCCACTTGAAACTGAGCCCATAACACAAGAGATCAGGTAAAAGATAGTAAATGTTAAAAATCATATATCTATTTAATATCACTGATAGGGCTGGTTGCTTTGATCCTGTTTTGTAACAGCAGAAGACCCCTAACCATTACACCGCAGATGCCATTTATGACTGCATCGATAAAAGTGTAACAGGAAAGCCTTTCTTTCATCAAGGTTGATTAACTGGGAACAACTCAGAGAAAACAAATCATACATATTATCAGATTTTTCCATACTCCTGTGTATAAACCTAGTTCTACACTGAAAAACGAAAAATACAACTGATGTACATAAAAAGTTTTATTTATCAGTTGAAACAGCTCTTATGCCCAAACTTATGAATAGAGCACAGGAACTTCGCCAACAGAAAAACAAAGCTGTTAATTAACCATGAAACTAAATTGTTCAGTTTAAACACGATTCATTCAGCAGCATGGCAAAAACAACAACGTACCTGACATGACAAGCTGCACTCGACTCAGGTTGACAACTCCACTGTCCGTGAGATAACCCTAGGGACGCAGCAGACATGGGGGAATGTAATAACAGATAGATAGTATTTTGCTACCCTAGAATAACAAACTGCCCAGTATGTAGTTTTGAGAAATTTTACGTAAAAATTTTGAGTTTCACAACATATCATTTTTTTAAAAAAGCAATTCCTTGAATGTCTTGATAACGTTTACCCATTCACACCTGGGTGAAGTGAGGAAAATACTCGTAAAGTGTCCTTCCAAGGACAAAACGTTGGGCCTGATGCTCGAACCCCCGAACCCGCAACCACACAATTATGAGTCCCGTAGCCTAACCACTAGACTACAGGCGACATGTGTACAGACAGGTAACAACAACTTCAAGATCACTCACAGGTTAATACAAAATATTTGTCTAAATCTTCTCCTAACAATATGTGTGTGTGCCTAAAAAAAGGTACCAAAAGTCGGATCTTGACCATTTTGAGTTAAGGATTGTACCTTACAGGAAATTTAATGCTGAACACAAGGGATTTTGAATTTCTCACAGATCTCAAGTAGTTTTTGAGATATTGCACAGTTTGCGAGGTGGGGTAAACAAACATAATTTGAGGAAATGAGCTTTTAAGTTTAACAAACGTGAGAACAGATACAAACTTTTTAAAAAAATTTTATTCATGGAAAATTCATTTCTAATTTGGCATTCAATCGACATCGATATCATGAATGGAATTCAATGGTAAAACATAGCAGGGAAGAGAAAACGTGCTTAAAAAATAGATTTTAACACCTTTTAAAAGAGTTTTCATAATTCGTTTTTTATTATACCCTTCCCTAAAAATAATTCAAAATAAAGCATTCAGAAGTCAAATCAATAAAATGAAAACCCTTTCAGAACATTGTAAAAAATGTTGGATCTATCACTTTTTTATGGAAACACGTTTTGGTTAAAAAAAAAAATTTTTGTCTTTACCAGCCTGTAGCTCTAAATGGTCTGGGGCGACTTTTGGTACCTTTCTCTAGGCACACACACATATGTACTGCACTTGTCACCATCTAAATAATATCAATAATTATTTTTACACTAAGGACATGCAGCACTCATGTGTACATTACTAGTTTCACAGAGTAGGAAGCAAACAAAAAGGGGGTGGGAGTGTGTTGAGAGTAAAGAAAACACTCCAAAAGTTCCAACTAAGACAATTAATGAATTTCAGGTGCCTATGCTTTGACAAAACCCACCTCGCAACACCTTCTATCCTATGTCAAATATGCCAAGAGGCATAAAAGCCAAGCGCAATACATGTTCAAATTCAAGACTGTAAACATATGTTAATTGGGCAAAATTGACAATAAGCTTAAACATAGGTACCCTCTGTTGCAATTTGCAAGGTCATTTATATAACTATCAGTCAGCTATTAACATTTGTAGAGGTGATAAACTTGTAACATCTCAAGTATCAAGATAACTTACCCCAGTTTTATAGACTGTGTTTTTGTACAGCTTCACTAATCTGTCAATCGCTCCTTCTCTGAAGAAAAAAAAGGGGAAAAACAGATTTTTCAGCATCATAATTGAAGAGCCATGAAGACACAGTCACTACTTTAAGGAAGTACATATGTCACTTCAAGTTTTCAGTTTTAGTTTTCCAGGACTGTCACAACAGCTCACAGAGAACCCTCCTCCCATCAACATACTTTTCTTAATTTGTTATGTAAACAATTTTGTCTTCTTTTTTTTTTAAATTTATTTTGATGTTAACTTTCATCACTGGACAGTAATTTTGAGCCCATCAACATCTATCATTGCATTGACAGCTCAGTCTCAATTTATCATTTAGGGTTGTCTTTAGGCCATTCCCAAAGTGGGGATATTAACATGTTCTTATGCACAGTAGAACCGTAAATGGGTTGATTTATCAATGTCATGCTCATACTGTGCCAGAACAACATAGGGGAAACTATTGTCATTTTCCTCTACTTCTTCTGTATGTTTGTCACTCTCTTGAGAACTGTTATTTCTGGGGCGCCTAGATAGTCGAAGCAGATTTTGTGCTGTTGAGGCTAGAGAGGTGAACAGAGTAAGCCTGATTCCCCGTTTGAACTTCTCTGTTGACATCCATCCCTTGGAGCTCATATGACCTTATGCAGTTGCGAGAGCTGTAAAACCTTACTAAAACAAATTTATCATTTTAAACTACTAACAGCAACAAGAGAGAGACGTATGGAAAGCAACAATGTTTTAGCATCAGCACAAACTTGAAATAACAGCCACTTGTGGCAATGGACTCACCTGATTTCAAGAGACGGAAGGTGAGGCAGGAAATCGTTTCCCACAAAGAAGCACATGAACACCCAGTCATCCAACGCTCGCTGTGGGGAAACAGAAAGAACAATAATAAATGAATGTTTGATAATAGTAACAACGGATAGCATTTGTATAGCACAACTTCCCTCTCAACTGCAAGCTCCATGCGCTTTATATTCTATAATATTACCCTAGCAGACCTGATAGCAGTCTGAAACAATCTCAATGTCCTGGGAAGCATACAGTGCAAGCTGCCATTTATAAGCGCTAAAACACAAAACTAGATGTCTGATAAAGCTGAGAAGAACCTTCATTTTTTTATTTTAGGAAAGAAAAAAAAAAGGTTAGCCGTCTCCAGACTGGAATTACAGATGGTAAAGCTCATGGAACTATTATGATCTTTTTCCTTCAGGACCTACCTCAAAATCATACTCGAAGGGCAGATTGGGCATCTCCAGTTCTGACTGCAGGTACTCCCTCAGCACACACAGTCTCACAAAGATGAACTGCTGCTCCGCGCCAAAGAGACCCATGGACTACGCAAAAACCAGAGACGAAAACATCAACATTAAAAACATATTTACTCTGCGGTACGCTGACACAACGCCTTAAAAAAAAATACAGCAGTTTCGAGACAAAGAGGCTTTTTTTTTAGCGTAACCATTAAAAATAGCATTCTTTAACAATTTAAATTTTAATCTACTCAAAAACTAGCTACAGTTTCACTTTGATTTTTTCACACAAGTAGGGAAACTGATCAGGGTTTCGATTTAGCAAATTTTAAAAATTTGGCATCAAAAATTTTTTTTTAATGACATTTTGTCAGCTTATGGTAGTAGTGGCATCAGTTTATCCAAACAAGGGACATGCATTGAGGGAACGAGCAACAAAACAAAATGCATATCACGACATACAAAAAAATAATTCATCGAGCTTTAGTCATAAATAAACGCACGCTCCGCCCTAATCCTTAAACATAGGTGGGATCATGGGAATCAGGATTTCTTATAATACAATATAATTTTTGTCTGAAGTTTTCATTAAATAATTTCTTCAGCAATATTCAACTTTTTGGCATTATTTTTGTCCCATTTAGTGAGCAAAAATATTTTTGAAATAGAAAATAGTGAGCTACTTTACTTGTGGGGAAAAAAATGATTGATTGACAACTTGGTAACATTAAAAGTACTAAAGAGATAAGAACTGTATCATTATCTGAGCCAAAAACAAGGCCAGGAGCATATCTATATTCCAGTGAATTTGTTGAAAACGGCCAGCATGGAGTGACCAGTGCAATTCCATACTGACCAGGGCTCGGTCACACCCTAACAAGAGCTAAGTAATTGACCAAGTGACAGGAAATCTTGCTTAGTTCCTCCACTTTCTGGATATCTAAAAACTCATGTTCTAGAAATTTACGGACAAGCTACGCAGAACAAAATTAATTTTTTAAAAATACCATAACAAAAATGTTGTTGGCAGTCAGTTAAACCTCTTATTTTCCTATGCCAATTCCATTTATTACTTTCCAGTTTCAAAACAATGGTACAGTCTTAATACAGTTTATCTTGCAAAGCAAACGAACGCAGTTTCCTAGCTCATTCTAAATTCAGAACATAGAAACAAACCTCATCAGCACCGGGTTCTTTAGCCATGCCTTCACAGTTTTTCAGCTCATGACCTGCCAGAGAGAAGCAAAGCAAACCGTAAAAACTCAGAAGCTGCTTCTAGCCCTATTTGTATGAAGGGTAACAATGGAAAACTTGGAGAGAAAAAAAAGAGAGGGTAACTCTGGGTTGTAGATTACAGCTACAGAGAATATTAACGGCCATATTTTATAGCCTGTAAAAGATGTGGAAGCAGTAGATCTTGTCAGAGCGCCAACCAAGCAATCATCTAGTGTGTGAAAATCTTAATCCAACTACCCATATTTTAAAATGTGAATTAGCACAAGATGGGGACCATAAAAAGCTATTACTGTCCCTCTCAGCTCACACACATATTCTCTCTCTCTCTCTCTTATGCACATTCTGTCTCTCATGCACATAGACACTCTTTCTCTCTGTCTCTCTCTCACATACACACAAAACTGCGAACTACAAAGCTGTCAAGAAAGGTAGGCTGGCAAAAGCACCTACCCATCTGTCCACAGAGATCACAGGGCCTTGGCTGGTTTGGCTTGAACTCCTCTCGGATGATCGTGAAGTTCGGTTCATGAGTGGCAAGACCTAGAGAGAACCAGTTTCAAGACAATAATTAGCATGTAAGTTATAAAACAATAATCCAATAACCTCACAATTTTTTTTTTTCAGATTTAGTGAGAGTTTTACAGAACTTGCAACACAACCAGGTCATGTAAGTGCCAACGAAGATTAGAGGTGTTACAAGAGAGTAACTAGCACAAAAAAGGAGAGAAAAGGATGACAGATGCTTGATAGGAAAGAAGGAGCAGCCCACACCAGAGCACCTGCCAACCACCCACTTTCCAAATTGTAAGGTCAAATTTTTTTAAACAGAAACAAAAAAACCCAAATATAAAATACCACATTTCTTGATTACTGTGCGGAAATAAGGGTTACACTGAATAACATAAAAAGAAGAGATTACATCACTATTACACAATACAAAATAACAAAAGAAATAATCCAACTCCCTTAATTGGATACCTCAAACAAGAACAGCATTCCAAATACACTACTGCTCTGAGTCAAAACAAAACTAAATAATTCTCTTAACATGACTGCATCTATATTTGAAGGTTCTTTAAAGTGCATGGTGCAGCTACACTGCAATAAATGGTAAAAGTAGTGTAGCGATATATTTTTCTTTGGTCTATGGAAGGATTGACATGGGCGAATCTATGGTTGTTCAGACGTACAGATGAACGGGAGAAAAATGAAGGTAAGTACTTACCAAGCATGATCAAATCAGCTGAGGAAGAGAACAATTAAAAGCCATTAAAACATTCACTTTAAAAATGTCTTAATATGAATATCAAAACAACATTTATATAGTTCATCAAATTATTCTAAAAAACTATATATGTACTCAATATGCCCTGAGAGTAAAGTGCACAATTAAGAGTACTTAATTGAAAACAAAAGCAAACTCATTTTCTGACATGAACATACTAAAAAATATAAAAACGATATCAGGCAAAGCCCATAATGACAAATACGGAGAAACATATCTGTGAAACTGGTATATAACAAAAGCCTATTACCAGCCATTCAGTTAACACCCCCCCCCCCCCAAACTACTTTTTAGACAAAAGCAAAACGAACGTACCATCAGCGCCACACAAGCAGTGGTGAGTGTTG
Source organism: Aplysia californica (assembly GCF_000002075.1). Taxonomy (NCBI): domain Eukaryota; kingdom Metazoa; phylum Mollusca; class Gastropoda; order Aplysiida; family Aplysiidae; genus Aplysia; species Aplysia californica. The sequence goes on from NW_004797273.1 coordinate 3,965,149, forward strand.
GGGTCATGTTCTGGTTGAGCTGGAAAAAGAAAAAGACAGGAACAGATATGTAATTTGAGCATGACGAAACAGTGCATGGAACATTTCATAATTATTTGCAGATTATTCACTTGTTCTGTGCAATGTGCAACCAGTTTTGTAGACACATTGGCCTTATTGGCCACATAAGCTTTCACCAAAAGATAAATAAATTGAAGATCATACAAAAATACCATCATTTGTAGCAATAATACAGTGCCTACAATTAGGCAAAATCAAATAGTACGGTGGAGAACAAGGAGATGACCCCTTATCAACCCCCTAAAGGAAAAGTAGAATAGCCTCGTTACACAATATTACTGTAATTATTACACCAGTACATATTAGATATGAAAAAATACTATAAAACCATCTTAACCATGCATACCAATACACAGTGAAAATAGCCAGTCACAAGAGAAAAAAAACCCCATCCATTCTGGGCTACAGTCAATATGTCGAGCCCAAAGAAACTCTGAGGTAGTCATTCAAGTAACAATTGTTGTCATCAAAATTTTTGAGATTCTTTCTTTATGAACCTGTGTTCACTCACCACATACGACCCCTAGATAGTACAAAATAATATTCTTTCAGGTCTTAAGTTTTAAAAATGTCAAATAACAACATTCTCTCACCAGCAAATAGCGAAATCATGGATACCAACATACCTCTCTGCCTGCGAATGTAATCCATGATCTTATGCTCTCCCTCGCCAGGCACGTTAGCATCCGACAAAATGACCTTGATTCCCTGCCAGCCAGGGTCATTATTAATGCGGTCGTGAACGTAGTACCTGAGACATTCCGCCAGCTTGAACATGAACGGTGTACCCTTAAAAAAAAGATGCATTTTGAAAACAATAAGCAAAGAAACACATTCTTTCATTCTACAAAACCACCGATCAGTGAAATTTTCCGCAAATCCCTGAACTTTGACGGTCGAGCTGATAGACTTCCGTATATTGTGCACCCCACCTTTCCACATTACTTCAAAAAATGCAAAAAAATAGATACATTTCACTTACTTTCCTAACCTTAACCTTTAGGGCAGATCTCAGGCTACTCAAGGCCTATCATGGCCCAACTTAAGGGAACGACCGCCGGCGCGGTTAAGACCACAGAGCCGATTTTGGGAAGTTCTCGCAACCGCTGAAAATCACAGATCCGCGGAAAACTGTGATCCCTACAACACATTTGCAACATTATGCAATATTTGTGAGAGCTTGAAACAAAAAAAAATAAACAGTGGAAAATTTTAAAAATTATCAAGTAAAGAATGGTAGAGCATTTACTGAAAAACAAAACAACAAATATTTTCTTATTCCCGTCTTAGAAAAGTTATTACAGAGAAGGTCACACAAAAAACTCAATTGATGTCATGCTGGACTGTGGTGCAGACAACCCCGGTTCAAAAACCAAAAATGGACATTCCTGAACTTGGGCTTTTTGGGGAGTTTCCAAGGTCCTCAATCCATCTCTGGCTCAATCTTATTTGAGGTGGGCACCTAATTAAGAGGTCCCACCTTCTTAAACCATCTTATAGTGATGGGGTTTTTTTCTGATACATTAAACTCATACAATATCATACTGTCAATGGAAGAAAAATTCCAAGTATCCACACAAAAGCTACCCAACTGAGTAAAGACACTTTTCTAAAAGTGGACAACAAGCATTTTTGAGAAAAAGGACTCAAGAAATACTCACCGGCGTGATGCAGTTACTGTCAAAATGTTCTCCTTTTGGTTTTTCTGGAGGGAGGTACATGCCCTTGCTCAAAACTTCTTCACGGATGCGACTCATATCTTCAATCTTTTCCCTGAAACGTTCAAATTTACGATGATGAAAAAAAATAATGATTAAACTTAAATTTCCTTGAAGTCATAGGAATAAAAAGTATCACTTTTACATTATGTAACGAATAAAGCTCTATATTCAGCCCAGTCTGTACAGTAAGGAAGAAGACATTACGGGTAAGTTCAGACAGAAAATAGAACAAGGTAGAAAATTAAAGAATTAACTTACGCTGTCTCCTTGGAGGCTCTGAAGCGACGTGACCGCTGCTGGTTCATTTTCGCACGAGGCGCCTGAAAGAAAAAAACATTTCAAATTAGCATTCACACACAATTTGTTTTTTTTTTGGTAAAAATAAAAACTAAAAATGTTTCAGTCAAACCAAAGCTTTAGAGCAAAAGATAGACACAGCTAGGTTATTCATAGCAAAAGATACAATTACCCACTTTGCAGGAACATCTTGAAATCACACAAAATGACCACTGTTGGTTACAGGAGTTAAAATGAGTAACAGAATTATTTTTAAACCCTCTCACCACATTCTCCTTAATCTGAACAAACTGAATATTAGAATTTACTTGCATAGAACTCTGAATGAAATAAAACAGAGGAAAAAACAAAAACAATCTAAAGTCAAAAGAAATTGAAGGAGTTCCTTACACATATTTTTTACTGTTCCATTTTAATGCACCAAGGACTTACCACTCCATCAATAGCCATGTACAGAACACGTCTCGGCCTCACAATGGAGAAAATTCTGTCAATGAACTCAAAGATGAGGATCATCATCTCATCCTCATTCTTGGGGGCAGGCCTGGGAGTGTAGAAAACAAGTTTGTTTATTTCATATTTACCTGTTTGCATTATTTTGATTAAAAGAACAGGTGCCATAAAAAATTTAAAAATACATCCCCGTCTACAAGACCTTGTGCTATAGTTTGGATCTTTTTTTATTTACACTTTGGGGTTTATCATGATCAATGACCTTCTCATATAATATAATTACCATTATATTCCTGCTTTATGATTATGGCAGCAAACATTGTAGAGGAGACTAGAACATTGAATAAGAATAATGTTTTTACAGTTCCCAGACTGAGTAGGCGACTGAGCTGTCTTGAAGGTTTCACTAAGGAAATAATGACTTTTCATATCATATAAATCCGTTACAAAAACTCTGACCACAAAGTAGTATCAATTTAGTTTTTATATTACTTTATACAATTCTTCAAGCCATTTCTTGGTCAATACCTCAAAGGCAATGCTTTAATTAAGTATTAACTAATAATAATATGCAGTCATCATGGCTACAGTCAGAAATTCCACAAAGACCGAAAAAAGACAAGTGAAGAGAAAATATAAAAAGCTACACATCTTCAGTGCTTTCGTTCTTCTTCAGGTTAAAACAGAATTTAACATTCCCCTTTCCTCTCAAAATACACAGGACCTTAGAGTTGTTTGTCCATAATATCAGAGCTTGGAAAACCCTGAAAGTGAAAGAAAAATCCACAGCAATCCATTGGCAAAGCCTTTTCAGAACTTCGAATCAACAAGGTACTTGCATGAAAGGCTAGCACCATGCCTCTGGGTTTACATTACAATCTTTCCTATTCTTTTAACAATGCTACCATCAAACTCAAATCTACTAATGACCATACGTCTACAACCTGCTGGTCAAACTTAAATTTACTTAAAGTAGTCTTTAAGGACACGACTTACTTGTCTTCAGGATGACAACAAGGGTGAATGATGCCATTCATGTCCAGATACAAGTTGTCAAACTCTATGTCATTCGGGTTTGGTTTGCTTGTATCAACAGGCACTGTTACACCACTGACATCACGAGGCTGCAAGGAGGCACATGATTTAATTGTGAAAAGAAGAAAACTACAATGGTAAACTTTTCTAACATAAATTGATGTGCACTACGAGGACACAAAACAAGACAGAGAGACAGTGAGAGAGAAACAGGATTTATTGCTGCCAGGATCAAGCAAGTCCAGCACTCTGTATATTTGTAGATTTAATCAGACTTTCACAGCACTTGCCACACAATAAGACAATAGGAGTTACACCAAAAAAGGAGAACAACAAAAGTAAAATGAAAAAAGGGGAGGAATTTCATAACGAGTGACCACTATGAAACAGCAGAATAGAGGGTTAGGTTAGGTTTAGTGGTAGGTTTAGGTTTGGATAGGGCTAGGGTAGTAAGGGTTGGGGTAGGGTTACGGGTTGGGCACTCCTGTACAATTGCGGTCCCGTTTGGGGATACTAGTTTAGACTCCACCGATGATTAATTCTGGTTCCAAACAATTACATTTTGATGCGCGTGCCGATATATGGAGAGATAGCCTATCAAACCTAGATCTAATAGCAGAACATCAAATCATGGTCAAATTCAGGGGGGCATTCCCCCCTGAAACCCCCCATGTTTTGTTTTTGTTAGGTCAAGCCCCTCTGAAACCCCCCTTGCCTTTAAAACAAGAAGTGAAATTTACTACTCATTTTCTTGGCTAGATCTACTGATAAAACATAGATAGACCTAGATACCGACTATTAAATCAGTATTGATATAATCTGGACAGTACTGTGTGCTAGGCCTAGTAGTGCAATATAGTGCAAGGCCGGCACCTCTATTCAAGCGAGCCTTACGGCTATTCTCACCCAGTGTATAACGTTCACCGTGAACAAATGTTCCAGAGCTCTTGTGTTGAAAGCATGCAATTTTGTCTGTGGGCAGTGAGAGAGAAAGAGAGAGAGAAAAGAGGAGTAGTGCGAGAATTTCTGGGCAAAAAAAAATGGCGACCCGTGTAGTTCGGCTCGATTCGAAAAGTTAAATAGCTGTAGCATCTTTGTAGACGACCAAATTAATTTACTCTTGTGTTTCAACATCATTTTTTATCTTTGTTTTTGTCAACGAAGTGGCTAGCGGCTAGACTGGCTTAGATCTACGTTAGGCCCCATTGACTCAACAGAGGGTGAGAATAGAGTATTCAGAAATTAAGAAAAACAGGTCTTGTTTCACACCGGGTGAGAAAACCAACGCTGGCAAGTCTCACCCGAGGTGAGGTCGATCGGTTTTTTTTTGGGAAGAGGCTAGCCGTACTTAATGACGGCTAGACTGGCAGTCTAGCCGTACTTATTCTTAATATGATGGCTAGACTGACCATTTAACAAAAAATTAGGCCTACTGAATTGTAAATATATACATTTTTAGTGTGCAGTACCTAAAGTATTGTATTTGAGACGAAACCAGGTGCCTTAATGACAGTGCATGTATTTGTATTTTAAACCTCCTGTTTTCTAATGTTAATAGGGCCTCTAGCCGTACTTAAGGACGGCTAGACTGTCAGGTTAGCCGTACTTAATATTGATGGCTGAATTGTAAATGAAATTTTTAGTTTGCAATGCCTAAAGTATTTGTATTTCAGACAAAACAAAAAGGTGCCTTACTGACTTGCATGCATTTGAACCTGAATAATTACTAGATCTAGATCTAATGAGACCTGTGTACTTAACAGGCTTGAACTTGAGTCGATAGGGCCAAACCTAGATCTAAGTACGGCTAGACTGGCAGTCTAGCCGTACTTAAGTACGGCTAGACTCTCAGTCTAGCCGTACTTAAGTACGGCTAGCCACTTCGGTTTTTTTTCTCACCCGGGGTGAGGATAGCCACTTCTTTAGGCCTTAGATAAAGTGCAAACGGGACCGCAATTGTACAAGAGTACCAGGGGTTGACCGTTGAGGTTGGGTCAGGTCTCTTAGATTCTATTGTTTTAGTTGAGATGGTCGCTCGTTACAGAAGTCCTTCTGACTTCTGAAGACAGATTGACTTGTTTGCAATATTTACATGCGATTAAATGTAGAAAGACGCAAACTATTTTTAGGTACGGTGCCCATCTTGTTTGACGTCAGACAAGGATTTCCCTCCGATCACGTGACTACTTGCCACCGAGTTAATTGGAGCTCTTTTGCGTTGGTGGGTAGATCTAGCTTATTGTGCTCGATGCTCGAGTGCTCGGTGTTGTGCGTTCGCCTCTCTGTCCCTCTGTGTGTGTGTGTGAGTGTGTCTTTTCCTGACCCCCATCCCCCGATTTATGTTCCCCGATAAAACGTGAATTTCTGCTGAGTTTGTGACCTTAGAACTTCTAGAATTGCCTGTGTTGGTTCTACAGCAAAGTGTAGGCTAAGGCTAGCCTAGATCTAGGTCTACGTCTCATTGAAAACACGCCAAGTTGGTACCGTAGCTCTAGAGTAGACTAGACTAGATCTTGTCGTCCAATGAAATTAGTTGAGAACAAATTGACCCAATAGACACACATGTCATGTATAATGTATAAATGCTAAAGATAGAGTTGTTTTCAGACGTGACACCGCTTGAACACTCGGTGGCAATTGACAAAAAGTCAATTTTTGTCAATTGCCACTGCGTCACTCGGTGGCAATTGACGCTACCTCTAAAGTTAAAGCGTTATAACATGTAGGCCTATACCTATACGGCTAGAAAGTGGCTATTCTCACCCGCCCGGAAGTTCTCGCAAGTTCAACTCCTCCCCTCTTCTCTCTCTCTCTTTCTGAATACTGTCTATCGGTGTGGACGATCAAATTGACCAAAACAAAGTTAAAAAATGATGTTAAAACCCAAAAGTAAATTAATTTGGTTGTCTACAAAGATGCTACAGCTATTTAACTTTTCGAATCGAGCCGAACTACGCGGGTCGCCATTTTGTTTTGCCCGGAAATTCTCGCGCTACTCCTCTCTCTCTTTCTCCACTGCCCACAGACAAAATTGTACGCTTTTAGTTTTAGTTTAGTAGGCTACAGTTGAAATGGAACGTTTGTATTGTTCACGGCAGAGAATTCTACAATTTTTCTGTTATCACAGTGTAGAATTCTGTGGTTTAGGGTGAACGCGCACCGGGTGAGAATAGCCACAAGACTCGCCTGCACTATTCTCACTCCGGGTGAGAATAGAGGTGGCCATACGGCTAACATACACATTTCCATCTTTGGTGCCATGCAGTTGGCTATACTTAGATGTAGTCACGTGATCGGAGGGGTATCCTGGTGTGACGTCAAACAAGATGGGCGCCGTACCTAGATCTAAATATAGTTTGCGTCTTTCTACGTTTAATCAGAGGGAAGGACCAGGGGTGAGGGAGTAGCACTAAAACAATTTGAGGGAGAATCGTAACATGACCTTCAACTAGATCTACAAGGCCTTGCCTGGTCAAACCAACGTTTTCCAGAACAGTAGATTTATAAGAAGTAGAGTCTAGAATCTACTAGAGTCTATATCTAGATCTAGAATCTAGATCTAGAATCTAGAAGATTGACTAAATTTCCCGGCTTGGACTCAGGGTAAACATTATTATCGATAATAGATCCTCATGCAAACTGTACCTTCTCCTCCACACAGTTCACAATCAGAGACGAGTATTTCCGACTGAGCCATCGAAAAAAGGCTGGCACCCCCATGTCTGAAACCAGTGGTGCTTTATCAAACAATTAAGATCTGCTAATGACTACAAACTTTCAAGAAAAACACCGCACTCAAGCGTGCCACTAGAAGTTAAAAACAGAACTCTCTTGTTCAAGAAATTACGGAAGCTCTTCGAAATTCTGTTTACGGATAATACAGTGCCTCTAATTGGTTGTATATAAAACCTTCACCCAATCACAATCGATTTGATTACGCGAATCCGATCACGACCACAGTAACTTCCGCAAACAACAAAATTGTCAAAATGGCGAGGGAAATCATCAACAAGCTTTGCAGCAAAGCGAAGTTGGATAGAGACAGAGGTTTCAATGAGCTAAAAACTTTTTTGAATCAGTGTGAAGACGAAACAGTAAGCGACATCCAGAACGACCTCTTGAATTTATTGGAAGAGGATGACAGAGGGTGGGAGTTTCGGCATGGTGGGCTCAGTGGTTCTCGCTGTGTCCTGGAACAGAGAAGGCTGAATTTCGGGAACAATGTGAATGACGGAGATGACATCGATAACAGTCAAGAAGCGTTTGCCTTTTCCTTAATCGACAGGTCCACAGAACTACTAGACCACAATGAGTTTCGGGTCAGAATTGCTGCAGGTACGTTTCATTATCAGCATCATCTTTAATGTCGAGCAGCCTAACGAGGGAAGGACTTCCGTAACGAGCGACCACCCCAACAAACACATAAAAAAGATCCCTAACCCTACCCTACCCCTAGCCCTCAATTCTACTCTGTCTCAAAGTGGTCGCTCGTTACAGAAGTCCTCTTCTAACGAGTCCAATGGCAATGGCTCATCCAGTCAAAAGGTTCCCTTCTCTTTGACGTCTTTGTGCCATGTTTAACCCTCGTCCTGCAGGGGCTGGGTTTATGTCGCCTGTTTCGGCACCTCGCCTGCGTTCTGGTCCCGAGTCAGTCTAGTCCCTGGCTCAGCACACGCGCACCGAGCATCATCTCACGTGAAATTGGGGTCCCACGTCGGATCCCCATTCACGTATGCTAGGTCAAGTGTGTGTGCGTCAGTCTGCTTGAGTTTGTGTGCATTTGTTGCCTTCTTCTAGAACCACCTGCGTTGGTTCGTAATCGAGGCATACGTCTCATTCAAAACACGCCAAGTTGGTAGCTCTAGATATTCGTCCAATGAAATTGTAGAAGAAATTGACCCACTTAGATATGAGGAGCTAGCTTGAAAGGATAGTCAGGAAACAAGACTTCCATTTTTCTATACAAAATCTTTCAAATGAGCTTGATTTTGTATGAAATGACACTAGATCTACCTGATAAAAAATAAGCTTGTTTGATAGTTTTGAATACCACTGTGCAGGTACAAAGAACAATTTGAGTGCAAAACATTCAAAAAGTGACCTTACATTTTATCCCCTTTCGAACCTCAGGTCATTCATGATAACAACAAGAGCATCTAGAAAGGTTATTCGAATGGGCGTAACTACTCGTAATATCTTATCAGCTTGTGAGAGGGGGTTATTATGTGTTTGTAACACTTTATAAATAGAAAGCTATGAAAGATGGAGCGTTATTTTCATCATCGATTAACACACTCTCACGATATTCAGGACGAAAACACACGTTTCCCGGCGCGCGCGCGCTGTACACCAACAGTACACACTGAGTGACCCCGGCGGCCTGCCTGGAATGTCCGACATAATCGGTTGCTGATAAGATTCGCATCTCAGCACAGACGCAGGACCAGAGTTAAAAAATGGTTTAAATGTTACCCCTACTAATCACTATCCAGTGGGTCCCTTATCCATGTGCACTGGTGAGCGTATTCTGCCCCTTTTGCTTTCTCAATGGATTGCGGAGGCAGCATGGTTTGCTTTAGATGTATGAATGATGGTGCTGAGTAGTCTTTGCCAATAACTGAGTATTGCAAGTTCCGTGTTTCGCAGCTGAACTGCATGTGTGTGTGTGCATGTCGTCGGTCTGGTGGTTTGTTGTGGTGTAAACCTCTATGCGTTTCTCTGGCTACTTCTTGCATTTGAAACATTTGCATCTTTTTGAAACTGTGTGCATATATGTTTCATTTGGAACATGCAACATTGGTTGCTCTTAACCTTAAGATTCTGGTCCCTGATAAATGTTTGCCCGATAAACGCAATCCCGCGCGGCGCTCCACAGCTGGTCCCTGATCAGTCGTCGTCCCGCGTGGGCAACACATTTCGTTTAGTGCGGGGTCTGCATCTGTGTGCTAAAATGTGTGTGCGTCAGTCTGCTTGTGCCTGTGTGTCCATCTGGAACTTACTGCATTGTTTTGCAATGCGAGGCGTTGGTAGAGATAACAGAGCGTCGGTTGAGACGTTCATCCAATGAAATATGAGCATTTTGACCCAGTTAGACACTTGAGGGACTCGAAAGGATATTCAGGAAATAGGACTTTCATCTTTCAATGCAAACACCTTTCCTCACTTTTCAAACGATCCAATTCTTACACCAAACGTTGTTTCCTGATGTAAATAATCATATTTGGTGGTTTTTGAACCATTGTCCTACCAGAGGGAGAAATTTGAGAGCAACTGGATAAAAAAAATATTCGGAAATTATCCCATTTTTTTCCTCTTTCGAACGATAGCTGATAAGCAACTGTTCACAAGTTCATTCATAATAGGTGTGATAGGTGTGAAATCTGGAAAAGTTATTCGATTTGGTGTAACTTCCAATCTCAGCGTTTCTGATCAACCGACGAGGAGATAATGGGATTATTCGTGTGATCGTAACACTTATTCATTGATCATATCAGTTTGCTATAAAAGATGAGGTGTTTCCCTGACCTGCCGCGGCACGCTCGCGTGACCGGTGTCTGACCCCGGCGCCCCGCGGCACAAGCTCGCGGGCGACGTTAGTGGGTCATCGATCGGTAGGGGCCCTCTTCCGGTTAACCCCGCAGGACTAGAGTTAATGCTTGTTCAATGAAATTATACTAGAACAAATTGACCCAGGTAGATATGAGGAACTGGAATGCAGTGATGATGATGATCACATCATGCTCACTTCATTTGCTTCAGCCATGATAATAGGGATTTCAAAAATGACAGTCCGAATAGAGAAAAATTATATTCGGACTCTGAATTGAGTTAAGCATGACGTCCATTCTGACTTCTGACCCTTGTTCCTAAATATTTCCAATATACGAACATTTTTTCGATTATAATTATAACAGTCGAGAAGTGAGCTTTAATATCCAGTAACTAGATCTATCTAAACTGACCCTCCCTGCATCATTGGTATGAACAGCTTATTATGATTAACTCTCCATGTGCACTGAATGTATATTATAAAATGTGAAATATATTCATTCTCACACGAGAAATTCCTCTGACATGCCATTGAACCTGCTCTAGCGGCCACCTGTAACAGTACAAAATGGCCATTTCCCTTTCCTCCCTGGCTTAGTATTTACAATTTACTATGTTACATTATAATGACACTGTGTAAGACATCCACCTGTCTAAGACAACCGAGACAACTGCTTTTCTCCTCATCTACGGATGGTCGTCTGAAACAAGTTCGTCTGTAATTATTTTTAACCTTCCCCCCTTCAGGTGTCGAATTTGTCTCTTTTCAGGTGAACTTCTAGGTATTCTGTGTAAAATTCTTGGACCTGACGTGTATGAAAAGAGTAAAAGTCAGATTCTTGATGGTATCCGTTCCAACTTGGAGAGACATGGGCTTGGGGAAGACAGCTCTCCAGACGACATGGTCGACTCCTCCAACCAACAGCCTGAAAGTATCTTGTCCAGCTCCCCCAATACGAGTGCAAGGCTCATTGAACGGGTGAGTTTGGGAGGTTTTCTTCTGACATTTGTTAAATGAATGATGATATAGTTATTCCTCCCAACAAAAGTAAAATTGCTGAATTTAACTGCAGAGTGGTTCGTTACAAAACTATGAATTATTATATCACTGTCTTTGCTATGACGTAAAATGAGTTTATAAATTCTTTTGAGGTTGAACCAACAATGGAAGTTGTGTGTACCATCATCATTAATACCTGCATATAATCAGTGACAACATGACTTTAATGTAAAACCTCCTGTCCTTATGTTTGTTTTCGCTCTCATTGTCAAATTGTAGTCTGCTTTATTAGGACAACACAAAAACTTTGTTGTACTTGCCTCTTTGATGTGAATCTAAGTTTTGAAAGTTGAAAGTAAATATTGATTAGCTGGAAAAAAAATTATGCTATTAATTATTATTGTTTTGAAGAAAAAAAAAGACAACTGTGTGTTACAGTAATATAGAATTCAGAGGAGGGAAAAGAAAACAATTTAAAATTCTGCCATATTTCATGTTCAGTTTCAGACAGTTTAGGACGCCTAAGGAAGCATAGAAGTCTGTTTATTTACTAAAATAATGGCTGGTGTCATATAATGGACTTGATTTTTGTGCACACTAGGACCCTGCGATTTATTCTCTTTGGAGATCCCAAAAGTGTAAAAGTGTGTCTTTAAAACCTCCTCATAAACCTGTAATTCTCTTTCTATTTTTCTGCAGAGGTCTAGTGATGCTTCACAAATTTTCCATGACACAGCTGGATGGAAGTCACTAGAGACATATATGAAGTAAGTTTTTAACTGTTTTATCTTTTATTTTATTTTTTTGTAATGGTGGAAGTTTTTCACTTGTTTATTTGTCTTCAATAAGGTTGAGTTCAGTATACAAACCAAACCATTTACAAAAGATGAACATGGATGTGAGGCCTTTTTTCCTTCTGTGACAAATAAGACAAACAGAGTAATTGATAAGCTATGTCATTTGGAAAGTGCTGTGTGTAATGTGTTTATTTTAGTTAATTACACTGTGGGTGTCTTTTGCAAGGTTTTGTCATGAATACCAGATAAATAAGACATTCAAAGTGTACTTAAATGGCGAAAATGTGTATTCAAATTAGGTAGAGAAAATGTGCTTTTCCAGTCATAGTTGTTTATTTATATACTTCAATTAAATCGAGGGTGTGGATGGGGTTAAAATGTGTGAACAGGCAATCATGTATGTCATCACCTAGGTGTACCACTTTTTTACTGTGAGTTAAAAAAACACCCCATGTTAGTCACAAGTAGAAGTGAAAACCGTAGTGCTTCAGTGGAACTCTACAAATTAGTATGTCAACCTGAATAATGCCCATTTCCATTTTCCCATAGAATAATATAGATAATAGATAGCATTTGTATATCGCAAAGCTCTATGCGTGTCACAATCTATATTATTTACCCAGCAGACCTGAGAGCATTCTGAAACAACCTCAACTTCCTGGGAAGCATACTGTACAAGCAGCCATTTACAGGGGCTAAAACACTAACATACTGACAAAAAAACAAATGAAAAACCTGTGTTACCTGTGTATCATACCTTGAAAAAAAGTGTAAATCTTTGATTTCATGAAGTTCCAAAATATTATAAAGAGCTAGTGATAGGTTCTTTTTCTTTTCTCTTTAGTTATTTCTATATACAATTTCTCATTTTTTGTCCAGCCCCTGATGTAATCCTGATTTTTTAAATATTTTAAAAATTATGTTTTATTGGGCAATTTTGTATTTTTTAATATTGCTCCCAGTCAAACGAAAAAGTAATCTTGTTTCAGGTGCCTTCAAAGTGTGATATTAGGTTGCGGCAACAAGTTTAATCCCTTCGTCGACCAAGAGCTGTTGGATCTCATCTTTGAGGCGCTGACCCATACCAACCGCTTTGTCCGTGAGACGGGCTATTATGTTTGTGGAGCGCTGGTGACCTGTGGCGCAAAAACTGGATGTAAGTTGACCTGGTTTTTGCTTTGGCATAAGGGTTATTTTCGATTACTGTACTTTTTCGGCTTGTTTGTATTTGGAGGCTTCATTAGGAGATCAGGGGCCCTCTTAGACCCATGGGGGTCTTGAAGATCTGACATGTCATGGAATTCACTCAGGGTAATATTAAGTAGACTTAACAATACTGCCGTAAGCTGACAAAACACTTTTTTTTTCATTTGAGCTTAGCGCCAATTTTTTAATTTGCTAAATCGAAAGCCTGATCAGTTACCCTAATTGTGTGGAAAAAACCATAGTGAAACTTTAACTTGTTTTTTAATAAATTAGAATTCAAATTTCAGAAGAATGCTATTTCTACATGGTTACGCTGACAAAAAAACTCTGTTTCTCGAAACTGCTTAGAATTATTGTTTTATGCATTTTGTCAGCTTACGGGAAAATACTGGTATGTTGTTGACTTGAGCGGAATGCAAGATAAGTTGGAAGCTTTTAGTTTGTTAAATGTAGGCACGGTATCACAAGTATTATTATTATTCCCTTTTACTAGAGACATACTGTAAACATACAATGAATGAACTAGTCTCTAAAGCTTTTTGCAGGTTTCAAAAGTGTATTCATATGGGTGTGTGGTTGAAGCTAGATGCCCGTACAATGGCCACATTTTGCCTTTAATAGAGCTGGACAATGTAAGCTCTGAAAAGAAATAGAAAGAACAGGCCACACTGAAGGGCCCGTCTCCAACCTGCTGTGTTAATTAAGTGTTTGTGCGGTCTCAGTTGTTGGGGGGTTTTTTCTATGAGTGTGCAAAAGTAAGTTATGGGACTAGAGTCACTACAAAATCGATAGCTTTTTTTACTTCTAATATTGAAGCAATCGGCAGTGTGGGGCGGATACATTTAACTGCTTTTCAAGTAACGACAGGAAGCATGGGTGGTAAACAATGTTTGGACTATCTTGGTAAAAACTGATATAACATTGACAAGTTTACATCAGCTTTTGCAGCATAAGTCCAAGGATGATGAAGTTGCATTTCAGATTGTAAATGGTATATGGTAATAAATTCTAATACATTTATGAAACCACCTTTTCCAGCTGAAAATGACAGTGAAGCAAAGTTGACTGAGGAAAATGCTATCTATCGGCATGGTAAAGTTTTCTCTGAGTATTTGGGGAAAGGCCTTGCGGACAACTGGAGTCAGGTTTGCTTCATATTTTTTTTTTTTCTTTTACATTGTTGGGACCGACACATTTGTGAAAACTTTTTGATTGTATTCATAACTGTTCATAGTTTGGATTCGAAGATGTTTTGTATAAGATTAGGTAAATTTTGTGGTTAGGTGTATGTGAGCAGATTAAAGGGATGACAATGCTCAGTACTAAAATTAGTTGGTATTTTCTGTCCATGATTAGTTTTTCATAGATTTACTTTATGAAGGTCTTTTTTTTTTTTTACTGAAAGTAAAATACCTTCAGATGTTTTTGCAAAACGTAGCATGTAATGGATGCATTTGTATGGGTTTTTTCAAAAGAGAACTTCAGAAATGGAGATGAACATGACTGAAGATGAGTTTTTCGGCAGCGCATATTTGGAATTTGTTTTTCAAAAGTCAGTGATTTAAGCGTGTATGCACGTATGTGAGCTGAGAGTTAGTATTCCATGAAAGAAAAGAAAAATGCTCTTGAGAACATTTTACTGAAGCAATGGTACTTATATTCTGTCTTTCCAATGGCAATGTTTTTTGTCTCTTGTCGTGAAAAGGTGCGCATGGCAGGCTCTGTGGCTACAAGACAGTTCCTGGTGAGTCTCCCTTCTGACGACGCCAGGAGCAAGTTCTACCCTGTTCTCATCCCTCGCATGTGCTTGAACAGGTATTGAACTGTTGAGATCTGCATACATTATACTGATAAAACTTGATGCAACCTTTCAATGTTATTGCCTTCTGGTTTTTTGTTAGAATAACTTTTAATTTTATTTGCCTTCTGTTTTTGATAAAAAATAGCTTTCTACTTCTTTTTAGAAATACTCTCTTGAATTTTCAATATAAAAACTGTCCCAGTCATGGACAGTGTTGTTATGAATGTTGTTACTATAAATGTCTCCCTTGATACAAATAGTCCAGTTACTTGTGACTTTGTTTCAGATCGAGTTTCTTTTAACTTTCACTTACTCGGGGATTACTAGCTAATTAATATTACCCCTGCGGAGAGACTCAACAGTCCCACTTTTTTCAGCCCCACTTTGACACTCTGAGGCTAAAAATAATAACCTTAATAATGATCTGACATGTGACTCGTATGTGATTTTGTCTTTGAAAAGCATGATCATGTGGAATGGGTGTACTAAATCATTCACCGTCATCAGTGTGGAACATTTGTATGTGTGACATCTCCTCAGGTATTACGTGGCAGAAGGTGTGAGGATATACTCCCAGGAGACATGGCGACAGATCACACATGGGGAGGGGAAGGCTCTCGTGGAAAAGTTCATCACTGATGTTGTGAGTAAACTTTGAAAGCCAAGTTTTATATGGCTAGTCTGCATGATAGCAGCTCACTTCACTAAGAACGTATCAGAACAATAGCAACACTGGTCAGAAATAATGGAAAAGACCTCTCTAGTGTGCCCATCAATTATCTGATTGACATCATATTGGTTCAGCATTGCAAAATCTAGCTAAGATGTTAGGTACTCTTGACACAACCTTGAGAGGCCCAGTTTTAGTGTGTAAGTATTTGCCTTTCATTCAGTGAATATGTTCCAAGCAGAATTGGATATAGGTTTTGAGATGATGGATGTGAATGTTTGTCTAAATCTACTTTACCATTTCACTTTTTTTTTCCCAGCACTGAATTTGAATCAGTGGGGCAAGACTGATTTTTAATGACCATTTCTCAACCTGTTTCCATAGAAAGATTTGGATTTTCTTCTCAGGTTTTAGTTTTCAATATTTTGTTTCACACTTTTCAGCATATGGTGTATGGATATAAGGGTGTACTTAAATTTGTTTTAGTTTTTTAGAGGACTCTTAGCATAAACAAAATAAATTTTGGAGTGAGCTAAAAGTACATCTCCTTTTATCTGTACCTGTTGCTGTGCTTTAAGGTTGGCTACTACGTTGAGTCGACTGACTCGGACAACCACGCAGTGAGAGAAGCAGCTTGTGCCTGTATTGCAGAACTCGGGTCTAAGGTAAGCCCCCAGTCTCTTGTTGATGGAGGACGCAGACAAGTTTTGTGTGCATTAGGTGCTAGAGTTATATCGTCAAAAAGCTGTTCAAATGCACTAGACCCAGAAAGCAAAATTTTTCAGGAGAGATAAAACTTGTTTCATTCTTTTGACAATTGTACCTACATTATATACCTTTTCTTGCTTTTTTTTTCAACATGTAGAATTTGAATGTGGACAAAATATTACTTGAGCACATGCAACCAATGCCACTGATGAAGAAACTGCATTGATATCAATAAATAATGGTTTCAAAATTTTGAGGCTTAATACATCTGAACAGCTGGCTGGCAATATGCTTTTCTCTTTAAGAATGATGTATGACATTGTATAGAGTTTTGTTTCTCTAACTATGCAATTCACCTCTCTTTACAAAATAATTTATAATTATAGTGTGCTTAATTTGAATTTTGTAATCTAATAGGCTCTTTTAAAGGCTTTTGTTTCAGTTGATAGTTTGTTTCAAACTCTTTCTGAAGTGGAATTTTCATTTCATTGTTCACATGTAGGAAAGTATTGTGAATGTGATAATATGCCTTAAATTAAACTCAGACCACTTATCGAGGTGTGCTAATATACCGTTAATCACCTATGCGATACAAGGCATTTTGTTTTTTCCCTTAGTCTTTGTAATAAGAAATAAATCTGCTTTTCTGAGGGTTAATCTCTGTCTGTGCTTTTTTTTTGTAACCAGATTGAGAAAGGCTGTGTGAGTCCCCATGTGGCGAAACTTTTAGAGACTCTTCTCATTTGTTTCAACGACGACAGCTGGCCAGTTAGAGATGGTGAGTATCTTTGATGCTGTGGTGTCTTTTTCTTTCTCCTAAAATATGTCATGAATGTCTTAAGGGTTAACTATTCCATGACTTCCGGGGAAAGTATCTCAATATGTGCTTTCACAGCCATCCATATTTGAAGTTATTACTTCTTTTCTATGGAATCTGAAAATGTTACCTCCTTAAAATGGGAAGCTGACAGTGTAACAAGGTTTATTGAAAGGTATGTTGGCTGTTCCAAGATATCGAACCAGTTTCTATAGTGAGATTATTAAAACTGGAAGTTTATTTATTATATAGAATATGTTTTCAAGACAAGATAAACATGTCATTTTATAACAATTTGACACCTGGTTTTATATCCCAGTTCACGAAAAAAAAAGTTGCTTGGCTGTCATCTACAAAATATTAACTTTGTTGTTTTTCCTTTCTTGTTGTTTCAGCGGCATGCATTGCCTGCGGCCATTTTGTCCTTTGTTTCCCTGAAGAGTCAAAGTAAGTCAGCTTTTCATTTTTTCTAGAGTACCATTTTTCATATGATTTCATTATGCAGATGTTAAAGATGGAGATAGCCATACTTCTAGTCATCGTATTCTAAATATTTAGAATGATTGTTTGTTTGCCTTTGTGTGCGTTATATGTCTTACTTAACACTTATTAGTTGTTTCGAAGATGAGTAATTTTTTTAATAGTAAAAAAACGAGATGATTAACATAAGTAAATGTCTTATGCCCCCATCAACACAATTTTGATCATTTATGAGGTATGATTCTTCATTTTTGCCTACGAGGGAGGAGACATCCTGGCAGAAATACATAGAGGCCCAATGATTTCAAACAGGGAAAATGACAGAGTTTTAACTCAAAAGTAAATATCTCACATATACACCTGACAGTAAATGCGTGCTCATATGACCTTATGCAGCTGCGAGCTCCGTAAAAGCCTAACTTAACTAAACTGACAATGTTTGGTCGGCTGTGCAAACATTAGAGCCGCAGCACAGTTGATTTGTTACTCCGCCATCCACTTGGGTGGGTAGGGATGACTTGGGAGAGTCAAGAACAAAGAAATACCACTAAGAGAATTTTGTCTCTTGGAACAAAGTTTTAATTTGTTCAGAAGAGATAAAATGGAAATCTTAAAAAGAGATGGGGCACAAACTGCCATTCCTTGTTTACTCTTTGCTTTCATTCTGCTGCAAGACATCTAGATGAAAGCCTTAGCCTTGCTCTTGTTTTATGCCTTTTGTGGTATTTCTAGTTAAGGCTAGATTCTAGAAATTTCTAGTTTTGATTTCTTGAACTGTTTGAGGAAAAGATACGTGAACAATAGGAGGAGTTCAATGAGAAGAAGGTGAATCTTTCAAGTGAACCAATACTGTGGATAGTATAAATTCCAAAGATGGATCTTAAAATAATGAATACTGTGAACAGTCAAAAGATAAGAAGGGAAATGAGAAAAACAGGGCGTACACTGTCTCGTACCCGCTACTTACAATGCTCCTTTTCTCTATTTCAGGTCTTCTTTGCCTGCCTTGTACCCACTGTTCTTCAACAACCTGCAAGACAACATAGCATCTGTGAGGCAGGGGGCTGCAGTCGCCATCACCAACATCATCAAAGCTTATGGTGAGGTTTTCACTTACTTTCATCTTTCCTTTGCTAAAAGAAGCCGGTAAAGTTTTGAGACCGCTACTAGTACAATAATGATTTATTACGCCGTTCGATCGTGAAAATGTGAAAAGTTGTGTGACACGAACCACTGTTAAGAAAATTGTTCTATTAGATTTTTTCCAGATTTCATAGTTCTGAGTGATTCAGGTGACAGTTGATGACTTTTTTCTTGTCTGTACTTGTTGTTTTCAGTAATGAATGATGTTTGATGAGTACTTTTTGTCTATCCAGCTGCACCAGAGTTTGTGGCTTACAACTAAGTGCCCTGTCATAAAGAGTGAAAATCTTGATATGTTTATTTACATGATGAGCTTTTTCGGTGTAGGGGGTGAGAAGTCGTCGTCACAAATTCTGCAAGCTCAAGGGAAGTTTGATTTGTGAAAAGTTATTAAACTTTATTCACTGAAATTTTCCTTAAAACATCTAAAGGCCTGGATTGACTCTGATGTTTTTAATCTGATATCAACCAAAGTACAGCTTACTTTTGCATTGTGATATTCTGTTAATGAATTCTTCTCTCTACAGTCATTTGATATTCTACTGTTGACTGAAGTACATTTCACTTTTATATTGTGATATTCTGTTTTCCCAGATTCTTGTGGATACAAAAATATGATATTTCGATGGCAGATGAAATCTTCTAGCCATTATGTAGTGATATTTCAGTGAAAATAATTGCAGTGTTTCTTTTTGTCACAAGGTGGTACTGAGCAGGAAACTGTGTTTGCCAAGATCAAAGAAGGTTTTGAAAAAATCAAAGATCAGCCAGCGTCATCAGAGAAGTATGGATCTCTGGAGAAGACGCCAGCGACGTACGGAGTGGTGAAGCAGCTCAGGGATAATGACATGGACCTCCACACTGACCAGCAGGTTGGACACGTTGATGTCTTGTAACATTCTTATTTCAGAGGATGGTAAAATGAGAGTTATCATAATTTGACTCGTTAGTCTGTTACTGTCGAAGTTAAGCGCTTGCCTTTTAGGCTAAAGTAGTAGGTTTGAGTTCAGATTTCTTCATGTCCGTAAATAACATTTGAATTTTTATTTTTCTCCCGTTTTGAATTTTAGCAAGAAAGCCCTACTTTTTTTTTTCTTTCAGCTACCAGACTGACTTTCATGTGCTTGTGATATCAGTGTATTGTTCCCCCATTACCCAAGAAAGCTATGCTTTTGGTGCCTCATAGCAGGTGGTTGAAGGGTGCTTTACTGTCTTTTTCCCAGCTTTAAATGACAGATGCCACTTAAACCAAGATCAGGGATAAGAAATCCAGAGAAAGTCCTCAAATAGGCAATTGACTATATCTCCTCTGACTGAAAATCAAAACAGGTCATGGTTTTGGATGGCAAGCACCTCCCATATCCTCAAATAGTCCATGAACCATAGACATCAAGTTAATGTATAATGAAAGTGTGGATTGGATTTCCTCCCTAGCAACACTGTTCACTTGTGCTGCAACAGTTGTTGTTGAACGCTAGGTCTCATAAGTATTATTACTCCTTATGGCTATGATTGTTCTGTCTCTCTTCAAACTCTGGCACAACTGATCTCACTAGGGTGTCTTGTACTGTGTGTTTCTGTGCACAGATGTACTCGTGTGGCTCGCTGGCCCCCAAGATGGGCCGAGGTGGAGGCTGCATGGACCACAAGTTCCGGAAACCTTCAGAGCCCTGGGAGCTGGCAGATGGGTAATGTTTTATAAATACATTTTTAATCTCTGACAATTTTACAGGTATTGAAATAGCTGAAGCAGTAGATTATTGTCTTGCCAGTGTCTTTTTTTTTTGGATAGATTCTTGGGTTCATGTGGCAACTGTGCTGAAATTCGTGTTATTTTTTCAATATTGAATGCTTCCTCTTGTACAATATGTGTGCTTTTCATTTGGTTGTATGGCCGTCATCATGTGGGTAGATGGATGACACCTTTGGTTCGCCTTACTTTTTTTTCCATCCATCTGCTGTCCCTGTCAGTCGGTCTTGCTTTCTTCCCTGTTCTAAATGACCACGTTGTGAGTCTTGTTTATTTGAGAGTGATGTCACAGAGGGAGATTATGATTCCATTGATTTGCTCAGGATGTACTTCTCCCCACTCAAACTTTAGTAAATGAAATAGGTTTTATTTTTCAGGGTACCGTTAATGTTCAGTTGTGGTACCAGATTTAAAGTCTTTTATGTCTTGGTCTGTGGCTCTCCTTTCAGCACATAGGAGTTTATGCAGGATATAATGTATGCTCCAGGCACTCATGTTGAAAGGAAACAGTTGAAATCTCAGGTTGCTTGTAACATGTAGGCCTACTGGGTTGATAGTAGTTGGTAATTTGACTCGCGCACATGGCTAGTTCAGTTAGTCTCTTTCTCGACTTTGGTGTCGTTGCATCCAGTGGGGCGTTTGTGAACTTACAATGTTGGGGGAGTTTTCACATCTATCAGCTTACTTTTACCTTCCAGATCGGAGATGAATGCAAAAGTCATACTTTTTTAAAAAAACAGTACTGTATTTATAGCAATGTTATATTCATTTCATACATAATTTTTCTAACGCTCTTGAAAATACTTAACTTTAAAATATTGGCTTGCAACCTTGAATTTCTAAATAAAGCGTTCGAACTTCTTTCTTTTTTTAGTCATGACTAATCCCTCACTTGTTTCTCTTTGGTCAGTTGTGTGAACCTCCTAGCAGAGCTGAGCCATGTGCCTGCGGTCACTGCTAAAGTGGGTAACCTGGTCCCTGCCATGGCCACTGCCTGCAACACCAAGGACTACACGCACTATAACAACTTCCTGGAGACGGTCTGTAGGCAGGTGAGCTAAACAGTGACTGACTGATCGTAAGGCCGCTTAGGGAAATAAAGTCCTTTGTCCCTCCGGGGGAGGGGGGGTATACGGTGCAGTTAGGAATATTGCCATATTGATGATTTTCTTTCTTCGTCATAAGTTTCTTTCTTTTTTTTTTGATCCCTGAAATGAGATGTACATGCTATTGCAACAATTGCGAAACGTATATTTAGTACAGAATAGTATGGTGGTCCCACTTGTTAAAACACAAAAAAATGGCAAGAAACGAGCAACAGGTACCGGTGGTCCAGTGGTCCATACCTTTTAATTTATTCAATAAGTAAGTTTATTATCAATAGCAGCTGCTGATTCAAAAAATCGTTTTTGTGTAGGTGCATGAGGCTGCACTTTCTTCATCACTTCTCATTGCAGTCTGTCATGTAGAGCCATTTATACTCGGCATCTCCTTCTATCTGGCTTAAAAATATGCTTTACTAACAACATACTACAGTCGGTCAATCATAACTGCAATATTGAGTTATGTTGTTCACGGGATGATGTTCTGTTGATTCTTTTCCTTGGGGTGGGTTTTTCTTTCATCTTACTGTAGTAGTTGAAGCTTAGTGTTAAAATGGATATGTAGTTGTAGTCGAATTACAGTTTTTATTGACAATATTTTTTATCTCCAGCTTCCCAACTTGGCCAAAGGACTTGGGAAAAGGCCCTTCAAAATGTACTTGGAAATGTTCTTGGACTACATATTTGATGCTCTGGTTAGTAGCCTACATGTTTCCTGCAAAACATGTTTATTTTAACCTGGTGTTCGGGTATTTAGATGTACAGCATTAAAAAGGAAAAAAGTCTAGTGGCAAGTATAACCAGAAACTGTTTTGAAGTGTATAATGAAAAGAAGTTAGTGACAATTGTAACGGGTAAGACTGTTTGAAGAAGGGATCACAAATGACTGACTGGCTGAACATTTTTTACGCCTCCATCAACACAATTTAACACATTACACCCTAAGTATCTGGACGGGAAGTCCATTGTTAGATCCTAAGCAAGGGGAAGGAACCACCTCCGGTGATAAACAAATTCCCAAAATCCTGAAAAAATAAAAGTTAAAACGAAAAATGAATGTAGTTTCAGAAAAATATAACTTTATGTATGCACAAACTGTTGGAAATGTTCTAACTTTAGTTCAATCGGGGTGTCCGACCCGTCACTCTCACTCTCAGACTCGCGGTCGGGCCCTAGATCTAAATTCTAGATTTTCTACATCTGATCGATCGGAATCGCCCCAAACTCTTGCTACAACGTTTTCATCAAAATCTGAGTCATCTGATTTGTCAGATGCTTGTTTTTGCTCAAATCCATCGTTATTTCCTTTTTCGAACTCAATTGTGTCGCTTTTCAACAAGTCGAGACACTTTCGAAGTGTCGGTAACGCGATCTCACTTCGTTCGGCTCTAATACTAAAATCGTTTCGGTATCAAATGAAAGAACAAACTTTTTGCAATAACTATGCAAATCAAAATCTCGGCCCCAGAGTCTCGTCAAGGCAAGACTTCGTTTCTGAAGACGCTCAATCGGCGCGGGCAAGTGAGGGTGGAGAGCGTAAGGGAATTCCCGGGCGAGTTAGGGTGGAGCGCGTAAGGGAATTCCCGGGCGAGTTAGGGTGTGTTAAATAATGTAGGAGGTGGGTTGCTCCGGTGTTTCTTTTCAGGGCCAATTCAAGCCATGTGTCGATGAATAATTTTCTCACTACATGGAAATCAAACTTACATCTTCTGCTTGCAACAGCAAAGATCCTACCCGTTGCACCATAGACTCCTGTCCACATGAATGAAAAACTTTTGAAACTGTGCTACTCACAGGAGTATGTGATAAAAAAGCAGAGGCATATTATAAATTATGAACAATATGCTTAGTGTCACTTGCAAATTAACTTTGAAATGTTTTAGCAGTAGTTCTTTCAAACGTGCCAGCCTTTTACTGTTAGGGTTTATTGGGAACTCGGTGTTTCTCAAGGCTAACCCAGAAACAGCAGTGGGTGGTTGGAGGGTACCACTGATTGGTCCTATTTCTTTACCATTCTTTAGTTGTTTTTTATTTGCTTTGCTTTTTCACAAGACTATTACCATATTGTCGTAATGATTCTTTTTGATTGTGAATGATTGGACATGTCTTGTGTTTATAAACAGATCTTTTTAAGGAGGCAGGCTGCTTCAGTCCTGTTTGTCAGAGCCATCCTTTGATTTGTTGGCGTCCATGTCCTTATAGGTCGATGGAGAATCTGTGTAAAATATCCTTCCCCATTTGGAAATAAATCTCATGACTTGAGTGTTTTATGATGCTCTGTAGAGCTGATCTTGGATTTTTTCCTGTTGTTTTTCTTGTTTTTTGGTATTATTGTTAAGGGCATTGAGCACTTTCTTCGTGGAATTACACTATATATGGGAAATTAAGTTTTATTATAATTTTCATTTGTCTTTGTACAGAACTGCACCATTAACTATTTCACAACTTTTCACAGGAGAGTGATGTGGCCTTGACCTCGGCCGCTGCGTCCCAGTGTCTCATTGACCTCAGCCTGTTTCTTGGTGCGGGAATTTTCCGAGGGAGAATAGAGAACTATAACAGCATGTAAGTATTAATCTAATTGTTTTTTAGTGCTGCATATTGAATGAATGTCTACAGGGCTATTGGTTAAAGATTCCCGCAAGGATTTATATTTTCTCTGATTTTTCATGTCAAAATCCCTGGGCAATTGATAAATATGAATGTCCGTTGTAAATTCAGTGTAACAACTTTGAACAGCGCTAGATCATTTTAAAACTCTGTCATGTTTGTATATCGTAAACTGACTCTTGCCAATTCTTTTTTTTTTTTTTTTTTTTCTTCAGGTACCTAAGGCGTTTCGATTCCATCCCTGGTGTTCCAAGATCCTGAAAACCTCTGTGATAGTTGTCTTCTTAACTGTGTGTGAAGCGTTTTCCAGAGCAATCAAAGCATTATGCAGTGTTCCCTCTTGTTACTTACAGCATCACATGTAAGGTTTATTGATTACAATCATATGGATGAAAGACATGCCTTGTAAACCACTTTTGTGATTTGATAACTCAAGGAGATTTTGACATTTCTAGAAATGTCCCTCTAGTTGGTTGTTAGAACGACATTCTGTTTTTGATATGTTAGTTATTATTTTTAGAGGTTTTCATTTCTTTTATACAGTTTGTGATAGCAGTGCGTGTTGTAGGCTGTGCCGCCTCTTGTTCCCAAGTATGATTGAAAGTGTTTTATGCCTACTCTGGAAAAATTTAGATGATGTAGAACATGGGGTGCTTCAGTCATTCCTCCTGTCACAATTGCATATTTCCCAGCAGAGTATATATTGAGATGCTCAATAAATCATCTTCCATCCATGGGAACCAGATCCAACATTTTTTTTAGCCTGCACAGCAGAAATCCTAAGTATTTTTCCAAGGAGTGTGATGCTCATACGTTGTGAGGAGTACTGAGAATAAAGGAAGAAAGCAGAAAGGTTACCTGCGCTTTTGAAAGTCTTATTAAAATTTTCTTAAAATGTTACGGGTTTTTAATTCTAGTGCCATGATGTGAATCCTGCTTAATGCATGTGTTGTGATTAACAGAGACAGTTTTTGGGTTGTTGGGTTGTATTTTTCCAGTATGAGCTTCTACGATATTATGCTTATGTCAATCAGAGCAAAATCCATGTAGAGGAGAATGGAGCTTAAGAATATCAAGAATTTTAAAGTGTTTCATTTTAGTTTGTTGGGGTTTTGTTTGTTTGTTGTAAGTTGTTGTTGTTTTCTTTTTGGGGGGGGTTAAAGGAAGTTTTTCTGCTTCTTATAGTGGGTGCTTTACCATGTTACCATGCTTTGCAAAGTGATATATCAAAATATGCCTCTCTTAAAATATACATCTTGTGTTTGACTTCAGTCCAAAACTGACTCTACATACACATACTCTGTTGTTGTTTTGGTACAGAAGAAAAGGTCAATAACAAAGACATTTAGTTCCTCTGCTTTGAATATTGTCACGCTTAAGCCCTTTCAACACTGTTATGATCTGTGAGATGTTAATGATAATAACATTGTCAGTGTCTTGCAACCAGTTTTAGTTTCAAAGAAGTGAGTATGTGATAGCTTTTCACCATCTCAGTCAGGAAAAACCTGCAGAACTTAAATCATTCAATGAACACAAGTGAAAAGTAGACGGGACACTATAAAAGAGCTACTAAATAGAATAAATTTATCTCACCTTTCAGTTTGAGTATATCATTGCAAAAACAAAGGAAGTATTTATATCGTCTGATTTTTTATTTGTTCCATGTTTACTGGTGTGGCCGACAGTACAAGCTACAGTGGAAACTATATATAACAGGCCCGGTTATAACAGGGATCCGGTAATAATCTCCGTTTTTTCCTCTCTTTGTCTCTATTAAAAGTTATCGGCAATAACAGGGCCTCATCGGAGCCCAATTGGTTTTAGAAGGGACAAAGGCTCGTTAACGATGTGTAAAAAGGAGAGAGTAACGCAGTGATGGAGCAAGCCCACGGAAGCCACGCCATTGCAAGCACACGCACCGGATGAAACGAGAGAGGGCTGCGGTGTGCTGCAGGCTTCGATCTAGCCCTAAGCCTAGCTACACACATGCGTAATGTGTCATGTGCAGGCCTGCCACATGGCCACGTTTGTGGGTACTTGTGGCAAGGGAAACTACCCGGAATAAATAGAACTGGATAAGTCCGCAGATGCTTACTTCCCTTGCATTTCTGATTTTACAGGGATCTGATGTAACAGGACTTTTTCTCTGGTCCCACCATCCCTGTTATATTAGGTTTCCACTGTACTTACCACATATTTCATTCTTTGCCAAAATTTTATGACTCAGCTTTAATGTCTTGGCATGTGTGTGGGAGATAAAGGATGTGATTAACCAAGGCCTAGTAACCGGCATAGTTGTGAGCTACTTTGAAGTAAGAGAGTGTGATGTGTTTGTATGTTGTGAGTCTAGTTTATTTGAGAGTAATGTCACAGAGGGAGATTAGGATTCCATTGATTTGCTCAGGATATCGCATGTCCAGGAAATGTATGTTATGAACGCCATTTGTATCAATTGAATTTTTTTTTTTTTACCCTCTAGTCATGACATGTGAAAATGAAAAGATTTGTGTCATTTCTCTCTGTCTTCCTGTATTTTCTTGTCTCTCTCTCTCTGCCTGTCTCTGTCTTTCTCTCTCTCTCTCTCTCTCTCTCTCTCTCTCTCTCTCTCACCTGCTCTCTGAGTCTCTGTCTCATGCTCACTCTCTCGTGCTCTCTCACCTTCTCTGTCAATTCTGCACAAAACACACGCACACACACACACAGTATATGGCTCTTTTCGTCTATGCAGACGGTCAATTTAGCTTAGGATGGTCTCAAGAATCATGTCTTCATGCAGCTTCTTTCATGGCTAATTCTTCCTATGTTTGAAGCGCAGATTCTGTCGCAGTGCTTGCATGTCAGTGTCGTAGATGGAAGCTCTGTATTTCTGCTGTTTTCCTTTTTTCGTTGGCGCTTCTCAGCCTGGTTGTTTCTAAGGCTACTCTCTAGCATTTTAGTTCTTTCCTGTATCATTTTCCTCCTTGTTTTCCTGTCCTCAGCTATTTCTTCCCAGATGCTAACATCTACTCCAAGCTTAGATAAGCACACACATCAAGAAGGAAATATAGAAAGACCCCTTTGGCTTGAAGTTGAAGTATACCACACCACCAATCCACTGAACAATTTCTGCAGTTTTGTATATATTAGAATTATATAAAGGCTGAAGACGATAGGGCCTATCATCACGCTGCCAAGAGAGCAAGATAGATACAGAGATAGAAGAAACATTCGTGGGTGTTTGCGGGTGCTCTGGTGTGGTGTACTCTTTCACCTATATCGTCCTTATCTCCCCTCATTCTTTTTCGTGTTTGTTACTCTCTTGTAAAACGCCTTATCTTCAGTACTTACATGACATGTGTTGCAAGTGCCGTAAAACTCGTACTAAAACAAAAGTTAAAAGAAACATTCCTGTCGGCACAGGAATTCCAAAACGTTGTTCTTGTACAAGAAATGTCATCAATGTTTTCATTCTTTTCATAAAACTAAAACTTATTGCCTTTAGTCGGATGTTTACTCTAAGAGATAGTGTGTCATTTTCAAGACCTCTTTTATTCTCATTTCATTTTGTTTGTGATGACTAGATACGGTTTTTCTTTGATTTACTATATTTTGAAGGAAAATTGCATGGTTGTCTGCTCCTTTTTCAAAATCGTTGGATTCTAAAAATAAAAATTTGTGCCCACTCTTGTCATTTGTAAAATGTGTTTTGAAGTAGTTTTAGCAAGCATTACTATACACGTGTGCGTATATACGTGTTAATATTTATGGTGGGCGGTTGGCGGGTGCTCTGGTGTGGTCTGCTCCTTCTTTCCTATCAAACATCTGTCGTCCTTATCTCACCTCCTTCTTTTTTGTGTTTGTTACTCTCTTGTAACGCATAATCTATTCTTCGGCACTTATATGACCTTATTGTGTTGCAAGTGCCGTAAAACTCTTACTAAAACTAAAACTAATATTCATGAATGTCATTTTGCTAATAAGCATTGCTACATCACAATGAATGGTGGTGTTTGTTCTGACATTGTCAATACATGTATTGTCCATCTTGCAATGGTGGCAGGTGTGGCTAATTAAGGAAATTCCTACCTAAAAATGACAATTTGCTGTGAGTGCATTGGAGCAACTGATGTTCCGGGCATTTGTTGCGTCAACTTGTGTGTACTCCTTCGGTGGTGCATGTAACGAGTAGATTTAAGTTTTTGACTTTGATAAAAAGTCGTTCCTGGGCTTGGCTTCTTTCTGTCATTGGTCTGGACTTTCTTGCATTTGCTACCAACTTCTGGGCCTCTAGTTGATCTCAGTGGACATCATGTCTTCCTCTGTCCAGTATATTTTAATTCTTAGGTCTCCATAGATCCTTTGGTATTCACCCATCGTCTGAGTCTGCATTGGGAACTCCAGGTCTCTCCAGTATTCTGCATTGGTAAAATGGTGGAGTCTGCTTAAACCGAACACAGTTAATCCAAAAAAAACGCTTTGACCAAAAGTGAATAAAATTTTCAATTTTTTTTCTTTGCTTTTACTTTTAGATCTAGTATTTGAGCTATCTCTTCAAACTGAAAACACGTTGGAACCAAAGAGAATGTTGCGGACCCACAGACTTTGTTTTAATTGAGGTCCACTGTACGTTATAGTTTTTGTAGTATTGCCTTGGATGTGATCTCCAGCAATAATTTTAATACGAGGAGTTTGAGTTACTCGTTGGAAGTATGATGACAAATCAGAGAAGCCTGACTGAGGATCTGCTGTGTTTTCTTGAGTAGCTGATTCTGTTGAATCTGAGAGTTTGGTTAATGGTGTGTTGTGTGGCTTCTGTATATCTGAGAAAATCCTGTTTCTGTTGTGCCAAATAAGTTAAATGTTTGCACCATGTGTTGTGATTGTGGTGAAATAAATTGTTACATTTGTACAAGGTTCTGGTTTTGTTTTGTGATGCATGTCTTTGTTTACCTGCCTCTCTCTCTCTCTCTCTCTCTCTCTCTCTCTCTCTCTCTC
>NW_004797273.1:3995949-3997559 GCF_000002075.1 Aplysia californica
CTCTCTCTCCCTCCCTCTCTCTCTATCTCTCTGTATGTGTGTGCCCCCCTCTCTCTCTCTCTCTCTTTCTCTCTCTCTCTCTTTCTCTCTCTCTCTCTCTCTCTCTCTCTCTCTCTCTCTCTCTTTCTCATTAACTAGCTCATGAAAGAACACACAATATCAAAAATAAGTCCTCCCCAAGATCTTTATTCTGTATTTTTTTCTCTGCTTTTGAATTTACCCAGATTTTGTTTTGTTCCAATTCCAAGAAAGCTATCTCAATCTGTCTCTGGCGCCCTTCCATCCGCCGATAGCTTCCCTCTGTTCCTCTGTCCCAAGCCAACTGTACACAACTTCTCAACGTACATTATTTTTATTCTTCGGTCTTCGTTCGGCAGCGTTCTAATGAAATAAAGTCAGGATACTAGAGAGTAATAATCGGGAAAAACATAGGACGTGGGTGGTTGGCGGGTGCTCTGGTGTGGTTTGCTACTTCTTTCCTATCAAACTCAAACATCTATCGTCCTTATCCCCCCTTCTTCTTTTTTATGTTTGTTACTCTCTTGTAACTCCCCTAATCTTTTGGCGCTCATATGACCTTATGCAGTTGCAAGAGCCGTAAAACCTCTACGACAACTAAAACCACTAAAGGATAATGATGCAGAAGAGGACCAAAGCCATTGTTGCCGCTCAATTCGAACCACCAAACACAAATTATGAGAAACACGAATTTTTTTCATATTTTATAGTAGGCGTATTTTTGCCTGATTTTCTGAGCTTCAGATTTAAAAAAAGAACATCAAACAAACAAAAACCCAAAACACACACACCCTTATAATTGAAACAAAATTACGTGAATGAATTCCGAATGTATGCCCCCAAGACAGAGCTCATTCAAGTTATGTCGAATAACCAGAAAGTGGGTCCTCACACAGTGAATTAGACGGCACCCTGAGCTCTGGGCAGGTTTGCACAAACTCATTCACTTACTGTGTTTCGTCAAAGCATGAGCGAACATCGGTCGCACGGAAAGTAATAGTTTTGTAAGTTATTGCAAGAACGAGAAAAGAAAGAGTTAGAAAAGGCTGCTGCTGGTGGTTGTAGTTGTGGTTGGCCGGTGTATAGCAAAAGAGGATGGGGTGGGGGAGGGGGACGCTTCAAGTTCAAGCTGCTGATCGGATCAGAACAAAGTCATAGAGTACTACAGCACATCTGTCGCTCTGGCCACGACACGCTTCACGTATATGCGTGCGTGCGCGTTCTCGTGAAAGCAGACCCGCACACGGACGCAAGCGCGCACGCGCGTGGACGCACCTCTTGTTGACTTGGCTGTTTTCCGCGCAACCGCCATGGCCGTACTCACCAGACCAGGGGCGTACAGGGGGGGTATGCTCCAGTGACGCAATCTAATATGATATCAGCTGCTGTGTCAGTAACCTGCTGCCAAAATAATCAGACATTGCTGCCTGCTTAAGTTCAAAATAGTATTTTTGAAAAGTTAACTCCAATATGTTATGTAGGGACAATAACAGGCATTCTTAGTCTCAGCGAAATGGGATGGGGTAGATAGATAGATAGATAGATAGATAGATAGATAGATAGATAGATAGATAGATAGATAGATAGATAGA
>NW_004797273.1:3999730-4000800 GCF_000002075.1 Aplysia californica
AGAGAGAGAGAGAGAGAGAGAGAGAGAGAGAGAGGAGGGGGATGTCTCTGTTTCAGCTCGCTATAGTACTAGTGCATGTATTCAGCTGGCCAACTCTCAACACTCTTCCCACAGGACGATGGATGAAAAAAGAAAAACATATGTGAGAAGAAACACAGCATGAAATTGTTCACTTCAAAACATTTATGCAAAGCATTGTTGGATGATAATGAAGACACGACAAGACAATGGAGAGATAATGTTACATTGTACTTGGTCATGTTACCAGCTATGTAAAAATGTATACTGCAGTTTCAAGGACTTGATGTTACTTTAAAAGATAAGAGAACTGGGATACCTTTCCTCTGATGATTAGCTCCTTTTTAATTATTGATTTGCGCATGATTGGAACAACCTTGAATGAACGTTGTATTTGGCATTTATAGTTTTAGTGATTTGAGTAACATTTTAAGCCTAGATGATGGAATGACTTATCTCTAATCCTTGCTTGGAAAAGACGTCAGTTCGATAACCATGGGGAAGATTTTTTAAAATCCATTATCAACATTTTTTGTTAGAATGTAATACTGTAATACAACATATCGCAAGCGGCTACAGTTGGCTTTTACAGGATTTGATTGAAATACACATAAATAAACGCTCTGATGAATTAATGTTTTTGTATAGAGGGATGTCGGAGCAGCCTGACCAGTAAATGGTCGGAATAGTGTTAATAGTTTGAACAATATTTACATTCTTCTGACACATATATAGGCCAGAAGGCCAGTTTGTATTGTTTCGTGTTCCAAATACCTAGAGTGCGTTCATGGTACAGAACACATACCATGGTGTGTCGTTAATACACTCCAGTATGCCGACTGTGTAATGTGTAATTGGCTATTAGGAATGTTACTCAAACAAGGTGAATGGGAATAGGGAGAAATAGAGAGGTGGGGGGTGAAGAGAGAGAGGGAGAGAGAGAGATAGATAGAGAGAGAGAGAGAGAGAGAGAGAGGGAAAGAGAAGTGGACAGAGACAGGGAGACTCAGAGGGTAAGGTAAGAGAGGGAGGGGGGGGGGTTGATAAAAAGC
>NW_004797273.1:4004406-4007596 GCF_000002075.1 Aplysia californica
CTGAAAACATGGTAAAACGTATCTGATAGTGATAATAATATTTACTTGTATGAATTGTCTTTGCCCTTTTTTGTCTGTCTTCACTCTTTCCTCAGGGTCACGAGCCCAATATTCGAAATGATATGTTTTTGTGTCTTAAATCACAGCATTAAACACACACACACATACACACACACACACACACACACACACACACACACACACACACACACAAACGCGCGCGCGCGCCCGCGCGCTGTTTAATAACAAATCGTAGTGTTCGTGTACGTATAATGTTGATCAAGCTACTGGTTTTTTCCCTCAGAGCTGCTTCAGTGCTTGTCACGTTTTTTGAGATCACGTGGATCTTCAACAAATCAGCCTGCTGTGTGTAAGTTGCAGATTTTGTTTGTTTGTTTGTTTGCTTGTTCGTTTGTTTGTCTGTTTTTGTTTGTTAGGTTATTTATTTGTTGTTGCTGTTGTGTTTTTGTTCTCAAATATACAATCCACTCTCTGATAGGATATGGGTTTAACGCCCTCCAACCACTATAAGATTGTGTAACAGGCGGGACAAAAGAAATAGCCGCTCATTTCTGATAGAACCGAACTAAGTGGTTTAATATCCTTGAATACTTCATTATTGGAACCTCATGTTGAAAATATGGTTATATATGAGGATTCACTCAAAGAACTGCCAACGCGATGGTCCAGAATGATAAAAACGTTGTCGGCTTTTCTCTGTTCATTCGTCTAGTTTCAGAAATTATGTGTATGTGTCGTCCTGTTGATCGATAAATCGAATCCATCATATCAACGTCATTAAATATAATCAAGTCAGATATTGATGGCGTTTTATGCAGCTATAACAGTTTAATTTAATCAGAGTGCTTGTTCAGCATTTTATCCGAGCTCCTATTTACTGTTTATTTCAGTGATTGTATTAGAGGAAGGGGAGGGAATGTGTGTGTAATGTGTGTGGGGGTGTGTGTGTGTGTGTGTGTGTGTGTGTGTGTGTGTGGGGGTGTGTGTGTGTGTGTGTGTGTGTGTGTGTGTGTGTACGCTTGCGCCTTTCGCACGCGCCGGTGTGCGGGTGGAGGTCGAGTAATAAACAGATATTGTGTCTGAAATTGAAGTTTCGATTTCTCTAAGTTTTATATGTCAAAATTTTTAGAGTATTTATTTTGGTTCATTTGAAGTCGGTTGGAGGATTAGTTGTGGCCACAGAAGACGAATGAGAGAATGAAAATGGAAAAAAACTAGTTCTGAAGGCTTGTTAAACTGATTTGAAAAATCAAGCAAACAAGCAAACAAACAAATTACGAACAAATAAACAAACGAACGAACAAACAAGCAAACGAACGAACAAACAAACAAATAGACGAATAACAAACAAACGAACGAACGGACAAATAGACAAACAAACACACAAACGAACAAACAGACAAACAGACGAATAAAAAACCAAACAAATAGACTAACAAATGTAAACAAACTGTAGGGAGGAAGAAATAAACGGAAAAAGAAAATGAACAAGTAAGCCGTATATATTCTTACAGTTCTCCAGACAATGCTACAAATTACGAAGTTATTGCGCACTCGGTAAAACAAAATTTCATCGAGACACAAATCTCGATAACACACGGAATCAAAGATGATAGATAGATAGATAGATAGATAGATAGATAGATAGATAGATAGATAGATAGATACCGCCCAACAGCAGGCTCTACGCGTTTGATATTGTTAAATATAGAACGTGTTCTCCTGTCATTGAGCTGAGATTACATCTTTAAGATCTGTATGAGTTCAAAGTAACTGTTGTCAGGTTTAATAATGTTTGATAATTAGCATTATGCTACCTTAAAATTACAAAGTTCTATCTGCTCAGTGCCTAGTTTGGAAAATTTTGATTTTAGACAATTTGAATTTTACCTGTCAAGCTTGCGATTCTTTGAATATCTTGATAACAATTTCAGAATAATCTTACAATTTTGATAGAGCAGATATAATGTTCGATTTCTGACCTATTGTTCTTGGTAACTCAAAACAACCGTAAATGTCTGATAGAACTTTGTAATTCTAACGTAGCGATTAGTTCAGAGCATATCCCGCTCCTCTCAACAGCAAACTGTATGCATTTCCACTATTGTTATCCCAGCAGACCCTTAAAGACTCAGAAACATTCTCCGCTTCCCGCAAAACATACAATACACGCAGCTGGTCATAAAGCGCTCAGATACTAACAAGCTGACAAGATGTTTCGCTGTCTATAGACAGGTACCCATCCCCCACTGGGTGGAGTGACAGAAATGTGTGTAACATGCCTTTGTTGAGGACGCAAAGTTGTGCCTCTGACGAGATTAGAACCCAGCACATTACGGTTGCAAGTCCAGGAGCCAAGCCACTCGGCCACAGAGGCCACAGGTTTTGAACCCATGGTACCGCTGGCCTCGTCTTCAGAGCACACTATTGTTTCCACGGCATCATTTAGCCTTGATTCTGGGGTTCCTGTTTTGTTTACTTCGTTTGTTTTTTTAACCCCTTCACTGCTGAGATGTTTTCGCCAACGTTTGAGCAGACAGGACGACTTGTTCATTCAAAAGAGACTTAAACAAAGCCATTGTGTATTTCCACTTATTTAGGAGTAAACAACTGCACAGTCGTAATTATATCGCCTCATACTTCCGCTGAAAACTTATAGACCAAGTTAAGAGACCCAGTTTTGCAGCTAGTACATGTATAATATTTTATGTCTACACAGCTGTGAAGATGTTAAAAAAAACAACTAATTAGCTTCTAAATCTAAACTTCAAAGATAGCATAAGCAAATGGAATTTTACGAACTAACAGTTTGAATGTTGGGAGAAGGGGGATTAGTGGTGAGAAAGGGGGAGGGGGGGAATGAGGTTGTGAATTCTTAGAGACAGTGTGAGTGACAGCTGTGCTGACTATGCAGCTCTGTGGAATGTCAAGATATCTTACTTGAGCTGCTGTGCACAGCGCTGGTGAGTCGGATGAAGTTGTTGGGCTTTGACGTGCATCATGAGAGAAAAATAATTTTTCGCTATGGTTGCTCTCTCAAAATGTTGGAAGGAGCTCTTTGAAACGTTTTGAAAAGCATTCTAAAGTTCATATTTCTTCGTTAAATTGAACTCGATCTATGAATACTACTGATTTACAAACAGCAGTCAAGACACTTCGATTGCCCCCC
>NW_004797273.1:4012298-4016007 GCF_000002075.1 Aplysia californica
AGAAGAAGAAGAAGAAGAAGAAGAAGAAGAAGAAGAAGAAGAAGAAGAAGAAGGAGAAGGAGAAGGAGAAGGAGAAGGAGAAGGAAAAGGAAAAGGAAAAGGAGAAGGAGAAGGAGAAGGAGAAGGAGGAGAAGGAGAAGGAAAAGGAGAAGGAGAAGAAGGAGAAGGAGAAGAAGAAGAAGTTGCTTTGTGACTACTTTCTAAGGACACTTTTATATTGCAAGGTATTAGATGCATTAGTAGATCACTTGATTTTGCGTTGTTTTGGTTTGCCTTAGGTCTAGTAGCTTGGTGCAAAGCGCAAATTTTATTAACCATATTTTAGAGATGACCACTAATCCCTTCCACCCACCCACCCACCCCTCCCCCGCCTTCGACACGCCTTATTAAGAGTACAAATTTTAATTATTACTTCGTGCCAGCATGTAAAATGGAAACGAATAACAAACGTTTTTGTTTCGTCTGCCCATTGAACAATCACTACCTTAGTTTTACAAAGGTCGGTTTGCTCAGCACCTAGTTTTGAGAAATTTGACGTTAATTTTTTTTAGTTTCACACCATGTCAAGCTTTTTCGAATGCAATTCTTCGAATATCTTGATAACGACTCCCAATGATCTCACAATTTTGATAGAGCAGATACACCATTATTTGCTTTCTGACCTTATGGTCGTATTAACTCAAAACAGCCAAAAATGTCACGTAGAACGTTGTAATTCTGAGGTGGCGTAATGTTGTTTTTGGTCCTATCAAAGCTCAGATCACTAATTTCATTCAACAAGGTACGGTTTGCATTGTTAGTACACGACGCGCATTGTCATAAACTATTTTTCCTGTCCCTCATGATATGAACCTCTTGCCCTCATTTTACATTCTGTTCGTGGTATTATGGGTTTTACCATATTTTTCTTTTGTTTTTTAAATTTTTCATCGTGTCAATGGAGGAAACATCTTTAAGTGTCCATTTACTAATTGAGAAACCCTGTCAATGTTTTTAGATTCCATATCTTTATATAAAATGTATTATGATACAATTAGGATGATATTAAATTGGTCCACCTTTACTCATAGAATACTGTTTTGTTCACTTTTTAAAATCATTGTATATAGCATAGGAAAACGGTGTGATTAAGGGTCAAGAGTGGATTTTGGTTGACTTGGGTTCAAATCGAACCGATGAAATTTGTTCAGTTAGATGTGAGCGAGTGGTTGGAAGGCGCCATTGGTAGTTCCTACTGCTTTACTTTCTCTCTGTTGTTTCTATCCGTCTGTCTTACTTTATCTCAACACTAAATGGCCATCATTGTGTCAATACGATTCTCTTTACTCAAACTCAAATGTGTTGTGTTTTGTTGGGGTTGGTTTATTATGTTCAGGATGAAACGCAATCACACTTTGAGCCAAACTCAAATTACACTAAAGAATCTGGTTCGAAATTGGTCAACACTGAGGCGCTAAACTATTTACCACCTCAATTTCTCAAAAAGAGATACTGAGCAGATAGAACTTTTATAACTCTAGGGTAGCGACCTGACAAATACAAAACAGCAACAACAAGACAAGACATACATACATTTCCATGTGTTCGCATGTGCGTTCCATAAGAGATGAGTTGTTAGGAGAACTGATTAAGGCGATTCTTTTCGTATCCCTTCTGAGGCGTGTCCAAACTGAGATTGAAGTGACGTGAAAGCGAGTTCCGGACTTCGTAATACGACCTGTCAGAAGCGATCACAGTAACTCTACAGTAAACAAATACTGTCTCTTCCGTGCTAACAGAGTGCACTTTGTTGAAAGGGACTTAAACTCAAACTCAAACAACGACTACCTCCACGTTAATCTATTCTTGTCTGGGTCCACACTGGGTTTTGCTTAGGAACGCCTTGGTCAATACCCCATGCCAAGGATCAAGACTGGCTGATAGTCTAATTCTACCGGAGAAATACTGGAGATAGGGACTGTTATAATGCCTTACCGCCCCTGACATCACCGCGGCTATAAGGCATTCCTTGACCTCAGTTATACATCCTATAACCAAATTTTCCGAGATCCATCCACCTCAAATGGTCACTTCAAGCTCAGAATAATTTATTGTGCCCGTTATACTATCATTCTTTAGAAAGTCAAATAAAAAGTAAAAGTTCTACTTATACCACAAGAGACTACTTTG
Source organism: Aplysia californica (assembly GCF_000002075.1). Taxonomy (NCBI): domain Eukaryota; kingdom Metazoa; phylum Mollusca; class Gastropoda; order Aplysiida; family Aplysiidae; genus Aplysia; species Aplysia californica. The sequence goes on from NW_004797273.1 coordinate 4,014,468, forward strand.
GAAAGTGAGATTCAGAGTGTTAACACCTTCACGTCGTGACTCCACATGACTGCCAAGAGTCCAAGACTGTTTCGGGCTCTCTGGTTGGACTATGAATAGAAAAAGATGTGAAGTTACTGTGACTTTCCAACCATACCCGTGCACGAATCTAGAGCAGTGCTTGTCAATTGTCAACATTTTCATAACCAACGCCCGCTTTTGCCGCCTTAAAGAGACTAACACTTTTTTACCACCAACCTGCATGTTTTTTCAAAGGAGACATCTAATAATACATGTCAGTGTCACTACCCAAGAAGCGATCTTCGCCACCCACCAAAATCAATACATCTCCCACTAGTGGACGGTATCGCCATAGGTTGGCAAGCGCTGATCTTGATCTACGTATATATAATGTACGGCCTATTTCATCGTCAGAAATAATGTTATCTTTATTACTCTAAATTAAAAATAATACGACTCATGGGAACCATCACAATGACAACTGAGAAGAATTACGCTTTTCATAATAATTTCGTTCACAGAAAAATGCTACAGGAGTTCAGGTGACATAGTTGCAAACACAGCTTAGTCACTACTAGACAACACGTATGGTCCCTGGCCACTTAGGTTATAGTCTATAAGACGAGCTATCTAGGTTTTGACGCCTGCTTACTACAGAAGGAGCATTATTTTTGTGAAATGATACAAAAGAGATGCTAAACTTTGAAGAATTTAAAGCTGAGGGGAATTTTGTAAAGATTAATTAATTAGATTATGAGACAGGTGTTATTATCGTCCCAAGGCACTCACCTCACGTGTCACTACTCTCGCCACACACTGTGGTCGACGACACATATCCAGACAACTCGATCAAAGTGCTACGATGTGTGTGTAATGTCGGCTAATCCTTCTTTTACTTGCATTGATAAAACTATCTTTCACCTCCATTGACACCTGCCCGTCAATCTGTGTGAGATACATGAACATCTAGTCGAGCGGCAAGACATTGGACTTATAGCAACAAAAAAGTTTGGATTGCAATTTTCGGCTCCGTCGAACTGGACACTGTATCCACACACTATCAAACGGCACTGATTCACAGCTCAAAGGTTCGATCTACCTAAGACTAAGAATCACCGCGGGCATTTTCTTCTCTTCTTTCTTTTTCTTTCTGTCTGTCTGTCTGTCTGAATTTCTTTCATTCTTTCTTTTGTGTGTGAATTGGGGAAGGGGGGAGGGGAGGTATAAGCGGCTTTGTATTACATGCATTTCTCTATTAGAAGATTAACATCCTACTGGCACAATGGGCCAACGTACGAAACGTTGGAGGCAGGACACCGGTGTATGTGGTGTAGCAGTAAGGTTTTTTTTAAATTATCTCCGTCTGTCTGTTGGGACTATGTATCCCTCTCAGCCCGGTTGACCTTGACAGCAATGTCGAAGCAGCCATCTCCCTAAATGATCGAACTTTTATCGATTGGGGCAGAAGACATCTACAATTAGATTTGTTATTATTATTATTATTATTATTATTATCCTTATTATTATTATTATTATTATT